>NW_022196170.1:600000-995000 GCF_008641045.1 Pistacia vera
ATAATAGGAGTTATAGAGGCATATCATCAATAAGGGCATAATAAAAGCAATTATCGTACTTGCTTCTATTAAAACCAATCCTGAGAATGAATGTGTCAAATCGTTTATACCACTGCCTAGGGGACTGTTTTAGTCCATATAGTAACTTATGAAGTAGGCACACATGATTGGGCAGTTTCTTATCTACAAAACCAATGGGTTGTCTCATGTAAATCCTCTCTTCTAAGTTGCCATGCAAGAATACGGTCTTAACATCAAGTTGTTCTAATTCTAAATCCTGATGGGCAATTATAACTAACATGATCCTAATGGTTTTGTACTTCACAATAAGAGAGAATATTTCATTGAAATCTATTCAGTCCCGTCGTGTGTAGCCTTTGGCTACGAGCCAAGCCTTGCATCGAGGAGGGTCAGAAGAGTTCAAACCTTTATTAAGTTTGAATAGCCATCTGCATTCAACCGATTTTTGGTCTTTGGGATTTGGAACCGAAGACCAGGTTCCATTTACCTTTAAGGACAACATCTCTTCTTCCATAGCAGCATGCTATTTCTCTCTGTCTTTAGATCTGACTGCTTCTTCATAGAAGTCTGGTTCTATCCTCTGTACTTATGCCCCAGCCACTAAGGCTATGTAGATTAGATCAGCATAAGAGTATCTGGTTGGCGGCCTAATTTCTCTCCTGCTTCTATCTCTGGCCAACTGGCATTGTGCTAGGGAATCGGGATGAGGTTCATCAGCTTCTACAACAGGTTCCTATTCCACACAAAGGTCTAAGCTTGCTACACTAGTTTTAGCATCCATCTGTTCTAGGTAGGATTGAGGTGTGGGAGGCTCCACCTCAATTTGAATTCTCTGAGGTTTATCTTAACTCATGGGGTGGCTACTAGTTGTACCTACATCAGAGTTAACAATTTTGCAAGGGAATACATTCTCATTTAATATCACATCCTTATTAATTATTATCCTAACCCCATGGGCACTTCTTTCCCAAAGTCTATACCCTTTGGTTCCCTCTTAGTAGCCTAAGAACACACACCTAAGGGACCTAGGTTCTAACTTCCCTTCACTGAAGTGTACATATGTAGCACATCCAAAGGTCCTTAAGTATCCTAGGTTAGGCTTCCTATTACTCCATTTTTCCTCAGGGCACATGAAGTTGATAGCAGTTGAGGGGCTTCTGTTAATAAGGTAGGGAGCAGTGTTAAGGACTTTCCCCCAAAAGAATTTTGGTAGGCTGGAGGTAAAGAGCAGGCATCTAACCTTCTCTAAGAGAGTCCTATTCATGCTTTTCGCAACCCCATTCTGCTGAGGGGTTTTCCTAACAGTTCTATGTCTCAGGATACCTTGTTTAGTGCAATAGATGTCAAATTCCAAGTTGCAGAATTTTAATCTATTGTCAGTCCTAAGGGTTTTAACCTTTTTATTAGTTTGGTTCTCAACAAGTATGTTCCAACTCTTAAACTTACTTAAGGCTTCATCCTTAGCTCTAGGTAGAAATACTCACACTTTCCTACTATAGTCATCAACTATAGATAGAAAATAGCTACTGCCCCCATGTGTTTTTACCCTTTTAGGCACCCACAAGTTAGCATGCAAATATTCCAAACAATTGGCAACCAAGTAAGTTCCCCTTTGGAAACTCAACCTGTGTTGCTTGTGTATTATGCATGGCTCACAAAAATTAAGAGATTCAATAAGATCCTTACCAAATAGGCCCTGTTTGTGCAGGATGTCAAGGCCATTTTGGCTCATATGACTTAATTTTAGGTGCCATTTCTCTATAGTAGTCAGATTAGTAGAAAACAAAGTAGAATTTAGACAATCAGAGTAGTAATGTCCACACAAGATATAAAGCCCATTTCTTTGTGCACACTTATGCAGTACACTGTTATTTTTATAAACATTAAAAGCACCCATTTTCAGCTTTATAACAACACCCAGATTCATCTAAAGTCCCTAATGAAATTAGGTTTCTTTTTAATTCTGGAATGTACCTTACCTTAGTCAAGTTGACAGTTTTACTAGTGTCTAGCCTTAGGGTTATGTTGCCTATTCCTTGGACTTTACAAGCATTGTTGTCACCCATATACACAGTTTCTATTAGAGATGGCAATGGGCCCGATATTTTCGAGTACCCGGCCCGAAAAGGCCAGGCTTTACCTGATGTTTGTGGGCTTAGGCTTGGGCCTGTGCCTAATTTTAAGGCCCGACCTCGGGTACGGGCTGGGCCTGGGTATGTCTTCAATCCCGGCCCGGCCCGGCCCCACAATTTTAGTATTAATTTTACTAAATTATCTTTATACTATATATTTAATTACAAGATTATCCTACATATATATACCCATTTTTCCCAAACCCTAATCTCATCCCATTTGATGAGTATTCAAAAATAAATAAATATTTAAAAATTATTTTTAGAATTAAAAATATAAAAAAATGAAATTTATTAATATTTAAGAATTCACATTATAAAAATGGGCAGGCTTGGGCCGGGCCTGAGGTTACAAAAAAACTGTCGGGCTGGGCTTGGGCTTTACTTACCATACCCGTGACGGGCTCAGGCCGGACTTGGGCCTTTGTCATGAGGTTGGGCTTGGGCCTGGGCCAATGGGTACTCGGTCCCGGCCCGACCCATTGCCATCACTAGTTTCTAACCTATTCTCCTCAAAGTCTTGAAACCATTCTCTATTAGGGCTCATATGAAATGAGCACCCTAAATCCATTACCCAATCATTTACATTATCAGATTTGGATGTAGTTAAGACTTCATATTCTTCAATGTTAGACTTAGAGGTTGCTAGGTTGCTTTCAGTGTTCCCCTGTTTCTGTTTCTTAAGCCAGACATAGCAATTCTTTTTTAAAAGGCCAATTTTATTACAGAAGAAACACTTCCTGGTTTCTCCCTTAGTCTTACGACTTGTCTTTCCTCTTTTCTTGTTCTTAGGGCCACTATCAGACTCGACAGCACTGCCTAGCTGACTTGATTCTCCTTTCCCTTAATAAATAGATTATTGCCATTTCTTTTTTTTAACTTAAGCTCTAATTCCCTAGCTTTTAATCCTGAGACTATTAGGTCTAAGTTTGGAACAGTACCAATGAAGGGCATTCTTTACTACTTGGTATTCTTCGATTAAAAATTTTAGCAAGATCATGGTCAAACTAGAATCCCTGAGTTCTTGATCCGTGCCCTTCAATACTTGGATCATTTTCAAGAACTCATCAAGGTTTTCATCAGTAGTCCTAGAACTATCAATTCTATATGAAAATAGAACACCTTTTAAGTAAGCTAAGTTAGGAGCAGATTGTAAAGCATAAAGGGATTCGAGTTTACCCCAGAGAGCAATCGAAGTTTCAAAATCATCTACCTTTCTCAGGACACTGTTTGAAAGGTTCATTATAATTAGGTTGTATGCCTCCTCGTTCACCTCTACCTTCTTTTTCAATTTCTCTTCTGACTATTTGGTTACATCCTTCTCCAGAGCAAGAGCTACTTTATTGTGTGACAATAAGACCTTCATCTTCTTCTTCCAACTGTTGAAATCAATTTTCCCATTGAATTGGGTGATTTCAACTAGTGTAGTAGTCATAGTGTGGGCTTAGTGTTTGGATTTAGGGTTGGCACAGGAAACCCTAAGGTTTGAGATCGAATTCAGACCAATTTCAAGAAATTGATAGGACACTCTAGAGTTTCTCAAGCCCTAAGATATCTATTTGACTGATTATCAAGAAACCCCCAATTTGTATAAACCCTAGGTTTCAAGAATAACCAAGACAAGCCAGAGAAACCCTAATTCGAGCTCTGACACCACTGTGATAATTAAACCCAACTCAAACCTAAGAGAAATCACTACCAAACACTTCCAACACACGAATCAAATGGAGAAGAAAACAAGAACACAAAGATTTTACTGTGGTTCGCTTATTCCAATGGAATAAACTACATTCACGTTGAGTTCCAAGTAATTTGGGGCTTACTACACTATAAGGATCAAGATTGTACAAGTCAATCAACACAAAAATACCCTAATCTCTCACTTACACAATATACCCTCAAATCAACCCGTAATCGCAACCTAAAGAGACTACATATACACAGTATCTCTACCCGAAGAAAAGCCCTATTCTTCTACCCACAATTTACACCATTGTGACCTGATTACAAGATTTGAAGAGGGCCTAAAAAATTGAAGAACCCTAACAGAGTCGAATAACACGAGAGAGAAAGATTTGTTTTACTGTGCAGATCTCTCAATACTCAATTTTATATAGTTTGACTTGCTAGACTATTGAAGGCCGTTGGATCATGTCGGAATCAACGGCTGAGATTACTCACTGAAGTGAACTCCAAAACAATAGCGTATAGATAGAAGCAAAACGACATCGTTTAAAGCTTCACTCAACAGAAAGTTTATGGGTGAAAAAGTGTAATTAAAGCATTATTTGGGCAGGAAAAAGTCGTTAACTTATATTTAAATAATAATGTAAAACCCCATTTCTAATTTAGTAACTGCATGAATTTTATTTAGTTATTTACTTCCCTTTCTATTTGATTTTATGGTATTGTTTTAAGAAAGGGGTATTTCTATTAGTTTTTAAAGTTTGTGTTAACGGGTGAAAACAAAGAAATAAATTATGATGGGTTTGCATGTATCAAGAGGGAAAAATCTGGACACTTTTTCTAGGAGAAGCTTATGTGGCAGCGTTAGGCTAGAATTAAGAGAAATTGGGGGGCAGATTTAAAATTTAAAAAAAAAAAAAGGGTAAAGACTTTTGTTTAAAAAAAGAAAGAAATGGGTTGTTCGCCCAAATAAAGAAAGAGATGAGAGCAGAGGAAGAAAGCGAGAGCAGAGCAGAAAAAGACAAAGGAGAGGAGAAGAGAAGAAAGGAAAGAAATGAAGAAAAGAGAGGCAAAGGAGAGAAAGGAGAGTAAGGAAGAAGAGTGGAGACTAAGAGGTAAAGTGAGAGAGGAGGAGTGAGAGTGAAATGTAGCAAAGATTAGGGAGAGAATTTTGAAGCAGATCACTCCAAAATCTGGGTTCGGGTAGTGCATGCATAGGGTTAGGAAGCTTTTTCTTAAATTATTTCTTCTTGCTTTAAGAGTAAGTGTTTGATCTTGAGTTTTTGGGTGTAGGTACGGAAGAGAAGAGTGCTTGACAGTTTATTGAGTTTCGGCTGAGCTGAATTTGTGAGTGGATCAACAAAAACTTATTTTCTAAAAGCTTGATTCCTTGTTACATGCAATGTGTTGAATTTATTGTGGTGTCTCTGCATAAATCTTGATGTGTGTGATACAAAATTTCGCTTCAATTGTTCGGTGGGTTTAAGTTTATGTTTTGTATATTCAATTTAGTTTTTTTTTTTTTTTCTATTTTTTAAGCTGAATACTTGATGAAAAACTGGAATTTTGGTTAAACGTTATGCTAATTTGAATTGCATGTGTTGCCTTAACAAAAAGAGAAGCTTGCATGTTGGTTGATCTAGCCAAAAACATTAGTGGAAAACTGGAAAAGTGGGTGTCTTGTTATGCAATAATCTGACTTTTAATCTAAGTTAAACTGTTAGTTGTTCAACATGTTTGAAAATTTGCAATTTCACCCTGAGAAGTGATTTTGTTAACTATTATGTTAACATGCAGAATTTTTAAGCCAATATGTGATATGTTCATGAGTGATATGTTCATGAGTGATATGTCAGTTGACAATATGCATGAGATTTTTTTGTAGTTCTATAGCCACCCTACAAAGTACACATCCCCTAGTGATACATATTTTGGCTCTACACATGCGTATGACAGTCATCAGTGCTCTACCTAGGCATCGACTGGTCTGTTATGTATGACAGTTTTAGAGGCTCTGCTCGTGCGATGATAGATCTTGCCAGGTATGACAGGTACGTCCCTCGCTCTACCTACGTATGGGATACCCACCAGGTATGACATATTTTTTTTTTTTTTCCAAAGTACTAGTTGTGGTGAGAGTTTCTAATACCAAATGTTGAGGTTTTATTCAGAATCCGATACAGTTAAAGGAAGTAAGTCAAAGTACAGTTTACTGAGTGCAGGATGGTTAGAAATAAATCACATAATGCATACGTGAATGGGGTGGTTGTTTCCATTGCATATTTATAGAATTGTATTGTCATTAGGATTTACTTAAGAATTGTAGTATGTTATTATTATTTATTTTTCTAGAACTTTTATAAACCTGCCATTCCCCCACTCACTGAGTATTTCAGCTCACCCCTTTTTAACTATTTTCCCCCCTCACCAGGACCTCCCGGAGATCGTGTCGAGCAGTGAGTCTCAGCTCAGGGTTGTGCCACACGTCGACATCTTTTTATGTGGGTTTTATATTTTATTTCGTATTTGTATTTTGGACTTCCACTTCAAGAACTCATGTTTCCCATCATGTATTTCCTTTATTTATATTTTGAAATGTGTAGTATAAGTGGAAAAACATGATACCATAAGTTTCCCTAAATCTTTTCTTTTATAAAACGATAGATGGTGTTTTTTTTTTTAAAGATATTGGAAATGGAAATACTATGATGTTATTCAGGAAAAGTAAGTCGTTTTAATAGTTTTTACAGTTTATCTACATGGCAGGTCTCGGGTATCCGAGTCTTGTGAGAGTGCTCGGATCCTACGGAATGAGAAAATTTGAGACGGATCGTGTCAAATAAGGTTGATATTAAATGGAGGTATGAATAGAGTAGTTTATAACTTGATAGTATAACAATTTGTAAAAGTGACATCATAATATTATATAATATAAGACTCAATTTGAAATGGGGAAGGGTTTAGAAGATTGCTCGTTGAATTGGGTTTTAGCTTTTAGGAGGGCTTATGGTTTCCTATTCCTTTTATGGTTGGACAAAACTAAATATTTCATCTTTCAACCTTTGACATGTAATTAAAAAGTAAATTTTAAATTATTATAATTGCCTTTATCTATCAAATTCTATATATATAACAACAACAACAATAATAATAATAACAATAAGATACATATTTTTATTTCTTTCTTTCTTATTATTTTATAAAGCTTAGTATGAAAATTTATTGATAAAATTGTAAAAATAAATGTAAATGAAAATGAAAAAAGACTATGACTAAAGGAAAGTATTGAAGGAGCTTCATTGGTTGCGGAGCTCCCTCGTGTTTGTTCTTCGGGCAATTCGGGTCGAATTTTTCTCCTCAACGTCTTAGAAGTGGGTCAAAAGTACGAAGCGAAGACGACCTAAGTAATCGGGTTTGTTGAGAGTTTAAGCTTTCAACAAGATGAGTTGTATTAAGCTTTATGAAGAAGAAGAAGATGAGCTGAGAAGAAGAGAGAGAATGAAGAATAAACTGCTTTCTTTTTATTATTTGAAGAATAAAATAGAAGCAGACAAGCAGACTATATATAGTCACTATTACAATGGATTAGTTATAACATAAAATGTAATTAGTGAAGCTAACTAACTAATCTGTAACTAATCTGAAGATTAACAACTAATCAGTATTTACAATATTTACACACCGTAATACTCCCCCTCAAGGTGGCTGGTAAATGTCTTTTACAGCCATCTTGGACAACAAAGAAAAAAACTAAGTAGAAGGAAGGGGTTTAGTAAACAGGTCAACCAATTGGTATTGAGAACGAATGGGCAGCAATTTGAGAACTCCCGAAGCAACTTTTTCATGAACAAAATGGCAATCTATTTCGATATGCTTAGTGCATTCATGAAAGGTTGGATTAGAGGCAATATGTATCAAAACTTGATTGTCACAATATAGCAAAGCAGGACAAGCAACTGTGACTTGAAAATCTTGAAGAAGTTGCTGCAACCAGATGAGCTCACTGGCAGTAGAGGAAAGAGCTCGATACTCAGCTTCAGTTGATGATTGAGAGATGGTGGTCTGCTTTTTGGCCTTCCAAGAGACTAAAGAGTCTCCAATAAAGATGCAAAAACTTGTAACGGAGCGACGAGAATCAGGACATGATCCCCAATCAGCATCAGAGAATGCTTTAAGATGTAAGGAAGAATGAGATGAAAACAACAACCCTTGGCGAGGACTGTTCTTGAGATAACGAAGTAGATGATGCACCGCCTTAAGATGAGGAAGGCGAGGTTAGGCCAAGAATTGAGTGAGCTTGTGAACTGCAAACGTGATATCTGGGCGCGACAAAGTGAGGTAAAGAAGTTTCTTAATAAGCCGTCTATAGTGTGTAATATCATAAAGCAATTCACCTTCAGTAGCAGTCAAACTGAGTTTTGGATCCATGGGAACAACAGTGGGTTTACAAGCCAAGTAACCAGAGTCCTCAAGCAATTGTAAGGTGTAATGACGTTGAGAAAGTGCAATACCCTATTTGGACTGAGCAATCTCAAGACCAAGGAAGAACTTGAGACCACCAAGATCCTTTAGCTTAAACTGTGTATGCAGAAACTGTTTGAGCTCATCAATAGCTTGAGGTGAAGGACTAGTAAGGATGATATCATCCACATAAACGAGAAGAGCAATAAACGAGGACCCATGACTCTTTGTAAAGAGAGAATAACCGAACTTGGACTGAAGAAAGCCAAACTTGATCAAGGCTTGAGAAAATTTTGAATACCATTGTCTCGAAGCTTGCTTGAGACCATAAATTGACTTTTGAAGCTTACATACTAGTTTGCCTTGAGATGGAGAAGACTCCCCTATCTAGGATAGCCTAGAGGGAGATCCATATAGACTTCCTTAAGAAGATCGCCATTTAAAAAAACATTATTGACATCGAATTGGGCTAGATGCCAATTATTGGAGGCAGCAAGGGCAAGAAGAAACTTTACAGTCCCTAATTTGGCTACTTGAGAAAAAGTGTCAATAAAGTCCAAACCTTCTTGTTGTGTATAGCCTTTAGCTACCAAACGAGCCTTATGTCGCTTAATAGATCCATCCGATTTGAGTTTGATCTTATAAATCCATTTGCAGTAGATGGTATGTTTGTCATGAGGAAGAGAAGTGATAGTCCAGGTGTTATTTTCCTCCATAGCTTTTAACTCTTCAGCATAGCCAATCTCCATTCAGGAAACTTCACGGCTTGGTGATAGTATTGAGGCTCAACCTGAGAAGATACACTGAGCAAAAACTGCCTGTGGAAATCCGAAAGGCCATGATAAGATATATAGTTAGAGATTGGATAATATGCAGAAGTGGAAGCAGGAGTAGAAGAACCAACAAGCAAATTGCAGTGGTAATCCTTCAAGTAATGAGGTTGATGAATCATCCTGGTAGATTTGCGAAGAACAACACCAGTAGATGAAGAATCAGTTGCTGGAGTATCATTTATTGGAATATTGGCTGCTGAAGTAGAAGTATCACCAGAGGGAACAAGTGGATCATGAACAGGTGAGGAATCAAGATCTGAAATAAAAAGAGCCTATAATGAAGAATGGGGCAGAACTAAATCTGGAAACAGATCAAGAACCTGATCGGAACTAGTAATAGCATGAAAAGGAAATACTTCCTCATGAAACAACGCATTGCGGGAAAGAAACACTTGTTTGGTTTCTACATCATAGAACTTATAACCTTTCACACCAGGCAGATAGCCAAGGAAAGCACAAACTCGAGCACGAGGTTGGAACTTGGTTCGATGAGTAGCTAAAGTGGAAACAAATGCTAAACAACCAAAGACTCAAAAAACAGTGTAATCGGGAGCTGTTTTGTATAGCAACTGAAAAGTTGTGTTGTGTCTCAATAGTGGGGAAAGAGTTCTGTTAATCAAGAAAGCCGCCGTAAGAACACAATCTGTCCAAAAAGAAACTGGAATCCTGGATTGAAAAAACAATGACCGAGCCACATTCAATAAGTGCTGATGTTTGCGTTCTACAACTGAGTTTTGTTGAGGTTTTTCAACACATGAAAACTGATGCAAAACACCCTGATCTTGAAAAAACTCAGCAAAAGATAACTCAGGTGCATTATCAGATCGAAACACCTTGATTTTGGCATTAAACTGAGTTGAAACCATGTTGAAAAACTTTGGTATCACAGAGACAGCATCAGACTTATTCTTCAACAAATATACCCAATTGAACCGAGTGCAATCATCAACAAGAGTCAAGAAAAACCGATGACCAGTATAAGAAACAGTTGGATATGGCCCCCAAATATCACAGTGCACAAGATCAAAAGGAAATTTGGACAAATGATTATTTGATTCAAAAGGTCTTGCAAATATAACAAGGATCCACCTTATGTAATCTAGTTACATCACATTTCAATTGATCTTTCAAAGAATCAAGTCTCTTAAAAGAAACATGTCCTAATCTGTTATGCCAAATGTGAGCAGAAACATTATTGACAAAAACATTGGAATTAGAATTCAAACAATGAAGATTAAGAATATAGAGATCTTGAACTTTGTCTCCCCTGCCAATCATCCTCTTGGTGGATAGATCCTGGATAACAAAGCAGTTAGGGAGAAAACTCACTGTAAGGGCAGATCCAATTACTAAAGCACTGACTGAGATCAAGTTGAATTTGAATTGAGGAACAAACAGTACATCCTTAAGCACAAGATCAGAATGCAATTTAACATCACTAGCAAAATGAACCAAAATCTGAGAATGATTTGGCAAAGTAACTGTCGTGTGATGAATAGAATGCAGGGAAACAAAAGCACTAGCTTGTGAACAAATATGTCGAGTAGCTCCTGAGTCTACAATCCAGAACTGATTGGAGGAAAATAAAGGACTCAGAGAGACAGAGAAGCAAATACCTGCTAGACAGTTGGTTTGAGCAGGATCAGGAGCATTGGTGACCTTTGCTGAGCTACTCAAATGTGTAGAAAGCATGGACATTAGCTACTGATATTGATCGGAGTTCAGATTCTGTACAAAACCTCCAAAAGAATTAGAGTGATCTGATTTATTATCAGTAGTAGAAACTTGATGAGCAGCTGCAATATAATTGTTGTTAGATCTGAATTTATAGCCAGGAGGATATCCATGTATCTTGTAGCAATGATCCACAGTATGTCCAAGAATCTTGCAATGTGTGCAATAAGGCCTATCTCTTTTCTGATTCTTAGGAACAGTGAAATTAGAATTCTAAGAATATTTAGAACTAAGACCACCAGACTTAGCTACATCTGTTTTAACAGCAAATGCCATTGTGCCAATAGAATTGCTCGAATCAGAGGAAGGATTGGTTCTCCTTTGCTGTTCCTCTTGAACAATAAGAGAGAAAACACGATTAATAGGAGGCATCGGATCCATGAGAAGCAACTGACCACGAACTTGAGAGAAAGAATCATCAAGTCCCATTAAGAAAGACATTATGTACTCCATTTGATGATGATTGTTAAGATTTTTAACTCCATCACAAATGCACTTTCCACAAGAACAATTAGGCCGGTAATTACTCAATTCTTCCTATATAGTTTTCAGCTTTGTGAAGTAAACGCTAACAGAACTCTGTTCTTGACGCAGATTCATCAATTCACGTTTAAGTTGAAAAATTATAGGTCCATTCCTCTGCTGAAAACGATCCTTAAGATCTAGCCAAATCTCTCAGGCAAAAGAAGCAAAAATAATACTGGCAGAAATTTCCTTTGAAACCGAATTTAAGATCCAAGATATAACAATATTATTATTGCGAGTCCAGGAATTAAGTAGATTATTGTCAGTACCTTTAGGGTCAGAAATAGAGCCATCAACAAATCCCTCTTTGTTCTTCACAGATAGGGCAATCAACATCGCGCGACTCCAATTGGTGTAATTCTCATCAGTGAGCTGTTGCGAGACAAGCACTTGCCCAGGGTTGTCAGAATGATGAAGATAGTAAGGATTGGAAGGTTCATCAATGGCAGAATGATTCGAATTTGTACGCTCTTCAGAATTGGAATCATCGGCGTTCGAGGACAGAGTGGCCATATTGACAAAGGCAAGAACAATCAGCGTAGAAGGGAAAAAAACAAGCAAATTTGCAACGGATCAAATATGCTCTGATACCATATTAAGCTTCGTGAAGAAGAAGATGATGAGCTGAGAAGAAGAGAGAGAATGAAGAATAAACTGCTTTCTTTTTATTATTTGAAGAATAAAATAGAAGCAGACAAGTAGACTATATATAGTCACTATTACAATGGATTAGTTATAACATAAAATGTAATTAGTGAAGCTAACTAACTAACTAATCTGTAACTAATCTAAAGATTAACAACTAATCAGTATTTACAATATTTACAAGAGTAATGCTATGCTTACTCACAATCTTACTAACAATAGTACGATGTTGGAAAATATAACGGCATAGTACGGGTACCATACGCATAGTACCCATACTATGCCAGGATGGTTAGTAAGATTGTGAGTAAGCATAGTTTTATTGTATTTACAAACCGTAATAAGTTGTCCAAAGAAGAGGACGTTTTAAATATAGGCGTTCAAGCACCGGGCCATGGTGGATCCGAAGTACGCAGAGAAGACGTGGAAGATTTTGGAGCATGTGATTCACGAGATTTACAATAACAACGCTAATGGACTTAGCTTTGAAGAGCTTTATAGGTCTATTTCTCAGCTTTTTGTGTGATGAAAATTTGTGCTTTATGTGTCAACTGTTACTGGGAATTGATTTTAATTTTTCAGAGATTGATTGTTTATTCATTGTATGTTAAGTGTTTTTGAGTTGATTTGTTGATTTTGCAAATGGGTTTTTGGTTTTGTAGGTGTTGTTGTTTGGAGATTGTGAATAGCTTTGAATTTGAACTATTGGGTTGTGAAGAATGTATGGTGTTACAGAGAAGTTCATTATAATTGGTTGAGATGTATTGTTTGTGTTGAGGGGCTCTTTCTTTTGCATGATTATGTTTTTTGGGAATTGCAATGGTAAGAGTGTGATTAGTTAGGCTGATTACTGAAATTTTGTCAGTTTCTTTCAGTTTTAGCAATCATGTGGCGATCAGTGAGGTGCAAGATAGAGGATTAAGTCTATATAATACTGGGAAAGCAGCTCTATTGACTATTATGTTTCGTCTGTTTACCTCGTGGAAATTGGGTTTTGGAGAACTATCTTCTCTTGTAATTCTGTGATAATAAGAGACAGGTAACTTGTTCAAGAATATTGCCGTGTGTGTACTCAGCTAGATGTATTTCTGTTTCTTTTTTCCTTTTATCTCTTGTTTTCTCCTTGATCTATTACTTATTCCCACTATATTAGTTCAATAATATTTTGGGTACTAACTAATCAGTGTACGGGTACCATACGTATAGTACGTGTATCATACGCATAGTACGGATACCATTTATAATTTTAACAAAAATTAGTATACTAGTTAGTAAAATCCGTTAGTACGTATAACATTTCCCATATTAGTTACCCTAAAATCACAGGTTATAATTCTCATTCTTATTGGAATTGCATGTGTTGGTTTATACAAGTCATAAACTGAACTTTTAAAGGGTAATGATTGAAATTGTTTGGATAGAATACTTATTTTTCTGGGAAAAGTAACTTTGCCTTACTAATCAATAGTTTATATCCTTGCTGTATCTCTTTCTCTCTCTTCATTATTGTACCCGGAGAATTAGACTTGCAATTGATTATGGTGCCGTTTTATTACCTTTAAAATGTTAGTGGATGTTTATTGATTATTTATCATATTGTTGATTTTGGGATCGATTTGGAAGTTTTATTTCTTCCTCTTTGTCTGTTTTCCCTCATTTGACTGGTTTATTCTTGAAAACTAGTGAATTCTGTATTACTGAATGTGTATATCAATTTCCTGTTGTTGGAAGTAATTTGTTTTGCTCTTTGCTTGACTCCTTGGATGGTTTGGCTTATATTTTCTTCAATTGTTAGTGCCTATAGTTTCAAGAATTCTTTCGATGTTTATGTAAATTCTGTTTAGTGACATCTGATATTTAGTCGGCATGATTCTTTTTAACTAATGCTTCTGATGTTCACGTACCTCATCATATCCAGGAATGCTTACAATATGGTGTTGCACAAATTCGGTAAAGAAACTCTACTCTGGACTTGTGACCACAATGACTTTTCATCTAACAGAAATATGCAATTTTTTAAACAAGAACAACAAATGAAGGCTGTAAAATTAATGAATTAGTAAACTAATAAAAAAGAAAATATACCAACATCCACTAAATAATTATTGGAGAACCAATAAGTGAAGAAAAAGGAAAAAAAGAATGTAAAGGTTGGGCATAGTCCAAGGTTCAATCTTCATCGCCATCACCGCCAGCACCCTTCTTGGCGGCTGTCTTTTGGTTCTTTCGCTTCACTCTTCCAGGGCGGCCAGTTCCCCCGAAGGGACTTGTGAGAGAAAATTGAATATGCTTTTGGGAGTCCATTCTCACCATGAACGATGGAATGTTCACCACCTGCCTCCCCACACTGCCAAATACAAAACCAAATAAATTTTGAAACAAAATTCATTCATTCGGAAGAAATTCTAACAATTTTTATCTGACATGCTTCTGCTTGATGAGGACATCGCATGGTGAATCGACTTAGCCATGCTGTTCTTGTAGACGATGGTTTGAAGGCGACGCTCGAGGAAGTTCTCAACGGTAAGGGCCAAGACATAATCGAGCTGTTTCTGGCTCTCGTCCAAAGCCCATACCGTTCATTCTGCGGAGAAGGGCTTGACCTTCGAAAAGCCGGAGGGTTTTTCTCACCAAAGAGAAGGTGCCTTGCAGCTTTGCGAATGCGGCTCAATGTGTATGTAACCCTCAGTAACTCCCTTTTACACCGGAGCCCGTACTGCCCACCCGCCGCAGCTCTGCATCTAATCGCTCCTTCTCATACGGACGACGTGCTTCTTGAATGTCTTCCCTCTTAACCATCAACATTACACAAATAAATTAATATCAATCCAAAAATCGAAAATGAAAGAACAAATATGTAATGGTGAGAGTGAATATGAGAGTTGAAAGTTGAAAGAGAGATCTTACAGTTCGGTAGAAAGGGACGTGAACCATGGCTTCCTCCAATGAACGAGGGAAGATTGAGAAAGATGATCTCTTTAATCTATGGTCCCTGACTTGATTCAACTATGATCCCGATAAATGGAATATAGTTATTATATCTTAAATAACTTATTCAAATTTCAACCTATGATCCCAAATATGATAAAATAAGAATCGAGAAAGTTGTATTTTTCTATATTACGTTTCTTTGTGAAAATGCTATATATATACACATAACAGATCAAATCATAATCTGATAAGTAAGGAAAAAAAATAAATCTCAACAAATTTCCTTGAAAGAAGGGATTACAAATTCCTAAATATGTGTGCAGTAGATTATCTTCAAAACTAATTTTAATCAAATCTCAACAAATCTTAACACTCCCAGCATGTATATTCCTAAATATGTGCAACGAGATTATCTCCAAAACTAACAATATGTGTAGGAGAGTTATCTCCAAAACTAACGTCAATCAAATCTCAACAAATCTTAACAATATACCACTAGAGCGATGAATGATTGGCTAAAGTACCTCAAAAGTAGATATAAAATTTGGGCCAATAATGGTGTTAAGTTTAATCAAAGGCCTCGTTGATTGAATACTGGGCCAATGTTGTGTTGAAATTGCACCGGATAATGTGTAATCTAAAATTCATATCCTAATTTGGAATTAACGATTAAAATTAATGCACATAATTAATTATTTACCATTATCATCCCCATGCCTTACCAAATTGCAGTTGCATCAAGAACTACTTGAATTCTCAACGAAGCCCAGGAACATTGTCTTGAGGTTAAGGGTTATTTGATTGGAGTCTAAAGTTGATAGGCGAGGAGCAGAGGCAAGCAGTTCTGGTGAGCCTTACTCTTTATCCAACCGCCCTGAATACACCGCACATCTGGTGCCCTTGCAATTTTCATGGATGGTTTTAAAGACCCTCGTCCCGGTTAGCTTTTTAAGTGAGTCATAGATTTAAGTGCATATCAGATTTTGTTTATGTAGCAACGGAAAGAAAATATAAATTTTGGTCCTCCCTGGCTGGCTGGCTCCTCTACGGGCCAAATAGATTCAGACAGTCTTTTATTCCCTACCACAACATAAATTTGATTCCTACTTTCATGGCGTCTTCTAAAATCTGCAACACTGCCTTATGTTTTTTTTTGATATGCATTTTGGGGTTCATATATTTCAGTGGCAGCTGTTAAATTAGATGCAAAAAAAGGCAAGATCCTATGGCAAACCTTCATGTTGCCTAACAATTTTGGCAAGAAGGGGGAATTTGCAGTGGCAGCCATTTGGGGAAGCAGCCCATCAATTGACCCCATTAGAAACCATGTCTATATAGCTACAGGGAATCTCTATTCAGCTCCACTTCGAGTACGCCAATGCCAAGAAGCGGAAAACAATCAAACGGTTCCAACTACTTCTGACAAGTGTATTGAATCTGAAAACCACGCAAACTCTATCTTGGTACTTGACTTGGACACTGGCAAAACTGTGTGGTACGAGCAATTAGGAGGCTATGATGTGTTACGATCTAAAGTTTTATTGGAAACTTAGCCAGTAACATAAGATGAGTCGGCTAAAAAAGAATCAACATCTTCTGTCGTAGAATAAAGTGCAAGAGCTTGTTGTGAAGTAGAAAGACCAGAAAGGCTGGAACCATCAGGAGAAGAAGTTGCAGGTGTTGAAAAGTCCAATTGATATAGTCCATTCTTGACTTTTCCTTGAAGCAAGACATTCTTGCAGCATAAAACTCTACTATTACATCATTATCTTTGGTAATTTGTGAGATACTTAACAATTTTTTTGCAATGTTAGGTACACACAAGATATTTCTAAGCTGGACAATTCTATTTGAGTCAAAAGATGGTAACACCAGCATACCCGTGTGTGTTATTGGCAGAGATTCTTCATTTCCAACTTGAACTTTGGAAGTTCTTAAGTAGTTGGACTTGGTCAGCATGTTAGAGTGATCAGCAGTCATGTGGTTGGATGCTCTAGAATATGGAGTTGCTACACCTGCATTGTTAGATACTAAGGCTAAGATTGGCATCAAATGACTGAGTGATGTTAGGTTGTGCAGCATTAAAGAGAGGTCCAGTAGAGCTGTTCTGATAAGGAGTCAGTCCTTGTGGAGCAGCAGAGGAACCAACAGTACCAGAAGCAAACTGATTCATCATTTGTCCTCCATATGTTGAACAATCATGATAGGCTGCAAGATTGTTGTGAAAGGGGTTAGCTGAACCAATTGTTCCAGCAAACAATGCTTGAGTAAGATCATTTGAGGCTGCCGAAAAAGGAGTCTAAGTAGCATATGGTAAAGCATGGCCTGAATTTGGAAAACCTGATGTTGAGAATCCCCGGTATTCATGATCAAACCTGTGATAGCAGTGAAGAGCTGAATGACTAGGTTTGCCGCATACTTTGACACATCAACCTTGGCTTACCTTAGCCTCTACCTCTAGAGAGAGGTATAAAACCACCAGGAAAAGGTTGTGCAACAACATATAGGTAGTTTTGTCATAATCAGCTCTATAATTTCCTGACTGACCCAAACCTCGAGCTCCATTCAAGAATTGAGGATAACTGGACAGTCCAAAATTATTATTCTGAGTTTGCGATTGTTGGCTCTTAAACCCTGAGGGAGAACCTTCCAGTAGGCATTAGGAGCACAGGGTAATTGTTTGTTGAGACTGAGTCTCAATGTATTTGTAAAAATAAAAATTAGAATGGTCACAAACCTGTGTCGAAAACTTTTTTGAGAGTTCTTAACAATCATCAACAATCTTTTGTTAAAATTCATGTTGAATCTTGGTATTTTGAGAGCAGTTTTGTTCTAATTCTTTGGTGGGTATCTGAAGCAATTCTATTTCTTGATGTGTCAATGTTTCTACTATCATGATGCTGAACAGTTTGCTCACAAGTTGGACATAGAAAGTTTAACACGTTTTATATTACAAGTGGAACCCAAATTTTGATGACATTTCAGAGACCAGATAAATCCTGGAGGAAGAACAAAAAGTCTTGTTCACTCTGTAACCTCGAGCAAACCTCACAGGAAATTTAAAGAGTTCTAGAGAGAAGATGCCTGAAGCAACCCATTTCTAATCTGTGTGGCTACATCATGAACAGCTCCAGGTCCATGAGGAATAAACACAGATGAAGATTTGGAAGAAACTCCAATTTCCTTCATGGTGTCGAAGTACTGAGTGATGAGGACCATGTCTAGAACGTCCTTAGCAGTAGTTCCCGGCTCATTTTCTGAGAATCCGAGCACACTATCTCTTAAACCGTCCACAATCGCTTGGCGCTGCCTGGCAATACCTACTCCTGAGAGATACTTGCACTCGGCCTCGCCTTCTGCTCGCTTTATCTGTATAATTTTCTCTGCTTCTGCTTTCTCGTTTGCTGCTACTCTCAGCCTTGCAGCTGCCCGAATTCAACTTATTCAGAATAATAAAACTATTAACCGAGAAAAGCTCGTTTGGCAGAGATGGATGGCTCACCGACATTAATTTCGTCCATCGCACGTTTGACATGGCCGTCTGGTTCAATGTCGACGATGAGTGTCTGAACAATTTCATACCCATATGCAGACATAGCCTGCAAGTCAAAACAAGCAACTAGTTAAAACTTACTCTGAGACATGGATCTGAAGAAATTTTGATGATTTCTCGCCTTTTCAAGAAGTTCTTCACCAACTTTTGCAATTTCATTCTTTTGTTCAAAAACATCATCCAGGTCCATCTTGGGAACACTTGCCCTGATCACTGAACAATCAATCACATATATATATATTAAAACCGAAACACATCAGGATATTCAGAAATCGTTTATCTTTTTAACATACCATCAGGCTTGAATTTGGGTTCTGGTGTTGCTAAGTTTGTAGAAAGCATCACTGGCCTTATATGCCAGGGCATGGTATTGAACAGATGCCACAACATTGACAAACACGTTATCCTGCAAACACAATCGTCATACCCCACTTCTTCACTTCCAAAAACTAAAAATCTTTTGATCTTCCATGCAAGAAAATTTGGTAAAAAGTTTGACATTCATTGCAGAAAATCATGAGAGATTTGCTCAAACCTTTGTCTTGGTTTCACAACGCACATCCAATTGCTGCAACCTGAGTGAGAGATGGCCAGCCAGCTGACTTCCTAGACACCAAGGTAGACAGTGGCATCCTGGTTCAAGTACTTCATCAAACCTGCAAAATCTCTCTTTGATGGCAACTGTGGATTGGTCAACTTGAACACAACATAGCAGATTTCCCATTTCAATCCAATCTTCTCTACCCTGAAAAAAGAAAAGGAAAACAGATTTTGCACTTAAAATACAAAACAAACTTTCCTCTTGCTCCGTCTCTCTCTTTTCTTTGTGTTTGTGTTTGTGTTTGTTTTTGTGTTTATATACAGATCTTGATCATGAATTCTTGACGATTGTTTGTTTATCAATATGTGTTGTTTGTTACAGAGAGTTGAGGAATACAATATTTATTCAGTTGGATCCGGGATTTGACACAAATATAAAGGTTTTACTAGCAGAGATTCAATAACTAAAAAACTCATTACCATTAACACAAAAATTAACTTAAAACCCCACTCAATCGAAGTAAATAAAGAAAAAAAAAAAAAGATGCATCTTGAAAGCTTTAGAGACCGAAAATTAAAGAGAAGTAAGCAAATGAACACTGTCCCACAAAACAAGATGTTACTAACATTGATACAAATGGTTTGTTTTCCCATAAGTCAAGAATTACCTGTTGCCAACATTCATAGCAAAGAGAGAAAATTTACATATCTGTCGCCAACAAAAAGTATGTCAGTGGTTAATGAGAAGGGACACAAGCAAGAGAAGGAAGATAAATATGTTAATGCAAGAAGATCAAAACAAGATAAACCATTATGATACTCTCCGCAAGATTAACATCATTAATTTTAAAAATATAATTGTCAATGGAAAATTAAGTTGCTTTATTTTACTAAGCATCTTCCTTGTCATTACTATACTGTACAATATGGAAAATAGGATTGCCTTGTTGGCTATTATTCCATCAGAAGCTTTGTATATATGTGCAGTCATATCCATAAGTAGTTTCAATTCAAAAACATTTTGTACATCTTCTAAAGATCAACAGTACTTCCTATACAAATTTTTTCAAGGAAACTATTTCAACATCTTCATGTCTGTTCAAATGCTAATCCAAATCCTCCATCTTTTTCTCTGAAAGCTCCTCTTGTTCACCTTCATTCTTTACATTCCTCTCCGCTTCCAACTCTTCAGCAGTCTTCATTACTTCATCAGAAGAATCTGCAAGATTCAACCAAGAAAAAAAGAAAACGCACAAGTTATTAGAGCTATGTCATCTGGCACATCAAAATTCAGAACATAAGCTACAAGATAGTTGATAAGTATGTTCAATGAGAGGTAAAACAGAGGTACCAAGATTTAGGCCTTCAACATTTTCGGCATTGTCTTGAGATCTTCTTTTCTCTACACACTCATTCTCAATTATCCACTGATCCTCCAAACGTTTTTCAAGCAGTTTTGTGTCATTCAAAATCGATGCTGTCAAGTCTTCAGCACTTGCAGAAAAACCAGTCTCAGAATCTGGATTGTCTCTGAAAACTCATAGATTATTCACATAAGATACTGTAGACAAAAAGCAACATTCAAGAGGAAAAAGCTCTATGATTTGAGCATTGAAGTGGGACAGGATAAGAGATTTACTCTTGTTTCCCATCACTCTGATGGAGCTGAAAGGGCTTAATACAGTCAGTTCCCTGAAATATTACCCAAACATTAGCAAACTTCACAAGAAAATTATATGCAGAACACAGTTAAAAAGCTTTCATAGTATAAACAAACAAAACCAGAAGCAGCTGTTAAGACCTTGGATTTTTTATCCTTGGCAGAATTCTTCTTCTTCCTTTTATCTTGTTCTATATCTGATGCAAGAGCTGCTGCTGCTGTACAATCATACTTCAGACCTTCCAGATTTGCCTAGTAACAAGAAATTCAGTTTAAACCATCATGCATTAAAGTATTAAGAAATCAGCCAGAGGATCCAGAAGCAAACCTGCAAGAATGACTTCAATAGAGTTGCAATCATTGAGCTACAGTCATATAAAGACATCTTCTCAAGTTTCAATATATGCTGCATCATGACACAATTATGCTGCCACGATTTTGCCGTGAGAAAGGCCAGCTGCAAGAATAAACACAGTGAGAAAAAAAAAAGCAAACAAATAGAATTTTCTCATTTTTATTGGAAAGTTTACTTAACAAATCAGATTTTTGGGGTAAACCCAGTAATTATATTAGAAAAGAACAAAGAATACAGAAAGGGAGCAAGCAGCCCCATCAATCCTCTACCTTTGGACAGACCCAAGGATGCAGACGCAAAATGGGCCTAACACCCCTAGGATGTACAGATCGAACAACGGTCAAGCAAAAAACAGGCCAAAACACAAAAACAACCAAAAACTAAACAAAAGGCAAGCCTATACAAACACCAAACAGACAAGACACATCGGCACACTCTGCCAGCCACAAACCAGCCCCACAACCACAACATCCAAACCGCAAACATGAAGGACCAGCCCCACAGCTGAAGGGAAACAAACAGCCACGCTACATACCCAAACAAACAGGAATAGAACCACCACAAGAGCAACACAGCCACCAAAGATTTAAAAAAAAAAAAAAAAAAAAAAAACAAGGCATCAAACAATAGTAGTAGATCCCCTCAGCCGGCCATCAAAGGGCAAACCCCAATTATCCAAGACTTTACACGCCCTAGCACATCCCTAAAATTTAGTGTACATAACGTAAGTCTAAATCATAAATTTGAAGTTGTGATGCAAATCAATATAATTTGCTAACTTACTTTTTCTAGTGTCTCGAGTCTCTTCCTCCGTAATGTTGATGTTACCAATTTTTCGCCGGATTCCAATCCTTCAACCATTTTCGATTCCTCTTCTTCACTCAAACTTTTAGAATCAGTACTTCCATTAGATGAACCTGCTAGTTCTTTTGCTCGACTTAGAATATCCTTCACAAGATTGGAGATCAAAGATTTCTCCATCATACTTGCAATATCACCATCCCCTTCAAGTTCCTTCTGCATCCTCTTCAAGAGTCTGAAACAAGATTCCTGTGTACTTCTATCCCCCTCCTCAATCTCTTCATGAAGTGTCCTTTCAACTCTCTCAACTGCTTCCAACGTGAATATAGCCTCAATGCTTAATCTAGAATCATTTAAGTCTGCCCCTGGTACATCTTCATCGCAAAATATCTGAAACATCTTCTTTGATTTCTGTCTTTGAGAGTCTATCAGACTGGTCCATGCCTTTGAAACTATCTGGATTGTTGCACCTTTGCACAACCATGATACTAAACCATAACTATCAGGAAGATCCTTATCTTTAACAGGTTCGAAATCAATAGTTATATTAATCTCCTGTCCCATCAAGAATTCCTTATTTAAAAGATGTCTTGTTAATGCTTCACCAATTTTATCCTCCTCTTTGACATCAAACACATGTACACAACTAAGAGTATCATACATATGGCTAACCGACTTAGGATTGGTAAGTTTACCACAAGTAGCTTTCAGATTAAGGAGGAATTCACTTATCTGTTCCAGCTCTGCAGCTCCCAAGAGGCAGATGATCTGGATCGCTTCCAGCCCAAGACAGTGCGAAAAGGGAATTAGCTCCTCAAACTGTTCAACTGTAAATCGTATTGTCCATTGAAGATATGTCTTTGAAAGACCATTATACAACCGAAACAACCCACGAATGCGGTTGAGAATCCTTGCACGGTTAGATGATTCGTTCTCATCACTTATGTTGGCAATCAAATCCTGAATACTCTCATCACTTTTATTGACAATTACATCCTCTGCACTCTCATTGTTAGCAATCAAATCCGGAACACTCTCATCACTTTTATTGACTATTAAATCCTCTGCACTCTTATTGTTGGCAATCAAATCCTGCTGCACACTCTCATCACTTTTATCCACACTTAAATCATCTGCACTCTCATTGAATTTCTGCTTATCAAACAGGTTGCCATCAGAGGCACTAAAAGCCTCCGAATTCATTCTACTGACAATCTTGCTTACCCAGTACTTGGCATCTAAAGCCTTCCACTCACCATTTGTAATAAAATCAATAGCCTTCTTAGGAATCTGTAACTCCGATTCCACCCAATCAAGATCCTGCCGATGCTCAATGAAATGCTTCCTATACGCCTCCAAGACCCCAAACTTTTTGCCACAACCACAGCACTCCCAGAACTTCCAAGTCTTGTGCTGTTTTGCGAAATCAATGGCTTCCTTGCCTGCCAAATGGAAATTGATTGACTTCCGATGCGTTTCAAGCTGTTTAATACTCACTTTACAGAGAGCACTTTTCTTCTTATCACTCAATGTACCCCAAAAGCACTTAAGTTTTTCTTTCTTGTCAACCCTAAACTCGTAGTACTTCTCCGGACCATAATGAGTCTTTACCTGCTTAAACGAGCGCCAGCGATCCATTTCTGCTTCAAATTCCTTCTTCATCTCCACTAATGTACGGCTTGCCTTTTGAACTTGCTTTTGCTCGTCCTCGCAAAGCTCTAGATACTGCCTAATTATCTGCTTCTCACTCTCAATTCTCCATTCTTTACTCGAATTCAGCATTTCGTTCTCCGGAAGGAACTTATCCACTCCCGGATCACGTAAATTCTCAATCATTAACGCGTTCTTGCATTCTCGAATTGCTTGGCCCCAATCTTTATCATTCAGCAAAGCCATCTGATAGAGAATAGTGACTTTACAAGAAGAAAAATGTATTGATTGGGGAAACGAAATCACGGCAAACTGAACCGACTGATATGCCTTATCTAAGTACTTGACCATTTCCTTAGAATCTTTGGCCGCTGTTTTTGCAAGAAACTGGAGAGCTACAGATTCAAGGTACAGAAGGTGAGGCGAGTGTTGGTGAGTAGAAATTGATTTTCTGACCATCTGTAAGGCCTTCAAGTAGTTTCCAAGATTCATTTGCTCCTGAACCTGCGAGCCTTCGCGAAAGATGACCGGGTCTAGTGATTCAGCCAGTGGGTTGAGACTGGAAGGAAGAGAAGGTATCTTTTTCTTGTCCATGTTTTTGTGTTGATTTCTCGGAGAGAAACAAGAATTGCAATGAGTTGGTTATTTTCCGGTGGGTTTTCTGGTTAGGGAATTGAAATGGGCGGGAAAATAGAAAGAGGGGAAAACACGAGATTGGATACCGGTTAGTAGTTACTACGTAAAATTTAGGATATACGGTATATGATGACATTATTCTTAGAGAAAAAAAAAAAAAAAAAAACTTGGGTTTTTAAAAATAATTTTATTAAGTTTAAGGACCGCTATGTAATTTTTTAAAAATATTACAACTCTTTTGTTAAGGGTTCCTCCCAGAACAGAAGTTTTCTGCTTTTAGATTCAACCCCCAATGGGAAATGGTGAGTTATTTAACTTGTAATTGTATATGCAAGCGATTTGGTTGGTTTTCGTTATGAAGATGGAATTTTTTATGCTGTTTCAGTTTGATGGGTAGTCAGGTCAAGAGGTGTTGGTGCAGGAGCAGCTGGAATTTATGGAGCCATGGGAGCCAAGACTGTTGCACCTAAGCTTAATATTCTTGTTATAGAGAAGGGGAAGCCTCTATCAAAGGTTTTTTCTCTTGGTCTATAGTGTAAATGTCGATGCAGAAGTTTACCTGATTGGTGGGTTTTGATTTATTGAGAGTTTTATGAGAATTTTACTTTGTTGGTGGTCGCAGGTGAAAGTTTCTGGGGGAGGCAGGTGCAAGTATTTCTCATTGCTTTTATATACATTCTCAAAAGTGTATTGCACTTAAACCAAAATCTTGCAAATTTTGGTTGACCCCATGTTAGTCACACGTTGGGGACTTAATGGGCCGGTAATTCTTCGGCTATCTGCTTGGGGTGCCCGTGATCTATTTAGTTCAGGTTACAAAGGTAAAGATAACTATTTTTTCTGTGACTATAACAATTATATTCTTCAGTTTCTGAACTTGCTGGCATTTGGATGCAGGAATACTTATAGTGGATTTTATACCTGATTTACATATAGAAGATATGAAGTCAATTCTTAGTAAACACAAGAAACAGTTTGTGGTAATTCTTTGTCTTCATTAAATTCCTATTCCAGACATTGATAGAAGTACCATTAGTCTCTTAATTAGGCGATGATGTATTATTGTTGCTGCCTTGCTGCTGAGATTTATGATAGTTCAAGAAAAATCCCATTTTATATACCGATTTTCATATAAACAAGTAAATTTGATAATTTAAGTAAGCTTATAATCAAACAAGGATAGTTTTGGTGTTTGAATCGATCTCTCTAGGACAGTAATGCGGTGACATCAATAGGCTTCAAACTTGATGGATTCTACTACTACATAATAGCATTCTGCTTAGTTGTTTTTAAATTGATAATTTCTTGCTTTTAATCAATCTCTACAGAAGCAAAATGTGATCAATTCATGTCCTTCAGAATTCAGCCTTGTGAAAAGATTCTGGAAATATATATTGGACCGTGAGGTATCAATGCCATTTCAAATAGAAAGATAATATATTTGGCATCTGCTTGCAAAATTTTCCTTATGAATGTTGTTTTTTCTAGTTTATATGCAGGGTTTATGTGGAAATACCTTGTGGGCTTCCATTTCAAACAACTCTTTAATTTCCATCGCTCATCTTCTAAAGCATTGTACATTTGAAATGACTGGGAAGGTAGGACCTGAAAAAAATTTAATTCGTTTCAATGTTTTTGTGCATTTCTGTGATGATATAAATTTTTTTCTGATAAAGGGTCAATTCAAGGATGAGTTCGTCACTGCTGGTGGTGTTCCATTGTCTGAGGTACTCTCTTATTATTTTATTTTTTCTGTATCCCTCTCCCCCATGTATGCTTTGGAAATGTAACTCCATTGTTCTTGCCTTTATGAAGGTTTCTTTGAACACAATGGAAAGCAAAATACGTTCACATTTATTCTTCGCCAGAGAGGTATAGTTCCATACCAATTACCATTTGTTAACTTCTCCTTTATTAACATAATAACATGATGATTCCACCTTGTAGGATTGAATTCATGACCCTAGAGCTTAGATAAATAAGCGAGAGTGTTTATATGTGTCTAAATGAATTTGAATTTTTTATGCAGGTACTAAATGTCGGCGGTTTTGTATTTCCAGGTGAGGAAATTTTGTGTTAAGATATAAACACATTGTAGCCATTGCCCTCTAATCTCAGTTTTTGTTTGTACAGAATGCTTGGTCTAGAGGATACATCGCGGGAACAAGTATAGGTAAACTAGCAAGTAATGCTACTCTTAATTAAGAGTAGACAATAGACTTAATGCGAGTAATATTCAATCTCAAAACCCTCTTGTAGAGCGATAAATTTAAAAAAAAATGCTCTTGGTTTCTCGTATGTCGGGCTAGTTCTCTTTTCTATCTATTGAGGGTAACGTTATCCTCTTGACATAGTCTGTGGATGAAAATCAGTCGATCCTACTTTGATTTAAGGGCTGTCGGAGGAGGTAACCTTACCCTATCCTGCAAGATTTTTATTTATTGTTGATGAATCAAGCAGCATCACAATTGTTGTTTGTTAGCCTTTTGTCACCTTAAAGTGGAACTATACTTTTGGTAAAGAAATGAAAATGAGGCAGACATGATACTGATGCCCAAACCTCAGTGGCCATTAATCCCTTATCCCAAACCAAAAAGATAAAGACACAAAACCAAGAGTATATTTACGTATCCATTAGGGTTAAAATAATTCATTTTACTATACAGAAAAGGGCAGAAATGTTAAAAACTTGAAACAAGATTTGATAAGAGAAAGGGTCGAGAGAAAGAATGACTGGTGGGTTTAGTTAGGCATCATAGAAATGATGGTGTGGCAGATGATTGAAGAAATCTTTTGGAAATTTTGAACAAGACGAAATCCGGTTGGTCAAAATTCTCACCAGAAATATTTTGACTTGACGTCTGTCTGTGTAACCAAATTTACATTGCATGCATTCTCATACATCAAATTCTTGACAACGTACTACAGAGACTCCCATTGCTACGGTGCACCAACATTAGGCTCTTCATTTCCTCATGAATTTGTTTGTGTAGCTATCTGACTCATTGATAACGCTTCATTTTGTGCACAGAGAAACTTCAAAGAATTATCTTTTCGTAGAAGAAATTTAGATTCCAAAACAGAGACATAGACATAGTATTTGCATAAACTTCTAATGAAATTTTTTGAAGTTTTTAATCTTTATTTTGTTTTGCTGAAACCCATATTTGTTATATAATTGATTCTTCCGAATGTGTTTTTGAGATGTTTCTCTAATCAAAATTTTGGTTTTTTTTTTTTTTAACCCTAGTTTACTTTGTGTATTATTTATTAAATTGTTAATGAGGTTCAATTTAATGGAGAAAAAGATTTACTTTTCATATGTAAAATAAGTTGCAGATTAAAAGACTGGAAAATGATGAAAGATTTTGCGAATCTATCCATTGTTTGGAATTTTTATCTCCTTAATTAGAAGACTTAGAAGACTCTTAAGTCAACAAAAGTGCACCTTCCAGGAAATGGGATTTCCTAAATGAATTAATGGGCACCGTTGTAGGTGAACCAGTGTATGTTAATAATTGAGCAAGAGACACGGGTCTATCCTTTCTGTCAAAAAGTAAAAAAATTAGTGTGTTGAGTTACTGTACACAATAAAACTTCCAAGACACTATGAAGTAGAAATTTGGCCCATAAAAGAAATGGCTGCGTTTAGCCCCTATCCTATTCTTATTCTACTCAAAAAAATATATTTGTTTTTCTATTTTCAAAATCCAATCATATTTTATTTAACTATCTTTAAACCCTCTAGATTTGTTAATTTAACTAAATACTCACAACAAAAATATTTATAAATTAACAAAAAATGTTTATAAATTGATAAAAAACATCCCTCCCCACCCACTCACCCACATTTACTAGATTCTGGCACCACTACCGAAAGGTGGTTAGAATCTGCCATTATGGCACACTACCAATTGGATCTGACCGGTAGTGGTTCAATCTAGCCTTTTCCGACCAGATCCACCATAGATCTGGCCGAAAAATGCCAGATCTTTGGCCACATCTGGTCATCAATGAAGGTTCAGATATAGTTGTCGTAGACGACCAAATGACGACTAGATCTGGCCTTTTTCAACCATAGATCTATTCTTTTCCAACTAAATCCATGATAGATCTGGTCGAAAAAGTTCATATCGATACACGATCGGCCAGATCTAGTCGGTCATGTGCCATTACTACAGATTCCAACCACCTTCCGGCGGTGGTGGCCAAAATCTAACAAATGTGGGTGGGTGGGGTGTTTTTGTCAATTTATAAACTTTTTATTATAGGGGGTGTTTAGCTAAATTAACAAACCTATGGAATATTTTTGTTAATTTTTAAATCCTACCTCATAATAACAACCCAACTCAACTTTTTTAAAAGTACTACTCAAAAGTCAAAATAATAAAACAAACACAGCCAAAATTACTCAAAATTTGCACAAAACTTCTAGGAATGTTCATGGACGTAGGTAGGCATATAATTGTCTTGGTTATATAATTTTGAGTTGGGTTCTTCAAAGTTATCTCTTCTTTAAGGAGTCTCTGATCAACTGTGAAATGTATTAATGGCTTCTTCTTCTTCTTTTAAAACATGTGAAACAAAACATCATGTTTTCCTTAGTTTTAGAGGTGAGGATACACGTGGAAATTTTCTAAGCCATCTTTATGCAGCTTTGCGTTCAAAGAAAATTGAAACATTCATTGATAATGATCTTCACCGAGGAGATAAAATTTTAGAATCACTTTTGACTATGATCAAAGAATCAAAGATTGCATCTCAAAAGGGTACGCATCATCTAGATGGTGCCTTGAAGAACTTGCAAAGATTATTGAATGCAAGAAATCGCAAGATATGATCGTATTGCCAATTTTCTATCACGTGAATCCATCAGATGTAAGAAATCAAACTGAAACTTTTGGAGAAGCATTTATGAAGCATGAAGAACGATTTCAACAGGACTTGGAGAAGGTGTTGAAATGGAGGAGTGCTTTGACAGAAGCGGCTAATCTCTCTAGCTTTGATTAAAAAAATACCAAGTGATTTCCACTTTAAAATTTTCTAGGAGTTATTTGTTTATACTTAAGCTATATATAAATTCTAAGATATTTTAAGATTAATTATTAACGAAAAAAATATTTAGTACTACTCTACTATATTTAATTATGAATATATATTATTGATTTAATTTGAAAAGCACTTGGGCATTTAACTAAAAGTCATCGAATATTTATTGTAATTTAAATAGAATTACTTTTCTCTTTGATTTAATTGAACTTACTAATGTGTTTTATATTTTGTTGGGGATGAAGCTGACTTGATAGAAAAAATTGTCGAATTTATTTTTGAAAATATTGAATCATATGTCCGAAATTGATTACAAAGGCCTCGTTGGAGTAAAATCAAGAATCGAGGAAATTGAATCACTATTATGTATTGAGTCAAAAGATATTTTCAAAAATGTAGGAATTTGGGGAATGTGAAGTATAGACAAGACAACTCTTGCTCGTGCAGTACTTACCAAACTCTCAAGTTAATTTGAAAGCGTCTACTTTCAAAAAAATGTTAGGGAAGAGGCGAAACAATTTGCGTTAGAGCATTTGAGTCAATAACTTC
This sequence comes from Pistacia vera, assembly GCF_008641045.1. Classification (NCBI taxonomy): domain Eukaryota; kingdom Viridiplantae; phylum Streptophyta; class Magnoliopsida; order Sapindales; family Anacardiaceae; genus Pistacia; species Pistacia vera. Next base: position 629,762 of record NW_022196170.1, read on the forward strand.
TTTCTGCAATATTGGAGGACTGATGGGCCATTTTATAGTCCACCTTCACTAAAAGTATGGTTTTTAGTAAGAAGGTTCTAATAGTTTTCGATGATGTGACATGTTTAGAGCAAATGGAAAATTTAATTGGAGATCTTGTGTGTTTTGGTCTTAGAAGTCGAATAATAATAACATCAAGGGATAAACAAGTACTTAAAAATTGTGGAGTCAGTCACGATAACATATATAAGGTTAAGGGATTAATATCTACTCCAGCTCTTGAACTTTTTAGTTGACATGCCTTTAAGTTGGATTCTCCTCCAACAGGTTACGAGGAGCTATCAATAAGGGTAGCAGCATTCGTCGATGGTGTTCCATTAGCTCTTAAAATTTTGGGTGGCCTACTTTTTGGCAAGCCAAAGTCAGTATGGGAAAGTGCCCTGTGTAACTTAGAAGGAAATCCAAATCCAAAGATCCAAGATGTGTTGAAAATAAGTTTTGATGAACTTGATGGTCAGTCAAGAGAAAAATATATTTCTAGATATTACATGCCTTTTTGACGGAGTTGAAAAAAATCGTGCAATGGAAATTCTTGATGTCAATTGGATTGCCTCCAACTTGAGAGTGAGTAATCTCATTTACAAAACTCTCATAGCTATAGAATTTGGTTGCATAGGAATGCATGATTTGTTACAACAAATGGGGCAAACAATAGTCGTGCAAGAATCTAAAGATCCAAGTAAACGCAGCAAATTATGGCATCATGATGATATATATCAGGTGTTAAGAAGAAACACACTGAGAGACTAACTAATCAATTTTTTATATTGATATAAATTGGATAACATTATCCATTTAGTATTATTAATTTTTAATTGTCATGCATCATGTACATTCACATTCTATACTTGCTAATATAGTAGTTCCTACAGCTAAGGGTTAAGCTAGATTTGGGGCATACGTACGTTTGAATTTTACAAAAAAGAATTCCGGGAAAAAAAAAGTTAGATTATAATTTTATAACTACCTGTTGTAATAGTAGGCTTTGACATTTATTTAAGATACTAATTTATTGTTATTTGATTTTTAGGAAACTGAAGCAATTGAATGCATCTCCTTGGAAATTTCTAAAATAAAAAAGATAAACTTAAAGTATGATGCTTTCTTGAAGATGCAAAACCTCATATTCTTGGATTTTTATTACCCAAGCGAGGAAGACCATGGAGACTTCTTGTACTTTTATTGCAGTTGCTTCTTAGAAGACTGTGTTATTAAATGTCAATATTGCTCACTAGACGAAGAGAATGAGAATAGGGTTCATGCTTTGCAAGGCCTAAAATTCAGTTCATCTGACATAAGGTACTTTCGTTGGTTTGGATATCCTTTGGATTCATGGCCATCAGATTTTGAGTTGCAAAATCTTGTTGCGCTTATCATGCCTGGTAGCCAAATTAAACAACTTTGGAATGATCTCCAGGTATAAATATTTAACTTGATTTTCTCTTTTTGTAGAAAATCATAAAGCTAATCGTATAATTTATGTTACTTCCTCATCTTGTTAATTTATTATTTGCAGCATTTAGAGAAATTGAAGCATATTAACCTTATCAACTCCAAGCACCTAATTAGCATTCTAGATCTCTCAATGATCCCAAACCTTGAGAGTTTGGTTCTAGAAGGTTGTACAAGTTTGATTGAGGTTCATTTGTCAATTCAATATCTAAAAAAGTTGAATATGTTGAATCTTAAATGTTGCAAAAGCCTTAGAATTCTTCCCATGGACATTCAATCAAAATTTCTTACATATCTTATGCTCTCTAGTTGCTCAAGTCTTGAGACTGCTCCAACGATCACATGTAACATGATTGAAGCATATTTAGATAGAATATCTATAACAAAATTGCCCGGATCGAACGTCCATCAAGACTAGAGTTCTTGGATCATGAGAACTATCCAAGGCTTTGAAAATCTCCCAAGCGACATTTGTGAGTTGAAGACTCTTAGGTCCCTCAGACTCACGGGTTGCTCAAACCTCCACAGATTCCCCAACAACTTTGTACAATTAGAAGGTTTGCGTGCACTCCTAGCTAATTATACTGGCATAAGAGAGCTACCACATTCCATCTTATCTTTGAACAATCTTGAGACGTTACCCCTAAGCGAATGTAGTTGTCAATATCTGATGGATTTATGATGGCTTTTTTTATCAGGTTTGAGTCATATATAGTATTTAGATTCGTGTTATTGTCATATCACGAGGTTACCCGACAGTCTTGGGCAGTCACTATATTATTTAAATCTATGTGGAAACAATTTTGAATGGATGCCATCAAGCATCCAACAACTTTCTAATATGAGGACTCTGGACATAAGCTATTGTGAGAGGCTTAAATTCTTACCAAAGCTTCCATCAGAGGTTCAACGTCTTGAAGCATACAATTGTACATCATTGGAGTTATGTTCTGACTCAACATTAGTGTCAGTGACGCAACTCAACTTTGGTAATTGTTTTAAACTGGAAAATACTCGGAATATACAAGAAGCCATGGAGGAAAAGGTATTAACTTCCATAGTCTACTTTTCCTTTATATAATGATTTTTATTTTATATTTTAAAATTTGCTGTTAAATGGTTTTCTAGGTACAAGAATTTTTTAACAGAGAAATTATCCTTTTACCTGGAGATAGAGTGATTATCTTTTTACCAGAACATGAAATTCCAGAGTGGGTGAGCTTAAAAAATGTGGGATCTTCTCTATCTCTCGAGCTACCACGTTCTTATCCTAAGAATGATCTCTTCCGAAGCTTTGTTGTGTGTTTGTTGTAATATTTCCAGACCATGACAAAACTCCTGAATCTTTTTCTGTTCATCATAAGTTGATTGACATAGACCAATATTGTAAGACAGAGGTGAGGGACGAGAGTACCTATTTGCCCATACATGAATGCTACATTCTTATGTCAGATCATGTATTCCTGACACATATCGATGAAACTCCGTTGGTCAGAAAAGAAACTCAGTATGTTACTTTAGATTTCAGTGGAGAAAATTACAATGTGAAGAAGTGTGGCCTTAAGATATATTTCAACGATGGTATTGATGGACAAGTGAAACAATGCGAAGGACATTTGAGCTCAGACATGGAGGAGGAACCACAACGCAAAAGACAGAAATTTGATGTCTCCACCACTCTTGAGTCTCTAACGAAATTGCACTCTGCTTAACTTGTGCAAAACTTTTCCCTCTGACAAATAGTTTCATGCTCAGACCCATTTTACAAAAAACCTCTCCTCATTGCTTATGGTTTCCAATTTAGAGGAGAGCTCTGCGGGGTCAAGATTTTCCTGTACTTTTGCTAAAGCCACCTCTGCCATTCTCAATTTGAGTGAGCAGCATGGATTGCAATTTCTTTTTTGTTTTATCTTTAGAGTGGTGGTTGTGGTGATTTGTTTGTGGGTGGCGGCTGTTTATAGTGGTTTGTGATGGGTGGGGTTTAGTTTCTTGGTGAACGGCGGTGTTCTGTGGTGGCTGCGGGGTGGGAGGCTACGATTTACAGTGGTGGTGGGTAGGATGTTTTTGCCTTTTGGGGAGGGGGTGGGAGGATCAATAATACTACTCTTACAACGTTCTCTCGTAATCCTACGTGCTGCCACTTCATCTGCTACGTCATTCAATTGCCACGTCACTTCCCAAAATAAAAAATAAAAATTCATACCCTGAAATTCAAATTCCATTCCCCTGAATCAAAAATCTCTCCCAGAATTGAAACCCTGGTAATCAGTCTGCGTCAATTTCCCCTAAATCAAATTGAAATTGCTCTCCTTCCCCTGAATCAGATCTCTGTCCCAAAATCAAATTGAAACCCTAGACCACAACCGCGGGCTATCGTCTGCCACCCCCACTCACCACCGTCATTCTCTCTTCCTCTTCCACCACCGTTCAATGTACAAAATCCACACGTTTCGGGCTTCGACCACCACCAGCGCCATCTTTCCGCTACGACCACCACCGCCGGCTGTCCTCTTCCAACACCAGGTGAGACTTTGATAACTATCGGGCTGGATTTGAATATGTCATATTACATATCTGAAGCTAAAATTTCTTGAATTGTATATGCTAAGTACAGATAACATTTTTATTACTTTGCCAAGTGGGAAATCTATCTTCTCATAAGTCATAATATCTTTTTTTTTCCCCCCTTCTTTTGTGGCTTCCAGTGGAACCAGTAAATGGACAAAGAGCTCCGTGATGCGTATTATTACGTCTCGTCGTTTGTGAGTTTCCAAATAAGCTGTCCAGTCGTCTCGTCAGTCGGGGCAGGTTCCCTTAAAACCATCTACCCGCTATAAGGAAATCCAGCTGGGCAATCATGAACTCCACTTTAGCGCGCTTAGTACTCAACCCTGAAGTCTTTTTCAAAACTGTAAATGTCGGGAGAAACTATAGCAGCTATCCTCTTTTCACCTCCCAGAAAAGAAAGTTTTCTGCTTTTGCATTGAACCCCGAATGTGAAACGGTGAGTTATTTAACTTGTATTTGTATATGCAAGTAATCTGTTTGGTTTTTGCTATGAAGATGGAATTGTTAATGCTGTTTCAGTTTGATGGGTAGTCAGGTGAAGAGGTGTTGGTGGAGGAGCAGCTGGAATTTATGGAGCCATTAGAGCCAAGACTGTTGCACCTAAGCTTAATATTCTTGTTGTAGAGAAGGGGAAGCCTCTATCAAAGGTTTTTTCTTTTAGTCTATGGTGTAAATGTTGATGCAGAAGTTTACCTGATTGGTGGGTTTTGATTTATTGAGTGTTTAATGAAAATTTTATGTTGTTGGTGGTGGCAGGTGAAAATTTCTGGGGGAGGCAGGTGCAATGTGACAAATGGTCATTTTGCTGATAATAAGGTGAGAATTGTTTTGAATGTTACAGCTCATGTTGGAATTAGCTGGTTGTTTGATGGGTGATTAAATTTAAGCATGTTTTGTAAGGCTTGGGTTTGGTATGGATGACTTTATGATTTTGTCTTGATGTTGGAGTTTAGAGTAGCAGATATGCTTGAAAATGATGTATAGATGCCAGTTCCATCTACTTGATGAATACACTTGATTAATGTAAACTCTTTATATTCTGATATTGTATTACATTTGAAAATGATGGTTAGGCCATTATCTGAATGAATTCCAGTTAGGGAGAATTGTTTATTAGACTTTGTAAATACAATCCAGTAGTCAATGGTACATCAACTGTCTTTTGTATCACATGATGTTTAGACCTCAGAATCATTAAGACCTTTGCAGATTTTTGCAGGGCACTATCTTAGAGGTGATAAAGAATTTAGAGGATCTTTCTTTAATGTGCATGGGCCGTTGGATACCATGTCCTGGTTTTCTGATAATGGGGTGGAACTGAAGGTCAGTTTTCAAACTGCATGTCTTCAATTTCTTTCTTTAATTTTTCCTTATGGTTTGTTCTTATCTTGTCATAGACTGAGGATGGTGAAAGGGTGTTTCCCATTAGTAACAGTTCTTCTTCAGTAATTGATTGTCTCTTGTCTGAAGCAAAGTTTCAATGAGGTATGTTTGGCTAGCCATTAAGCGGAGCCCCATCTTTATATTGTCAAATTGCTTTCTCTATTGGTTCCTCCAACAGTTTCTCTGCAGACTGGAAAAGTCGTAACAACTGCATCTGCTAATGCTGGTGGAAAGTTCCTTCTCAAGGTTGAGAAGCGTACAATCAACTTGGTTGAATCTAATGAAGCTGATTATCTATTAATTGCTAGTGGAAGTAGTAAGCAGTTTCATTCAACAAATGTTGCTTTTCCAATTCTAGTAGAGGCGTATGAATTTCTTGATAAATCTCCATTGTTCTTATTACAGGGTTACAGTCTTGCAGCTCAGCTAGGTCATTCAGTTGTAGATCCAGTACCTAGCTTATTCACTTTCAAGATTGTAGATTCACAATTAACAGAGTTGTCAGGAGTAATGTATTGTACCTTCTAGGAAGTTGAATCCTCGACTTACCTATTTTGTAATTTTGTTAGCAGGGGTAATATAATGATAAAAGTTGAAACGAATAATACTTAACGGTTATTGTTCTCTCCATCTTGTCCCATCACCCTTCTTTTTTATGGTCAGGTCACGTTCCAAAAGGTCATGGCAAAACTTAAATTAGAAAATGTGCAAAAGAATAGTCCACATCTTACACAGGCAAGTTTTTCTCATTGCTTTTATATACATTCTTAGTAGTGCATCGGACTTAAACTAAAATCTTGCAAATTTAGGTTGGCCTCATGTTAGTCACACATTGGGGACTTAGTGGGCCAGTAATTCTTTGGCTATCTGCTTGGGGTGCCCGTGATCTGTTCAGTTCAGGTTACAAAGGTAAAGATAACTATTTTTTATGTGACTAAACATTTATATTCTTTAGCATCTGAACTTGCTGGCATTTGGATGCAGGGATACTTGTAGTGGATTCTGTACCTGATTTACATATAGAAGATATGAAGTCAATTCTTAGTAAACACAAGAAACAGTTGTTGTAATTCTCGTCATTGTTGAATTCTTATTCCAGAAATAGATAGCAGTACCATTATTTTCTTAAGCAGGCAATGATGTATTATTTTTGCTGCCTTGCTGCTGATATTTATGATAGTTCAAGAAAAATCCCATTTTATATATGGATTTTTATATAAACAAGTAAATTTGGTTGTCAAACAAGGATAGTTTTGGTGTTTGAATTGATCTCTCTGGGACAGTAATGCGGTGACACCAATATGCTTACTACTACATAATAGCATTCTGCTTAGTTGTTTTTGAATTGATAATTTCTTTCTTTTAATCACTCTCTACAGAAGCAAAAAGTGATCAATTCATGTCCTTCAGAATTTAGCCTTGTGAAAAGATTCTTGAAATATATATTCGACCGTCAGGTATCATTGTCATTCCAAATTGAAAGATCATATATTTGGCATCCGCTTGCAAAATTTTCCTTATGGGTTTTATATTTTCCCGTTTATATGCGGGGTTTATGGGGAGATACCTTGTGGGCTTCCATTTCAAACAACTCTTTAATTTCCATTGCGCATCTTCTAAAGCATTGTACTTTTGAAGTGACTGGGAAGGTAGGAGCCGTTACTTATTGAAAATTTGTTTCTGATAAAGTGCCAATTTAAGGATGAGTTCGTCACTGCTGGTGGTGCTCCATTGTCTGAGGTACTATCTCATTTTTATTTTTATTTTTTTCTGTCTCTCTCTCTCCCCCATGTATGCTTTGGAAATGTGACTCCATTTTTCTTGCCTTTATGAAGGATTCTTTGAACACAATGGAAAGCAAAATACGTTCGCCGGAGAGATATGGTTCCAGACAAATTCCAATTTGTTAACTTCTCGCTTATTAACATAATAACATGATGATTCCACCTTGTAGGATTGAATTCATGACAGTGGAGCTTAGATAAATAAGCGACCGTGTTTGTATGTGTCTAAATGAATTTGGATTTTTTATGCAGGTGCTAAATGTTGATGGTGTAACTGGCGGTTTCAATTTCAGGTGAGGAAATTTTGTGTTAAAGACATCAACACACTGTAGCCACTGCTCTCTAATCTCAATTTTTGTTTGTACAGAATGCTTGGTCTGGAGGATACATGGTGGGAACAAGTATGGGTAAACTGGCAAGTAATGCTACTCTAAAGGAAAACAATATACTTAATGCGAGTAATATTCAATCTCAAAACCTGTGGTAGAACGATAAATTTATAAATTAAAAGAAAAAAAAAAAAAAAACTCTTGGTTTCTCGTGTGTTGGGCTAGTTCTCTTTTCTATTTTACTGAGGTTAACGTCATCCTCTCGATATAGTCTGTGGATGAAAATGAGTTGATCTGACTTTGATTTAAGGGCTGTTGGAGGAGGTAATGTTACCCTATCCTGCAAGATTTTGATTTATTATTGATGAATCACCCAGCGTTACAATTGTTGTTTGTTAGCTTTTTGTCACCTAAAAGTGGAACTATTCTTTTGGTAAAGAAATTAAAATGAGGCAGACATTAATCAGTGGCCATTAATCTTAAGAACGTACTACAGAGTACAGAGGCTACCGTTGTTACGGTGCACCAACCAATTAGGATCTTCATTTCCTCGGAAATTTGTTTGTGTAGTTGTCTGACTCATTGATAACTCTTCATTTTGGTGGTAAGTAAACCACATCATTAATTAATTAGTTATTTATTTATTATAAACACTAAACTGTTCAAGTCAAGACTCCATACCTCTTTTCTTTTAATATTAACATTTCTGTAGCACAACGTCATTTATTTCCTATTCAAAATTTGTCACTTACTTCCAATTACTAATCGCCACATCACCTATTTCATTTTTTAATTATTGCTTTGTGGTCCATTTGGATGCGTTTTAAATGATTTGAGTTTATATTCTGATTTACATGTTTGTCTGATCTAAGCAAGAAAGGAATAATACAATCACAAAAATTTTGAATGCTGATGGATGAAAAGACATTCAAATTCTTACTCCCATTCAAAGGAATACATTCACTTTGAATGATTTGTCGTTCTAACATTTAAGGTGTATAACATTATTCTTCGGATAATAAATTGGTTTCGAAGTATGAAGGTCGAGGGTTTCGTGTTTTTTTCTTAATTGAAATTTATTATTAAAACTTAAATCTTATAAGGGTTTTAATTCATTGTAATAATTTTTTACTCTTATATTAAAAGGGTTATTAGAATTTTATGCTATGGTGCAAAAATGATGCCACGGCTTTACATATGTGAATATTTGAGTTAAATCTATTTTTGTTCAATAGTAAACTTTTTAGTCACTGAGATTAGTTATATTTAAAAGGTCTTTTGTTCTACTCATGAAAGAGATATTAATTAACCTTGATTTGCAGTGTTTCGTGATCTTGGTAATTATGCGGGTATCTTGGAATTTTAAAAAACAGCCATTTTCAAGGACCTAAGTCTGACTATAAGGTTTTATTGGATCTTATCGTTTAGGCTATACCTTAGTGTAACTTTAATGATGATGTTGATTGAAATGGAGTTCTAAAATTAAAAGATGGGTCAATGTTTAATTATGGGATTGATTTGGGCTAAAACATACTTCGACCACGTTTACTTTAGATGGATTAGGTGGCAATTAATTAATATTATTTAAAATGAGTCAAATCACTCAAAATTTGCACAAAACTTCCTGGAAGGTTCATGGGAGTAGGCAGGTGTATCACGGCCTTGGTTATATAATTTTGATTTGGGTTCTGCAAAACTATCTCTTCTTTAAGGAGTCTTTCATCAACTGCGAAGTGTATTAATGACTTCTTCTTCCAAAAAATTCTCAAGTCAATTTGAAAGTGTCTACTTTCAAAAAAAAAAAAAAAAAAAATGTTAGGGAGGGGGCGGAAAAATTTGCATTAGATCGTTTGAGTCGAGAACTTCTTTCTGCAATATTGGAGGACCGATTGGCCATTTTAGAGTCCACCTTCACTAAAAGTAGGCTTTGTGGTAAGAAGGTTCCAATAGTTTTTGATGATGTGACATGTTTAGAGCAAATGGAAAATTTAATTGGAGATCTTAAGTGTTTTGGTCCTAGAAGTCGAATAATAATAACATCAAGGGATAAACAAGCACTTAAAGTTTGTGGAGTGAGTCATGATAACATATATGAGGTTAAGGGATTAATGTATAATCAAGCTCTTGAACTTTTTAGTTGACATGCCTTTAAGCTGGATTATCCTCCAACAAGTTACGTGAAGCTATCAAAAAGGGTAGCAACATTCGCTGATGGTGTTCCATTAGTTCTTAAAATTTTGGGTGGCCTACTTTTAGGCAAGCCAAAGTCAGAATGGGAAAGTGCCTTGTGTAACTTAGAAGGAAATCCAAATCCAAAGATCCAAGATGTGTTGAAAATAAGTTATGATGGACTTGATGGTGAAGAGAATTATTATTATTATTATTTTTTTTTTTTTCTAGATATTGCTTGCTATTTTAAAGGAGCTAAAATAAATTATGAAATGGAAATTTTTGATGTCAGTAGGTTTGCCTCTGACTTTAGAGTAAGTAATCTCATTAACAAGTCTCTCATAGCTATAGAATTCGGTGACATAAGAATGCCTGATTTGTTGCAACAAATGGGGCAAACAATAGTCAAGCAAGAATCTAAAGATCCAAGTAAACACAGCAGATTGTGGCGTTATGATGATATCTATCAAGTGTTAAGAAGAAACACGGTGAGAGACTAATTGATTAATTTTTTCTTATATTATTATAAATTGGATAACATCATCCATTTATCATAAGAATGCGCGATTTGTTGCAACAAATGGGGCAAACAATAGTCGAGCAAGAATCTAAAGATTCAAGTAAACGCAGTAGATTATGGTATCATGATGATATCTATCAAGTGTTAAGAAGAAACACGGTGAGAGACTAACTGATTAATTTTTTTTTATATTATTATAAATTGGATAACAATATAACATCATCCATTTATTATTATTATTAGTTTTAATTGTTATGCATCATGCACATTCACATTCTATACTTGCTAATTTATTAGTTCCTACAGCTAAGTTAGATTTGGGGCATGCCTACATCTGAATTTTACAAAAAAGAATTTCGAAAAAAAAATTAGATTATAATTTTATAACTACGTGTTGTAATAGTAGGCTTTGACATTTATTTAAGATACTAATTTATTGTCATTTGATTGTTAGGGAACTGAAGCAATTGAATGGATTTCCTTGGATATTTCTAAAATAAAAGAGATAAACTTGAAGTATGATGCTTTCTTGAAGATGCAAAACCTTAGATTCTTGGGCTTTTATTACCCAACTGAGGAAGACCATGGAGACTTCTCGTACTTTTATTGGAGATGCTGCTTAGATAAATACGAGTGGCATGGCGGTTTTAGCTATCAATATTTCTCGCTGGACAAAGAGAATGAGAATAAGGTTCGTGCTTTGCAGGGCCTAGAATTCAGTTCATCTGACATAAGGTACTTTCACTGGATTGGATATCCTTTGGATTCATTGCCATCAAATTTTGAGTTGCAAAATCTCGTTGCGCTTATCATGCCTGGTAGCCAAATTAAACATCTCTGGAATGGTCTCCACGTACAAATATTTATCTTGATATTCTCTTTTTGTAGAAAATGATAAAGCTAATCATATAATTTATGTTACTTCCTCATCTCAATTTATTGTTTGTAGCATTTAGAGAAGTTGAAGCATATTAACTTATCCGCTTCAAGCACCTAATTAGAACTCCAGATCTCTCAATGATCCCAAACCTTGAGAGTTTGATTCTAGAAGGTTGTATGAGTTTGATTGAGGTTCATCCGACAATTCAATATCTAAAAAAGTTGAATATATCTTAAAGGTTGCAAAAGCCTTAGAATTCTTCCCTTGGACATTCAATCAAAATTTCTTTCATACCTTATTCTCTTTGGTTGCTTAAGTCTTGAGACTGCTCCAACAATCACATGTAATATTATAACTGGAAAAGTAGGGCTGACGTGGTGCCTTATCAGTGCAAGTGGTCAGAGTTTAGGTAGGTCCTACAATCATTCAGACGCATCCACTTTGTGTGGTGACGTGAGCAGCATGCTCCTGCCAGTGCAGTGGGTGCGCGCCAGAATGACAAGAGGCTGGAGGCGCTCCACGTGTCTAATCTCTACACGTTGCGTGAATCACTCGAGCAGGTAAACAATTGGGCATAAGGAAGGATCTGCACGGCAACCTGACCCACTTCAAGATTCAACAATCATTACCTCAGTACATCCTATTATAAATAGAGAGCTCCTCTCCCGTTGGTGGGATTGGTTCATTTTACTCTTGATTAGCTAATTTCTCTCTGGAATAGCATACAAATAATTTTCTCTCTTTGTAATCACTTGTAAGTCAGCTCGCTGAGTGCAACCTGACCTATAATATTAATACGATATCAGTGGACGTAGGAGTCACTTGTTTAAGCTTCCGAACCACTTTAAAACATTGTTTCCCCAGCTTTTACTCAATTCTATACCCCCATTCACGTGTGTCTTCTAGGCCAGCTTAGCATTTCACACGTGCATTTAGTTGGTGTCAAAATCAAACATCAACAGTTTGGCGCTAGAAGAAGGGCCTGATTTAGTATTCATCATTCGTTAGGAGAATCTCTGACTAATCGGTCCTACAACAGCAAATAGCTTGCCGATTTGAATATGAGCAAACCAATCATGGTGATGAGGAGATCCCCCAGGTACAAGATGACACTTCTCCCGAGGTGCCCTTAGTCCCGTAAAATACTGTAGGGGATATTCCTTCAAGCTCACGGCTTGACCCAGCCGTCATGAGCTACTTGGAGAGGTTCAATAATTCTCTCCAAACGGTCAGCCAAAGGCTGGACCAATTGGATCGGGGCATCCCACCTGAATCAAATGAGGCGATGCAGCCGCCAAAAACGCCTACAGGTCACGTGAAAGCGCGAAAAAGGGCAAAAGCCCATGCCACACTCATTGTAGCACATGAAAGAAAGGGTAAGCAAGTGGCGAACAACAGGACTAAAGGCTCCGAGGGGCCAACGAACATCGACCGCGCCTCGGGTAGAATACTCGTGGCGTTAAGGCTCGGTGACATGTCACGACCTGAGTCATCCCGTGCCATGTTGAATAAGCACTCCCACAAAAGTGCTAGGCGGGGTGATTCTCATCACCACCAAAATGACTACTCCGATCATCATGCAGGAAGTTCCCACACTCCGCAGGTCGATTCGTACCACCGCAGAGGTTGTGAAGGTTCCCTAGATCATTCATCGCCATCACACAGCTCTAGCCAGCATGTATCGAGATTGGCCGAGACTATCGACAAAGGCAAGGAGGAATCCGATCTACGGTTATTCCTCAACTATAACCGTGAGGGTCGAACCCGCGTTGTAGAAATTAATCCACAAGTAGCTTCGCTACCTTAGATTGAGGAGTTGCAGTGAGCTTTGGATCAGTTAAAGGCTCAGCAAAATGAGCAAGGGCAGGTCGCAGAGGCGTCCCCCTTTTCTCTGGTTGTATTGGCTACCCCTCTCTCATCGAGATTCAGAATGCCCGACATGTAGGCGTTCGATAGGAATTTGGATCCACAAGATCATCTGTACGAATTCAATGACTTGATGGAACTTCACCAAGTTTCTGACTTGGCAAAATGTCATTACTTGGCAATAACTCTTACTTCACATGCCAAACGATGGTTCAAGTTGCTCCCAGCGGGATCGATCAACTTGTGGAATCAGATGAGTTTGACATTCCTAAGACACTTCCAAGTGAACAGGAAGTTCTCAATGCCTTTGAGCTACCTCATCAACATAAGGCAAGAAAGGGACGAATCCCTCAAGTCTTACATCGACAGATTCCATAAGGAGCTCCATAAAGTAGCTCACACTCCCGAAGAGTCTGTTGGGACTCTCATCGTCGTGGGAGTTCATCCGCAGACGGATATGTGGAAACAGCTGCAATCAGAAGACGATATTTCCCTCAACCGCTTCTACAACCTTGCGGAGAAATTCCTCTGTATTGAAAACTCTATGGCAGCGCTCTACCGCCACGACCCCGACACTTCAGATAGTACACCTGGTCGAGGGGAAAATAGGAAAGTTGATCACAAATGGGCTAACGACGATCAGTGAAAATGAAAGAAACCACTGTTCTAGCCCAAGAAGTCTTATACTCCAATCCCTCATCGCGATCATGACAGGAGTGAATATACCCCCCTGAATGCATCTGTCTCGGCCATTCTTGACAAATTAGAAGAGGCCAGCCTTCTTGGAGAGCTTGAGCCCATGAAAGGTCCCCCTTCATCCAGAAACAGTAAGAAATACTGTTGGTATCATCGGGAAAATGGGCATCACATAGATGAGTGTCGAGCTCTCAAGCAAGCAATTGAAAACCTTATCAAGCAAGGGCATTTCAAAAATCGAGAGGAATCGAGAAAGAAGCATCGTGATCGTAAGGGTATCTATAGTGTAGGAGTAATCTTTGGAGGGTCTCACCACGCAAGAAATTCGCGAGGTGCCCAAGAAAGATATGCTCGCGCAGCCCCATCATGACCCCATCAGTGTGATGAACATAATGCATCAGCCACCACAGGTTCGCAGAGAGGATGAAATCACCTTCTCCGAAAAAGACGCAGTTTGATTACATCATCCCCATGATTATGCTCTCGTCATCACACCCCGAATAGGGCGTTTTGATGTCCACAGAATGTTGGTGGACAACGGAAGCACTGTGAATATCCTATTTCAGCCAGCTTTTGAGAGAATGAAATTGGATGAGGCCGACCTGAAGCCTGCCTCGATCCACCTATATGGTTTTACAGGAGATCACCTGATCCCAAAAGAAACGATCTCGCTTCCAGTCACATAGGGTGACTCTGACGAGGTGGCCAAAATAACTGAATTCTTAGTAGTGGATTGCCTGTACGCTTTCAACGGCATCCTGGGGCGACCTCTACTGAGAAACTTCAAGGTGTCACTTCGATATACTATCTCAAAATGAAGTTCCCCACCCCGACGGGGATAGGGGAAGTAAGCAGGTCTTAGCGTGCATCTCGCGACTGCTATGTATTGGCAGTGCAGATGGCGTGCAAAGGGAAAGGCATCTCGTGTGGCATTCCCAGATAGGCAATGGCGATCAGCCAGATCGAACCATAGCTTGGCCCAACCAAAGATAATATGGATCCTCATATCTAGGAATGCCCTTCTAGTGGGCCAATTAAGGATTTATCTGAAGTATCGGTCGATCAGAGCGAGTCGAGCCGAGTGTTGAGAATTGGCGGCAATCTCAACCCCTAGCGACCTGACCAGCTTTCTCAGAGCAAATATCGATGTGTTCACGTGGATGCATGCTAACATGGTCGGGATCAGCCCGAATGTCACCTGCCATGCCTTGAACATCGACAGTGAAGCCAGACCGGTTCACCAGAAGAGAAGAGCAATGAATCTTGAACGGTATGCTGCCTTGAAACTTGAGGTAGATAATCTTTTTTGCAATGGATCCATCCGAGAAGCGCTCTTCCGAGCTGGGTTTCCAATCCAGTTCTTGTAAAGAAGCCCAACGGTAAGTGGCGGACTTGTGTTGACTTCATCGACCTCAACAAAGTATGCCCAAATGACAGCTTTTCCCTACCAAGGATCAACCAGCTCGTGGATGCCACCTTTGAACACGAGCTATTGAGTTTTATGGACGCGTACTTGGGATATAATCAAATTCCGATGTATGAGTCAGACAAAGAGCATACCTCCTTTGTTACAGATCGGGGGCTGTATTGCTACAAAGTTATGCCCTTCAACCTCAAGAATGCTAGCGCAACTTACTAGCGACTGGTTAACCGAATGATTTCTGAGCAGATCAGGAAGTCGATTGAAGTCTATGTCAATGACATGTTAGTCAAGTCGCATGCCGCTTTAGATCATATAGGGCATCTCGCTAAGATGTTCGACATCCTCCGGAAGTACATAATGAGGCTCAACCCCCTTAAATGTTCCTTTGGAGTTTCCTCAGGAAAATTTTTGGAGTATATGGTTAACCAGAGGGGAATATAAATCAACCCTGAGAAAATCCAAGCTCTCTTCGATATGAAAAGCCTGACTAGCAAAAAGCAGGTTTAGAGCCTCAATGGGCCAATAGCAGTACTCAGTCGCTTCATATCGAGAGCAACAGATTGCTACTTGCCATTCTTCAATGTACTCAGAGCCAACAAGAAGTTCGAACAGTTATGACCTAAGTTCTTGGGTGCTAGTATAGTGGTGAGGATTGATTTATTTTATATGATAGTGGTATGTGATTCCATGGCATACGAGAGTAATATATGATGATTGTTGCTTTATCATGTGAGTGTATTGGTGTTGTGTGGCATGCAAGTAGATTATTCATGCATGTTTTCAAAGTTAAAAGTTATTTTCGTTTAAAATGTATTATTGGCTTACTGTCTTATGTTGCTTCTAACCAAACAAACCACCCCCCCCAAACAAAGGATTATAGATCGGGTTCTTGTGGAGCATACTCTTCGCTCTAGGTTGGCATAGACGCATGATGATCTGCATGTTTTACAAACTTTAGTGGACTCTAATACTATGTTTTCTATAATTGGATTTTTTAGCTCTTGCTTTCAGAATATTTATTTTGTGTATTTCCGCTTTCAAAACTTTAAATATGCAAATGTATTACTTTTCACTTACATCTATAAACGGAATTGTTTTCATGAAATATTTTCGAAATATTCACACTACAAATAAAAGTACTTTTTGCAACCAATTTTTTTGCAACTAGGCAAAAATAGTTGTAGATACCCCACATTTAGTAACTAAATTCCAATTAGTCGGCCAAAGGGAATAAAATTCTACAGCCAATTTTATTCCCGCCTTTAGCGTCTAAAATTAATATTTTGTGACTAATGTGATTTGTTGCCCAAAAACCTTCACGTACGGCGGAGATTGTTAACTTCGGTGAGTTTTGGCAAGGCGTATCCTGAACACCCAAATGTAGCGGTGTTTAGAAAAATATGGAAACTGAACCTAACCGAGAACTGAACCAGTTTTTCGTTTACCTGGGAAACTGTTCGATTGTGGTCCACAAAATACAAAAAACTGAATTTCCAATTTTAAAAAACAAAAATTAAAAAGTAAACATTTTTTCCTTAAAATTTAAAAAGTAAACAAATTGAAAAGTCCCTAAATCCTTACAATTAAAGAAAAACAAAATCCCAAACCCGGTTTTAGGGTAACATAAAAAAAAAACGTAAGCAATTTTGCACAAAAATTTTTGAAACTTAAAATTAAAAAAAAAAAAAAGATAATAAACCCACTATACAAAATCCCTAAACTAATTTTACCTAAAACACAAACACTCTTCACTTCTCCACTCCATTCGCATCTTCTTCTCCATTTTTCCACACCACATATAAAACATTACAAAACCCTACTGCTTTACTTCTGAACCCAGAAAAAGAAGGCAGAGAGTTTTTAGAGATTAAAAATAGGTGATGAATCTTAAAGATTGGCGTGTGTATTCTACACACGGCTCTCCCTCTCTCTCTCTCTCTCTCTCTCTCTCTCTCTCAATCGGTCTCTGTTCCAGCAGATCTTGTCATTATAATCATTACAATGACATCATGTTACCAGCGGTTCACCGCCAGTCCCTCTGTGTCACACACTACTCTACTTGAATCACAAAAACCTTCACGTACGGCGGTGATTTCATGCCTCTTACGCGATCAGAGAAATCAACGGCCATGGTTTGTCTTGAAATCGCTGAAACAATGTTCGAATTTGTACGTGGCGGGTGAGGGAGAGATTGGAGGGGGAGGAAGCGGCGGTGCAGAAGAGGAAGGCGGGGACGTGGTCGTACGCGGTGGAGAAAAGGAGGAGTAAAGATGAAAGGAGTAGGAAGGTGGAAGTGGTGGTGGCAGCGGCGGTTACGGTGTTCCTGGGCATTGGAAATCGAGTGTTGTATAAACTGGCGCTTGTTCCTCTGAAGCATTACCCCTTCTTTCTTCCTCAGCTTGCTACTTTCGGGTACCTAATAATTTTATTTCTCTCTTTTACTATTTTTATTAATTAGTGTTTCCATCATATTTTTTTGGATTTGATGGATGGTAAATGGTGTTATTTCATAATGGATTGATAAATGCTATTATTAGTGAAACTTTTAGCTTCTGCGAGGGGAGTTGAACCCTCGACCTTTACAGTAACCTTTCTGTAACTGATAATTATTAAAAATATTAAAAAAAATAAAATTCTATATAAATTCTGAATTCATTTAGAAGATGCAGTTCTGCTCTAATTTTTCAATTTTACTAACTGCATGATAAGCTATATATTTGAAAAATACTATTATTGTAGTTTTGATTCCTTGACTGATGAATATTCTCCTTTATAGAACTGTTAACTACATATGCTTTATGTTGTTTCTCTAACACATAGGTTCAAGAAATACTAATCATTGATCCTTAAGCATGACCACTGTTTTTGAAGTGATGTGAGTACCCTACTAGCAACTTAGATAGTTGGTAAGATAGCTTGGTGTACAAAAAATGTTTTAGATTGGTTTTAGAATATGGTTAAACTGAAGTTGAAAATAACCATTGGAAGATTGGAAGCAATGTATGACCCTTTATCGCTAGAATTTAAAAAAGGTTTCATCATTTTGTGGGTACAACTTTGGGGTGAATAATACTTTTTGTTTTTCGGATGTGCAGGTCTTGAGAAAGTGTGGGATGTGAAACCTTTGGTTAATGGGAAAGAGATTATGAGTGTTTTGCAGCTTAAATCTGGATGGCCACTTATTAGGGAGTGGGTAAGGCAATCTTTATGCATCTAAGACCCAAAAAGTAAAAAGGTTTCAAGTTCCAAATGCTAATTAACTCTTTACTTTACAGCAAAAAAAACTCATGGCAGCTTGCCCATCCCTCTGCGACAGCAGAGGAATGCCTTGGCTGGACAAAGCAAACCTACTCAAAATCCTATCTGTGTTATTTAGAAGTTCTACTCAAAATCCTTTTTAATTTTCAATACATAATTCTTCTACCATAGTCGCTTTGTTCTAGTGATGCAACTGTCTTTGGTGTTACCACTGATTGTTTAAGTTAGTTGTTATCATGGTTAAAGATAAGAGATTACATGTTACTGTTGCCCTATTCTTTAATGAATTTCTTGACCTTTGTTTTCTACCGCATTTTTAAGATAAAGGAATAACAATGCTTCAGGAAATATTGGTTGATAGAGCTGTTCATGCTGGTGTTGGCCGTTTTATGCCTTCCGATTCTGGTGGTGAAAAGAACATTCATCCCACATTAGTTAGGGATGACTTTACTCAAGCTATGCATGATTTCCTTCCAGTTGCTATGCGAGACATTAGTAAACTTCTCCTGAAGGTGGTCGCTCTGGTTGGGATGATGTTCGTGGTCTTAATGACATTCGGAATGCGATCAAAGAGGTATTATTTCTTTTACTTCTGATCTTCTTAGGAATGCAAGGCTAATAGAACTCCTTTGAACTCATACCATTTTGATATTTTCTTGCTTACTTGAGTTGATAGCTTATTGGACCTTTTGAAGTATGAACCCTATTGGAGTGTACATTTGTATGCTTTAGATTTTAAGCTTGAAAAATCAGTTCATCAAAGTTGAATACTCATTGAAAAACCTTTGATGATAAACAGTGCATTCAGTCTCTTCTAACATCTGACAGTTTAACTAATAAAAGTTCCTGTTTTTGGAGTTAATTTTTTAGTGTGTCATGTGTAATGTACAAAATGTCAAGAGCTAGATGCTTCTAGCTTCCAAGTTGAATGATCAACTATTCTGAAAATTTTGCTAGACGCAAGGGTTGGTTCAATAGTCCTACTTTTTATCTACAAGATGTCACTGGTTTAAATCCTCTTGGAACCACATATTTAAGATATTATATCTGTTAGGTTTTCTAACAACTAAAGGTTGTTGTAAATAGTTTGGGTTCTGAACTTGGTGCTCATGCCGAGGGGTTTTTGGATTATAAAAAGGAAAAAACAAAATCCATTTGTCTATTGTATCATATATCTGTTGCTAATTCTATATTTAATTGTCAGATGATTGAATTGCCTTCAAAGTTTCCAAATATCTTTGCCAAAGCTCCTTTACGTTTAAGGTCAAATGTTCTCTTATATGGTCCTCCTGGTTGCGGCAAAACTCACATTGTTGGTGGTGGTGGTGCTGCTGCTTGTTCTTTACGATTTATATCGGTGAAAGGGCCTGAGCTGTTGAACAAATACATTGGTGCTTCTGAGCAAGCTGTAAGATGGCATTAAGCCTTTTCTTTTTATCTATATTCCATTAAATCCTGTTCAATTGTATATTATTCTTGACATTTTGATGATACATAGTAACTAATAAGGTGTCTTATGAAATTCAGAAATTTCAATCCATTGTTCTCTGCTAATGTAATTGAGTAAATATGAAAGCCTTTTATATTGTTATTTTCTTATATATTCTATGATTTAGTTCTTTGTTTACTTGTGAAAGTTATTTCCAGAATTGAGTTGTTCAAGTCTAGCGCAAATCACTGATGCAGAATGAAGATTTACAAATTTTGTATTGAAATTATTTTGAGTTTCTCAGTAAGACTAAAATTTTCCTCAGTGACATTCCTATTACTTGATTACTGAACTTGTATTTCGTGTTCTTTCTCTAGTCCTACTTAGTATAAGGTTTTTAGATTTGGATTGTATTTCCCCACAGATCTGTTAAATTAGCCAACAACATATACCAAGAAGTCCATTTTGATGAAGGTCAAGGTTAGTGACTAGCATGGTCTAAATCAGCTGTTATCATGAGCTAACTTGTGTTTTTTAAATTATTATATGGTAGTTACTTCTCCCTCATACATGTTCATAATCACCTCAATACATTCAAACAAAATCCTCTGTTCTTTCCCCCACAGGATCCTATAATGCATGTTTCTTTGTCAATGAACACCAAGTTACGGTCCTTCATACATTTTTAATTTTTACAGAACTAATTGAGTGCCCACTAATGCCTAATCACTGGTTTCGGGTCAGGGATATATTCTCAAAAGCAGCTGCTGCAGCACCATGCCTCCTCTTTTTTGATGAATTTGACTCTATTGCCCCAAAGAGAGGGCATGACAATACTGGAGTAACTGATCGTGTTGTTAATCAGGTCAGTTTAGTTTCTGTCCCATGTTATACCTGCTCCTAGTTGATTTTCTCATAGTTATGTTTTTATGAACAGTTTCTGACTGAATTAGATGGTGTATTTGTGTTTGCTGCAACAAGGTTAGTTCTCTTCGGAGTTTTTCAGTATCGTTTCAGTTGCTTCATTTAATGCTTAGCTGCTCTGATCAACAATATGAATACAAAGTTAAACCTTTCAGCATTTCATTATTGTAGTTCATGTGTGTTTTCGTTTTTTCAGTTTTTAACTACTTACATCTCTTTGATGGAAAGTTGACTCTATTAGTTTCCTTGTCAAGCAGTAGACCAGATCTACTTGATGCTGCGCTGTTGAGACCTGGTAGACTTGATCGTCTTCTTTTCTGTGATTTTCCATCTCCACGTTAGAGATTGGGTATTCTTAAAGTTCTTTCTAGAAAGGTCTGTTACACTTTCTACTTAATGCATGTTTATTTATTGAGTAATTCTACTCATCCCAAGACATGTCCCAAATTTTAAATCCCGAATGATGTGTCACTATATGTGTCATTGCCATATCATTCAATGGTCATCACATACGATGACATGTCACTTGGGATGCGAAATCTGGAATAAGTTTTGGAAAGAGTAGCATTACTGTTATTTATTTATTTGCTCATTCCTGTTTTGTTGAGCTTTACACCTACCATTATATCTTCATATTGAACGAAATAGAGACAACAACAAGAACAAAATATAATAGTAAAACAAATCAAACAGTAAACAAAGAAAATAATACGCGTGATTTACCCTGGTTCAGCTAATGTAGGCTACGTCCAGCTGAGTCAATATTATTGCAATATGCCTCACCTCTCTCGTTTACAATGAATGAATTGCTCTCACACACATAACAAGAGAAAAGTATGATTATATACTAGGTTTAAGAGATTAAACCTAGTTTTACAAGGATTCCTATTCCTAAGCCCAACCCAAAAAGGAATTAGTAACTTAAAAGAAATCCTATAGCGGTTATACATGGAAAAGCCCAAAACCGCTTACGGGCTCGGGGGCCGCTGCCCCTGCGACCCCCGCCCGCTCATCGGGGAGCGGGGCACCTGCCCACTGACCGGGCAGTAGGACCCCCGAGTGCGTCTCCGTTACCCATTAATGCTAAAGTAGTCGACAACTCCAACATTCTCCCACTTGGCGAATACTTCACACAATGAAAGCCTACCTCATCAACACACCATGTAAACTTTGCTAAGCTCACAGCCTTGGTAAGAAAATCTGCAGTATTAACAAGTGTATCAACTTTCTCTAACAACACCAATTTTTCCTCCACCTTTTGCCTGATGAAATGGTATTGTATGTCAATGTGTTTTGATCGCGAATGAAAGGCAGGATTCTTGGCTAAGTAAATAGCCCCTTGATTGTCACATCCAATCTTCATAGCATCAAGCTTGAAACCAAGCTCTAAACTCAATCTTCGAAGCCACATAGCTTCCTTGCCAGCATGTGTCAATGCCATGTATTCTGCCTCAGTCGATGACAAAGCCACAGTACTTTGCCTTTTACTCATCTAACAAACAGCAGCACCAAATAAAGAGAATACATACCCACTTGTGGAACGCTTACTATCGAGATCAACTCCCCAATCAGCATCCACAAAACGATACATTCGGCCACTAATAAAATAGTCACGAAAACCTATTAGATTCCACATTCAGCGTTTAAAATGATTATAATTAATCACTAAATTTTGGTCATCAAAAGATATATTCGGCCACTAATAAAATAGTCACAAAAACCTATTGGATTTCATATTCAGCGTCTAAAATGACTATAATTAACTACCAAATTTTGGTCATCAAAAGATATATTCGGTCACTAATAAAATAGTCGCGAAAACCTAGTGGATTCTACATTCAGAGTCTAAAATAACTATAATTAACTACTAAATTTTGGTCACTAAAAGATACATTCGGCCACTAATAAAATAGTTACGAAAACCGTTTGGATTCTACATTCAGCATCTAAAAGTATTACAATTAACCATTGAATTTTGGTCACCAAAAGATACATTCGTCGATTAATAAAATAGTTGCGAAAATATTTTACGAAATTACCCTTACACCTTTGGCGTTTAATTTTTGTGGGATTCACGACAAATTATTAGACACTAAAACGTACATTTTGCAACTAATTGATTAGTCGTTATATAATTTTACCAAATTATCCTTGAACTTTTAGCATCTAAGTTGGGGGACTATTTTGCTAGTCGCAAAAAAAAAAAACTTTTTGCGTCTAAATAAAAATTTAGACGCGCAATGAATCTGCGACAACATATTGCAACTGAGGGGTGACTACCAAATTTAGACGCAAAAAATGGCTTAGTGTCTAAATGTGACTTTTTGCGTCTAATTTTGCTAGACGCATAATGCCAGTTTTCTTGTAGTGTCACCTTCCTTTCGGGATCTTGAGTCTCCTGGAGTTCCTGGATCCAGTGGGATAGGGATAGTCGGGAGGGGGTGTGACACTCCACGCTAAGATATCCAATGAATCAAATTTCTGTGTGCAACAAAACAACATAAAAGTCGCACACATAATGAAAACTGTATGCCTCTTCTTGAGGAGGACACGCGCATGGTGAATCGACTTAGCCATGCTGTTCTTGCAGACGATGGTTTGAAGGCGACGCTCGAGGAAGTTCTCAACGGTGAGGGCCAAGACATAATCGAGCTTGTTCTGGCTCTCGTCCGAGAGCCCATACCGGTTCATCCTCCGCAGAAGAGCTTGACCTTCGAAAATCCGGCGAGAGCTTTGGGAATGCGGCTCAATGATTATTGAACCCTCAGCAACTCTCTCTTACACAGGAGCCCGTACTGCCCCACCAGCCACAACTCTGCATTTAATCGCTCCTTCTCATACGGACGACGTGGCTTCTTGAATGTCTTCCCATCTTAACTATCAACCATTACACATATCAATTAATACTAATCCAAAAATCGAAAACGGAAGAACAAATATGTAATGGTGAGAGTGGTGAGTGAATATGAGAGTTGAAAGAGAGATCTTATAGTTTCGGTAGAAAGGGACGTGAACCATGGCTTCCTCCACTGATATTTTTTAATCTATGATCTTGAAACTTGATTCAACTATCATCGCATGATAAAAGCCAGATAGTCAGGTATCTCTTAAATATCTTATTCAAATTTCAATCTATGATCCCAAGATAAAAGGTGGGTTGTTAGACGTATCCTATTTGTGTCATGGATTTTCCAAATCTTGTGCTAAATGGTTACCAGTACACCATTAGAAGAAGATGAACTTTTGGTATTAAAGTTTAATCAAAGGGCCTGGTTGATTGTTGACAATTGGAAGATGAAATCTCAAACTAGAGAGGTCTGCCAATTCATATTCTGTTTTGAACCTCACTTGCCATTATCAAAGGTAACAGAACTCATTCGAGTAAACCGTAACATTAACTTTACTCCCCTTATCCATCGAGTTTAGGCACATGCAAAATTACTACGACAACTATTTAATTGAACTAAGTTATTCATGTTGATGCAGTGATATTTTGCTGGAAATGCATCAGAGTTTCAGTTAGGAGTTTGAAAAGTTTTTGGCACCAAATGTTCTCTGTTTCTGCAGTGCAGCCTGACGTGTTTGAGCTGCTGAATTTGGTGTATTTTGCTGATATGTTTAGGTGTGATTAAGACTAGTCATTGAAAGGCTTTGTACATGTATTAGTTGGATGTTTAAATTCAAATATGTAAAATATCCCTACAAAAGTTGGTGCAACAGTGGATATTTTGGGGTGTCATGTTGTATAAATTCAAAGCTTAATGAAATATTAGCAAGAACCTTCTCTCTGTTTTAGTTTCTCTCTTTCTTTTCCTTAGAATTCTCCAGCCCAAACACCTACAGTTCCTCATGTATTTTTGGGATAAAAAAGAATTAGCTAAGACGGATCACGTAAGGAAGACCTTTAATGGAATTTGTTGATAGTTGTTAAAGATCAACCCCAGCCCATTACAGAACCCAACCAATATTTTGATTTTAGCCCAAGGAAAATAAAAATCCAATCCATTTTATCTTAGTCCAAAACAATAGAAGCTTCTCAACAAATCTGGTTTTACGTTTGACTCAAAGTCTATTCCTTCTTCTGTTTGTGAATTATTATCAAAGGGGCAACTAAAAACAACTATGATTTGTTGAATTCAACGCATATATAGAGCTCAATATTGTTTGACTCAGAGTCGATTCCTTCTTCTTCTGTTTGTGAATTATTATCGAAGGGGCAATTAAAAACAATGTGATTTGCTAAATTCAACGCTTACATAGAGCTTAATATTATTAAATGGGCACATATATGAATATTTAAAGAGTACACCACTTTTACCCACCAAAATAATGGCTTAATGATATTTTTCCTCCCGCAGACTTTTAAAATACCATTTTATTACCTAAATTTATATTCCATTTCCGATTCCGGCATCTTTGTGACCCTATACCACCACCATTCTCTTTCCCTATCATTAGTCAGCAAAACCCCTCAAACTCTACTCCTGTTGAGCTCCCCAATTGTCGACAATCGAGCGATTAGGGTTTTCGTAGTTGCCCCTCCCAAGTCAAATTTTGATTAATCACAATCACCAAAATCCAACATTTCACCACCAAAAGACTCATCGGCCTCCACTCTTCAAAAGCCCCAACAACCTAGACCAAGTTTGCTCTCTGTTTGATGTCAAAAAATAAATTGGGATAGTAAAGTGGTATTTTGAAAGAGTTATAATTAAACCCAATTCAAACCTAAGAGAAATCACTACCAAACACTTCCAGCACATCCAACACACGAATCAAACAAAGAAGAAAACAAGAATACAAAGATTTTACCGTGGTTTGCTTATTCCAATGGAATAAACTACATCCATGTTGAGCTCCAAGTAATTTGGTGCTCACTGCACTATAAGGACCAAGATCGTACAACTTACAAGCCAATCAACACAAAAATACCCAAATCTCTCACTTACACAATATACCCTCAAATCAACCCGTAATCGCAACCTAAAGAGACTACCTAAACACAATATCTCTACTCGAAGAATAGCCCTATTCTTCTACCCACAATTTACACCAATTCTTGAAACCATTCTCTATTGGGGCTCATATGAAATGAGCACCCTAAATCCATTACCGAATCATTTACATTATCAGATTTGGATGTAGTTAAGACTTCATATTCTTCAATGTTAGACTTAGAGGTTGCTAGGTTGCTTTTAGTGTTTCCCTGTTTCTGTTTCTTAAGCCAGACATAGCAATTCTGTTTTAAATGGCCAGTTTTATTACAGAAGAAACACTTCCTGGTTTCTCCCTTAGTCTTGCGACTTGTTTTTCCTCTTTTCTTGTTCCTAGGGCCACTATTAGACTCGACAACACTGCTTAGCTAACTTGATTCTCCTTTCCTTTAACAAATAGATTATTGCTAGTTCTTTTTTGTACCTTAAGCTGTAATTCCCTAGCTTTTAATCCTGAGACTATTAGGTCTAAGTTTGGAATAGTACCAGTGTATTGAAGGGTATTCTTTACTACTTGGTATTCTTCGATTAAAAAGTTTAGCAAGATCATGGCCAAACTAGAATCCCCGAGTTCTTGATCCGTGCCCTTCAATACTTGGATAATTTTCAAGAACTCGTCAAGGTTTTCATCAATAGTCCTAGAACTATCCATTTTATATGAAAATAGAACACCTTTTAAGTAAGCTAAGTTAGGAGCAGATTGTAAAGCATAAAGGGATTCGAGTTTACCTCAGAGAGCAATCGAAGTTTCAAAATCGTCTACCTTTCTCAGGACACTGTTGGAGAAGTTCATTATAATTAGGTCGTATGCCTCCTCGTTCACCTCTACCTTCTTTTTCAGTTTCTCCTCTGACTATTTGGTTACATCCTTCTCCAGAGCAAGAGCTACTTTATTGTGTGACAATAAGGCCTTCATCTTCTTCTTCCAACTGTTGAAATCAATTTTCCCATTGAATTGGGTAATTTCAACTCGTGTAGTAGTCGTAGTGTGGGCTTAGTGTTTGGATTTAGGGTTGACACAGGAAACCCTAAGGTTTGGGATCGAATTCAGACCAATTTCAAGAAATTCATAGGACACTCTAGAGTTTTTCAAGCCCTAAGATATCTATTTGACTGATTATCAAGAAATCCCTAATTTGTATAAACCCTAGGTTTCAAGAATAACCAAGACAAGCCAGAGAAACCCTAATTCGAGCTCTAACACCACTGTTATAATTAAACCCAACTCAAAGCTAAGAGAAATCACTACCAAACTGTAACGCCCCACTTGAGGTACGCAGCTAAGTTATGGTGTATTCCTTGAATGTTTATTGTTTTGCTTTTATTTGGGTTGATATATTGTTAATATTGGTTGGCCCTTAGTTGAATTTTTGTTAAAGTTATTTTGAGAAAAATGTAGAGAAAATCCCTTAAACTTTCATTAGGGGTAAAATGGTCTTTTCACTCAAAATTATTTGAAATTGTGGGGAGTGAAAAGAGATAGAATTTCATAGAGAATGCATTAAAAATGAGGGCATTATTGTAAATTGACTAAGGGACATAGATGGAATTTTCAAGAAAGAGCAAGGGCAAAATAGGAAAGTGTGGTTATAAATTAAAGTGTTAAGGGTTTGAAACCCTTCATTGTTCTTCTCCATCGCCACACTCCTCCCCCAATTTCTCTCAAATTTTCATTCAATCCTCCAAGGATTTTGAGGGCTTTTAAGTGGTTTTTCATAGGGTTTTGATTCTAGGCATTAAAAGGTAAGGATTCAAGCTCTTTATCTATGATTTATTTGTGTAAATGTTGAGTTCTTATGAAGTTTATGCTTAGGGTTAAGAGAAGATTGGAATCCAACAGAAATAGAGAGCTTAGGAGAGACGACTCAAGCACAAGGTAAGTAAATTCCACTCAAAATCCAACTCAAGCTAAAATTTAAGAATTCAAGTGAGTAGAGATTTCTTTTAAATATGCATATGTTGTGATAATTGAGAAATTGAGATGAGATTGATGATGAATTATGCTTGTTGTTGGATATATTTGAATATGAGAAGTATATGTGATGATTTGATGATGGATTGAAATTGGAAGAATTGGAGAAATTTTTGTGGAGTGTGTTTGCCATGTAGCTATGTGATGCTACAAGAGAGTTTTTCTATTATTTTGGATGGTTTGAGAACTAAATAGAATGATAATTGAATTAGGGTTTGTTTATGCACAATTAATGTTTGATGATATGCCTAAGTGAAAATTGCCTTATCACAGCCGTGACTTTCTGAGTGAATTTTGGGCATCTTACAGATTGAACTGGGTTATGATCAAAACGTAAAAGTTGTAGCCCTATCTCCAAGCTTTAAAACAAGACCAAAACCATAGCAATCCGAGGTGTATAACTCAAGTTATGCCTTCTTGAGTGTGACCTGCGTAGAATGACTGTTTTGATGCAATATTGCATTTGTGCATTTCATAAGTGCATTAAGTAAAAAACTTTAAGCATGAACCATCCTTATGCATTAACTGTGCATTGAAAAGTAGTTTGAGAAAGAGTAGAGAACTTTGTGAATGGCTACTCTAAAAGTAAAGAGAATGAGAAAAATCTAAGAATTGGTTGGTGTTTTGCGAACTCCACCCGGAAGTTATGAAGAATGGGTTGATGCTTAGTGAACTCCACCCGAAAGTCACGAAGAGTGGGTTGGTACTTTGTGAATTCCACCCGGCCGTGCCTCCGGTAAGATGAGGCCGTGACATTCTAGTGAGAAAGAATGAGAAAATATAAGAAAGAATAGAGGAAGAGAATGAGTAGAAGTCACGAAGAGTGGGTGGGTGCTTTGTGATCTCCACTCAGCCGTGCCTCCGGTAAGATGAGACCGTGACATACAATAGAAAGTTGATAGAAAAGAGCTATGTGAAAGAGAAACAGAAAGAGAAAATAAATGATATGAGAAGAGTGTAAGGAAAGAATTAAGAGAAAGAGTTACGGGGATAGACGAGTAGAGTATTTACTTACTGAGCATTATTTTGTGCTCACCCCGTTGTTTTTCTTTGTGTTTGCAGGATCTAGGTGAGGACTCGGTTGGATGGTCGTCGTCAAGCGAGGAGTAATATTTACACTTTCTATTTTTTTTGTTAACTTTTACTAATGATGCCTTACTTTGTATAAAGAATGATTAAATGTATTAAAAGAAAATTTTGGGCCCATTTACTTTTGCTAATATAAATATATGTACTTGATGTATTTCTGTAAGTATCCTAGTATGAAGCAGTTATTACACAAACACTTCCAACACACGAATCAAATAGAGAAGAAAACAAGAATACAAAGATTTTACCGTGGTTCGCTTATTCCAATGGAATAAACTACATCCAAGTTGAGCTCCAAGTAATTTGGGGCTCACTACACTATAAGGATCATGATCGTACAAGTCAATCAACAAAAAATACCCAAATCTCTCACTTACACAATATACCCTCAAATCAACTTGTAGTCACAACCCGAAGAGACTAGCTATACACAGTATCTCTACCCGAAGAAAAGCCCTATTCTTCTACCCACAATTTACACCAATGGAGACCCGATTATAAGATTTGAAGATAGCCTAAAAAACTGAAGAACCTTAACAGAGTCGAATAACACAAGAGAGAAAGATTTGTTTTACTGTGCATATCTCTCAATACTCAGTCTTATATAGTTTGACTTGCTAGACTATTGAAGGCCATTGGATCATGTCGGAATCAACGGCTGAGATTACTCACTGAAGTGAACTCCAAAACAATAGCGTATAGACAAAAGCAAAACGTCATCGTTTAAAGCTTCACTCAACAGAAAGTTTATAATAATAATAATAATAACAATTCCATTAAATTATATATATAACAACAACAACAACAACAATAATAATAACAATAAGATAAATATTTTTATTTATTTCTTTCTTATTATTTTATAAAGCTTAGTATGAAAATTTATTGATAAAATTTTAAAAATAAATGAAAATGAAAAAAGACTATGACTAAAGGAAAGTATTGAAGGAGCTTCATTGGTTGCGGAGCTCCCTCGTGTTTGTTCTCCGGGCAATTCGGATTGAATTTTGCTCCTCAACGTCTTAGAATCGGGTCAAAAGTATGAAGCGAAGACGACCCGAGTAATCGGGTTTGTTGAGAGTTTAAGCTTTCAACAAGATGAG
This sequence comes from Pistacia vera, assembly GCF_008641045.1. Taxonomy (NCBI): domain Eukaryota; kingdom Viridiplantae; phylum Streptophyta; class Magnoliopsida; order Sapindales; family Anacardiaceae; genus Pistacia; species Pistacia vera. The sequence continues at coordinate 659,640 of NW_022196170.1, forward strand.
TGGTCCAAAGAAGAGGACGTTTCAAATATAGGCGTTCAAGCACCGGGTCGTGGTGGATCCGAAGTACGCAGAGAAGACGTGGAAGATTTTGGAGCATGTGATTCACGAGATTTACAATAACAACGCTAATGGACTTAGCTTTGAAGAGCTTTATAGGTCTATTTCTCAGCTTTTTGTGTGATGAAAATTTGTGCTTTATGTGTCAACTGTTACTGGGAATTGATTATAATTTTTCAGAGATTGAATGTTTATTCATTGTATGTTAAGTGTTTTTGAGTTGATTTGTTGATTTTGCAAATGGGTTTTTGGTTTTGTAGGTGTTGTTGTTTGGAGATTGTGAATAGCTTTGAATTTGAACTATTGGGTTGTGAAGAATGTACGGTGTTACAGAGAAGTTCATTATAATTGGTTGAGATGTATTGTTTGTGTTGAGGGGTTCTTTCTTTTGTGTGATTATGTTTTTTGGGAATTGCAATGGTAAGAGTGTGATTAGTTAGGCTGATTACTGAAATTTTGTCAGTTTCTTTCAGTTTAAGCAATCATGTGGCGATCAGTGAGGTGCAAGATAGAGGATTAAGTCTATATAATACTGGGAAAGCAGCTCTATTGACTATTATGTTTCGTCTGTTTACCTCGTGGAAATTGGGTTTTGGAAAATTATCTTCTCTTGTAATTCTGTGATAATAAGAGACAGGTAACTTGTTCAAGAATATTGCCGTGTGTGTACTCAGCTAGATGTATTTCTGTTTCTTTTTTCCTTTTATCTCTTGTTTTCTCCTTGATCTATTTCTTATTCCCACTATATTAGCTCAATAATACTTTGGGTACTAACGGATCTTAGTTCAATAATAGTGTGGGTAGTAACGGATTTTATTAAGTATAGTACGGGTATCATACGCATAGTACGGATACCATATGTAATTATAACAAAAATTAGTACATTAGTTAACGTATAACATTACCCATATTAGTTATCCTAAAATCACAGGTTATAATTCTCTTTCTTATTGGAATTGCATGTGTTGGTTTATACAAGTCATAAACTGAACTTTTAAAGGGTAATGATTGAAATTGTTTGGATAGAATACTTATTTTTCTGGGAAAAGTAACTTTGCCTTACTAATCAATAGTTTATATCCTTGCTGTATCTCTCTCTCTATTCATTATTGTACCCGGAGAATTAGACTTGCAATTGATTATGGTGCCGTTTTATTACCTTTAAAATGTTAGTGGATGTTTATGGATTATTTATCATATTGTTGTTTTTGGGATCGATTTGGAAGTTTTATTTCTTCCTCTTTGTTTGTTTTCCCTCATTTGACTGGTTTATTCTTGATAACTAGTGAATTCACTGAATGTGTAAATCAATTTCTTGTTGTTGGAAGTATTTTGTTTTGCTCTTTTGCTTGATTGTGTATTACCAAACTCCTTGGATGGTTTGGCTTATATTTTCTTCAATTGTTAGTACCTATAGTTTCAAGAATTCTTTCGATGTTCATGTAAATTATGTTTAGTGACATCTGATATTTAGTCGGCATGATTCTTTTTAACTGATGCTTCTGATGTTCACGTATCTCATCATATCCAGGAATGCTTACGATATGGTGTTGCACAAATTCGGTAAAGAAACTCTACTCTGGACTTGTGACCACAATGACTTTTCATCTAACAGAAATATGAAATTTTTTAAACAAGAACAAGAAATGAAGGCTGTAAAATTAATGAATTAGTAACTAATAAAAAAGAAAATATGCCAACATCCACTAAATAATTATTGGAGAACCAATAAGTGAAGAAAAAGGAAAAAAAGAATGTAAAAGGTTGGGCATAGTCCAAGGTTCAATCTTCATCGCCATCACCGCCGGCACCCTTCTTGGCGGCTGTCTTTTGGTTCTTTCGCTTCACTCTTCCAGGGCGGCCAGTTCCCCCGAAGGGACTTGTGAGAGAAAATTGAATATGCTTTTGGGAGTCCATTCTCACCATGAACGATGGAATGTTCACCACCTGCCTCCCCACACTGCCAAATACAAAACCAAATAAATTTTGAAACAAAATTCATTCATTCATTCGAAGACAGTTCTCAACAGATTTTAGACCTGATATGCCTCTGCTTGATGAGGACACGCGCATGGTGAATCGACTTAGCCATGCTGTTCTTGTAGACGATGGTTTGAAGGCGACGCTCGAGGAAGTTCTCAACGGTAAGGGCCAAGACATAATCGAGCTTGTTCTGGCTCTCGTCCAAGAGTCCATACCGATTCATTCTGCGGAGAAGGGCTTGACCTTCGAAAAGCCGGCGAGGGTTTTTCTCATCCAAAGTGAGAAGGTGCCTTGCAGCTTTGCGAATGCGGCTCAATGTGTATTGAACCCTCAATAACTCCCTTTTACAGCGGAGCCCGTACTGCCCCACCAGCCGCAGCTCTGCATCTAATCGCTCCTTCTCATACGGACGACGTGGCTTCTTGAATGTCTTCCCGTCTTAACCATCAACCATTACACAAATAAATTAATATCAATCCAAAAATCGAAAATGAAAGAACAAATATGTAATGGTGAGAGTGAATATGAGAGTTGAAAGTTGAAAGAGAGATCTTACAGTTTCTGTAGAAAGGGACGTGAACCATGGCTTCCTCCAATGAACGAGGGAAGATTGAGAAAGATGTTATTTTTTAATCTATGGTTTCCTGACTTTATTCAACTATCATCCCATGATAAAAGGGATATAGTTAGGTATATCTTAAATACCTTATTCAAATTTCAGCCTATGATCCCAAGGCAGTCTATTTTGTTTACCAATATTGATAAAATGAGAATTGAGAAAACCGTATTTTTCTATATTACATTTCTTTGCCAAAAGGCTATAATATATACACATATACAGATCAAATCATGATCTGATAAGCAAGGAAAGAAAATAAAATCTCAATTAATTCCCTTGAAAGAAGGGATTACAAATTCCTAAATATGTGCAGTAGAGATTATCTCCAAAACTAATGTTAATTAAATCTCATCAAATCTTAACACTCCTCTTCAAGTTGGAGCATGTACATTCTTAAATATGTGTAGTAGAAATTATCTCCAAACCTAACGTTAATCAAATCTCAACAAATCTTAACACTCCCCGCATGTATATTCCTAAATATATGCAGTAGAGATTATCTCCAAAACTAACATCAATCAAATCTCAACAAATCTTAACAAATATACCACTAGGAGCATATGAAATGATTGGCTAAAGTACCTCAAACGTAGATATAAAAATTTGGGCCAACAATGGTGTTAAAGTTTAATCAAAGGGCCTGGTTGATTGAATACTGGGCCAATGTTGGTGTTGAAATTGCACCGGAATAATGTGTAATCTAAAATTCACATCCTAATTTGAAATTAACGAAATTAAAATTTATGCACATAATTAATTAATTTACCATTAATCATCCTCACGCCTTAACCATAATTGCAGTTGCATCAAGAACTACATTGATATTCTCAACAGAAGCCCAGGAACATGTCTATGAGGTTAAGGGTTTAATTTGATTGGAGTCATTAAAGTTAATAGGCGAGGAGCAGAGGCAAGGCATGCAGTTCTGGTGAGCCTTACTCTTTATCCGACCGCCCTGAGTACACCGCACATCTGGTGCCCTTGCAATTTTCATGGATGGTTTTAAAGACCCTCGTCCCGGTTAGCTTTTTATGTGAGTCATAGATTTAAGTGCATATCAGATTTTGTTTATGTAGCAACGGAATAAGAAAATATAAATTTTGGTCCTCCCTGGCTGGCTGGCTCTATCTACGAGCCAAATATAGATTCAGACAGTCTTTTATTCCCTAACACAACATAAATTTGATTCCTACTTTCATGGCGTCTTCTAAAAGCTGCAACACTGACCGTTATGTTATTTTGATATGCATTTTGGGGTTCATATATTTCAGCGGCATGCTGTTAAATTAGATGCAAAAAAAGGCAAGATCCTATGGCAAACCTTCATGTTGCCTAACAATTTTGGCAAGAAGGGGGAATTTGCAGTGGCAGCCATTTGGGGAAGCAGCCCATCAATTGACCCCATTAGAAACCATGTCTATATAGCTACAGGGAATCTCTATTCAGCTCCACTTCGAGTACGCCAATGCCAAGAAGCGGGAAACAATCAAACGGTTCCAACTACTTCTGACAAGTGTATTGAATCTGAAAACCACGCAAACTCTATCTTGGTACTTGACTTGGACACTGGCAAAACTGTGTGGTACAAGCAATTAGGAGGCTATGATGTGTGGTTTAGAGCTAGCAACAGGCACTTCGACCCTAATTGTCCGCTTCTACCTAGCCCTGATACCGATTTCAGAGAGGCACCAATGATTCTTGGCATGTATCTCGATAGAGTCAAGCATGATCTTGTAGTTGCTATTCAAAAAAGTGGTTTCGCTTGGGCTTTAGATCGCAACAATGGCAGCCTTGTCTGGTCTACGGTAAATTGTATGTTTCGTTTATAAAATTCGGGTTGTATCTTAATATTTTTAACATTAAGAACATAGTTAAAAACTGTAAAAATCTGAGAAAATAGTAAAAACTTTATTTAGATTCTATATCGTGAAAGTTAATCTTTCTTCACTTGTTTAGTGATCTTCTTTGCTTTTAATCGGAGAAATGTGCTTTCCATTGCAGGAAGCTGGATCAGGAGGGCTAGGAGGAGCAATGTGGTGTGCAGCTACAGATGAGAAAATGATCAACACAAACATTGCCAACAGCCAACACAAAAACTTACACTCTCAGACCATAACGGCTGTCATTATTATTATAAGGCTGTGGCTCCACCGCTGTTGAAGGATTCCCGAATCCTTCATTTTCTTCATTGTTTCCGTCACCACCTCCCTAGCCTCAGCCTCACTGAGAATGATAACAGTCACCAGCTGTGCATGCCCAAACTTCTTCCTCAACGACTTTGTAAGTTCAACAGAATCCACCCCATCTCCTATTCATATTACCACTATCTTCTGAGGTTGTTCCTCAGCTTAAGCTTTTAACTCTATCGATTCCACGTCTTATATAAATATAATAAAAAACCAATCAAAGGTTTTTTTTTTCTAATTTATCCATTAATTTAACTCAAAAATAATTTAATGCACACTCAAACCAACTTTATATTTTAATTAGCGGGAAAGCCAGCGGCCATTTTCTTGGCCTTAGACTGGAACTTTGAGGTTTGCAAAACAACTTCGATCTCTATCTTTTACCGAAACCAGTAAATTAATAAAAACAATCAAATATCATTAAACCTGAACGTAGCATGAAAATATAACACAAATATATTTGGTTTATGAATATATAAATTAATAATGTGTATAATTAAGCTTCTAATTAATGTCTAATTTGGAAGTTCATAATTGTGGAAGCATGTACGTGACTTATGACCTAATAACAACCTTCACTTTGTGGACCGGTGATATGTCGTTTCTTCCTTGTAATTGTATCTGACAGGTCGGAGTAGCAACACTAATTAACATATTTGTCGTTTTTAATTAGAAAAGGCGTAGGACAGATTTTATTAAGTTACGATTTTATTTTATTTGCTTTTTTTTATTTTATTAGGATTCATATCTGGAAATAGGAAGTTTATTTTATGCTAGCCAGCATTATTTATCACTAGAATACAAAAAATTTAGTCAAATTTTTTTATATTAAAAATTGTAAAAATGTCTATCAATGCTATTGGTGTTGTTGTCAGTATAAGCTTTCACTCCGACAATTTCTTATAAGTTTATATATAAGAATTTATATGCATAATATTACGTCATCTGATTTTATGGCTAAATATGTTTAGTAAAAAAAATCTTGACATTTTGAAAATTAAAATTTCTATAGCAGAATTTCTCTCTTCCAAAAGTATAAAATAAAAGGTCGTTTACATGCTAAGATGTTTATAAATTAAAAATTATAATGACGTTTACACTCTCACTTTTTGTTAAATAAAATCCTTTGAGGGGTTGACTGTAATGGACTAAAAGGTTGGGAGTCCATGGAATATTCTCCTTTCCCATGTAAACACTGTTCATATTACATAGTATGACCGTAACGAGACTGACCATAGATGCTAGGTCGTGGGGTGTGGCTGTGGGGTGGGTTTCAGTTGACCCTCCTGACTTTGAAGATTTTTAATTTCACGTAATTATATTAATCAAATATATCAATTAAATTTTAAATTTTGCAAAATATTTCACTAGTACATTTAATAAAATTTACACTAAATTTTATGTTTTTTTATTTAATTATACAAAATAACAAATTAATAAAATTGAGATGTAGTATTCAAGAGGTCTTGAATTTGATTCCCTTGGGAGGAAGGGTCAGTTAACCGTCTTTGACTTTGAAAAACTTAAAAAACTATATACATGTTTCAAAATTTTAAATTTCACATAATTATATCAATTAAATTTTAAATTTTGCAAAATATCTCACAAGTACATTTAATAAAATTTACAGTAAATTTTATGTTTTTTTTATTTAATTATACAAAAAAAAAAATTAATAAAGTTGGAATGTATTACTCAAGAAGTTTTGAGTCTGATTCTCTTTTATTGCTAATAGGGGTGGCCACTAGAGGATTACTCGATCATTAACTTAAGGGTCCCGAAAATTGGTTGAGGTGCGCGTAAACTGGTCGAAAACCCCTAGTTGCCAAAATAATAATAATAATAATAATAATAATAATAATAAAGTTTGTCTAATGTTCCATATACTTTACAAAATAAAGATACTTTCTAAAATTAGTTTCTCAAATTAAACTACAACTAAAATGGTGAGCATCACAAAGGCAAGTGGAAGGATGCTCAGAGAAATTTGAAGAAAATTTTTCAAAATCACTACTATAATCAAAGACAAAGACTCAAAAGTCTTGTGTCTAGACTCTAGACCTTGGTGTTTATCTTTCCTTTTTGATGCTCACCATTTTAATATGATTTTGATAATTTTCCTTCAAATTTCTTTGAACCATCTCTTTCTCTTTACCTTCTCCACGCATACAGCTTCGGGTAAAAGAGTAGGGAGAGATTAATTGACGCCTTGACGGTGTGCTTTTTTGAACTCTCCTTCATTATTTTCCCCTCCCACCGGCTTCTACTTTGTATTGTAACGGAGCAGAGAGAATTGACAGTGGGTTTCAGAGATTGAGAAAGATGACATTTTTTAATCTATGATCTTGTGACTTGATTCAACTATCATGTTGGAATTAGCTGGTTGTTTGATGGGTGATTAAATTTAAGCATGTTTTGTAAGGCTGGGTTTGGTATGGATGACTTTATGATTTTGTCTGGATGTTGGAGTTTAAAATAGTAGATATACTTGAGAATGATGTATAGATGCCATTTCCATCTACTTGATCATTACACTTGATTAATGAAAACTCTTTACATTGTGATATTGTATTACATTTGAAAATGATGGTTAGGCCATTATCTGAATGAATTCCGGTTAGGGAGAATTGTTTATTAGACTTAGTAAATACAGAAATTTATTCCAGTGGTCAACTGTCTTTTGTATCACATGATGTTTAGACCTCAGAATGATTAAGACCTTTGCAGATTTTGGCATGGCACTATCCTAGAGGTCTTAAAGAATTTAAAGGATCTTTCTTTAATGTGCATGGGCCGTTGGATAGCATGTCCGGTTTTCTGATCATGGGGTGGAACTGAAGGTCAGTTTTCAAACTGCATGTCTTCGATTTCTTTCTTTAATTTTTCCTTTTGTTCTTATCTTGTCATATACTGAGGATGATGGAAGGGTGTTTCCTGTCAGTAACAGTTCTTCTTCAGTAATTGATTGTCTCTTGTCTGAAGCAAAGTGTCAGGAAGGTATGTTTGGCTGGCCATTATTCTCTATCGGTTCCTCCATCAGTTTCTCTGCAGACTGGAAAAGTTGTAACAACAGCATCTGCTAATGCTGGTGGAAAGCTCCTTCTCAAGGTCGAGAAACGTACAATCAACTTGGTTGAATCTTTTGAAGCTGATTATCTATTAATTGCTAGTGGAAATAGTAAGCAGGTTCATTCAACAAATGTTGCTTTTCCAATTCTAGTATAGGCGTATGAATTTCTTGATAAATCTCCATTGTTCTTATTACAGGGTTACAGTCTTGCAGCTCAGCTACGTCATTCAATTGTAGATCCAGTACCTAGCTTATTCACTTTCAAGACTGTAGATTCACAATTAACAGAGTTGTCAGGGGTAATGTATTGTACCTTCTAACAAGTTGAATCCTCGACTTACCTACTCTTAATTTTGTTAGCGGGGGTAATGTAATGATAAAAGTTGAAATGAATAATACTTAATGGTTATTGTTCTCTCCATCTTGTTCCATCACTCTTCTTTTTTATGGTTAGGTGACTTAGGTCACGTTCCGAAAGGTCATTGCAAAACTTAAATTAGAAAATGTGCAAAAGAATAGTCCACATCTTACACAGGCAAGTTTTTCTCATTGCTTTTATACACATTCTTAATAGTGTATTGGACTTAAACTAAAATCCTGCAAATTTAGATTGGCCCCATGTTAGTCACACATTGGGGACTTAGTGGGCCAGTAATTCTTTGGCTATCTGCTTGGGGTGCTTGTGATCTGTTCAGTTTAGGTTACAAAGGTAAAGATAACTTTTTTTTTTGTGACTATAATATTTATATTCGTTAGCTTCTGAACTTGCTGGCATTTGGATGCAGGGATACTTATATTGGATTTTGTACCTGATTTACATATAGAAGATATGAAGTCAATTCTTTGTAAACACAAGAAACAGTTTGTGGTAATTCTTCGTCCTCGTTGAATTCTTATTCCAGACATAGATAGAAGTACCATTATTTTCTTAATTAGGCAATGATGTATTATTGTTGTTGCCTTGCGGTTGAGATTTATGATAGTTCAAGAAAAATCTCGTTTTATATATGGATTTTTATATAAACAAGTAAATTTGGTAATTTAAGTAAGCTTATAATCAAACAAGGATAGTTTTGGTGTTTGAATCGATCTCTCTAGGACAGTAATGCGGTGACGTCAATAGGCTTCAGACTTGATGGATTCTACTACTACATAATAGCATTCTGCTTAGTTGTTTTTGAATTGATAATTTCTTGCTTTTAATCAATCTCTACAGAAGCAAAATGTGATCAATTCATGTCCTTCAGAATTCAGCCTTGTGAAAAGATTCTGGAAATATATTTGGCATCTGCTTGCAAAATTTTCCTTATGAATGTTGTTTTTTCTTGTTTATATGCAGGGTTTATGTGGAGATACCTTGTGGGCTTCCATTTCAAACAACTTCTAATTTCCATTGCTCATCTTCTAAAGCATTGTACATTTGAAGTGACTGGGAAGGTAGGAGCCGTTACTCACTGAATTTTTTTTTATTTTTTTCAATGTTTTGTGTCCATATCTGTGATGATATAAATTTATTTCTGATAAAGGGCCAATTCAAGGATGAATTTGTCACTGCTGGCAGTGTTCCACTGTCTGAGGCACTCTCATTTATTTTATTTTTTTCTGTCTCTCTCTCTCTCCCCCGTGTATGATTTGGAAATTTAACTCCAATTTCTTGCCTTTATGAAGGTTTCTTTGAACACAATGGAAAGCAAAATACGTTCACATTTATTCTTCGCCGGAGCGGTATAGTTCCATACCAATTACCATTTGTTAACTTCTCGTTTATTAACATAATAACATGATGATTCCACCTTGTAGAATTGAATTCATGACCCTAGAGCTTAGATAAATAAGTGATTGTGTTTGTATGTGTCTAAATGAATTTGAATTTTTCATGCAGGTACTAAATGTCGATGGTGTAACTGGCGGTTTCAATTTCCAGGTGAGGAAATTTTGTGTTAAGATACAAACACATTGTAGCCATTGCTCTCTAATCTCAGTTTTTGTTTGTACAGAATGCTTGGTCTGGAGGATACATCGCGGGAACAAGTATAGGTAAACTAGCAAGTAACGCTACTCTAAAGGAGAGACAATAGATTTAATGAGAGTAATATTCAATCTCAAAACCTCTTATAGAATAATAAATTTATAAATTAAAAAAAAAAAATGCTAAATTGGTTTCTCTTGTGTCGGGCTACTTCTATTTTCTATCTTACTGAGAGTAACGTTATCCTCTCGAGATAGTCCGTAGATGAAAATCAGTCGATCCTACTTTGATTTAAGGGCTGTCGGAGGAGGTAACGTTACCCTATCTTGCAAGATTTTTGTTAATTATTGATGAATCAACCAGCATCACAATTTGTCTGTTAGCCTTTTGTCACCTTAAAGTGGAACTATTCTTTTGGTAAAGAAATGAAAATGAGGCAGACATGATACTGATGCCCAAACCTCAGTGGCCATTAATCCCTTATCCCAAACCAAAAAAGATAAGACACTAAACTACAAGAAACTTAGCTGGATTACCATTTCTGATCTAAGCAATAAAGGAATAATACAATCACAAAAATTATGAATGCTGATGGGTGAAAAAGACATTCAGATTGTTTCTCTCATTCAAAAGAATACATTCCTTTCGAATGATCTGCCGTTCTAAGCTTTACGATGTATAACATTATTCTTCGAATAATAATTTATAGAATACTACAATATTACCCATCCATGTGTAGTTTAGTCATGAGGGTGAACCAATTAGACTGTGCATAGCTTCAATGTATACTCTTATGGGGCAAAGGTAGTTCTATGATTTACTTGGATAGACTAGAACGGTGGGTTGTTGTGGGATAACTCCTCTTAAGGAGCAGTTGAGGTACTTGATGCGACTAAATCAACCTTAGCAAGTGCACTAGTCGTGTTCAAGTAATAAAGTGATGAGTTTGAGTATCGTCCCACAGAGATCAAAGCGAATATATGTAATTACCTAAAACAACCTACACGTTATTTGAGAAAATGAAATCTTAGAGTATAAAAGTAATGGATTAAAAATAACCAAATTAAACAAATAAATAATGTGATGAACTTTGCAATATTAATGAAGTTAGGGTACAGATTTCCCCTTAATTATGTTTGACAACCACTCTTAATACCTGTTTGTGCTATGGATTGGTAGGATTCTTCTAAAGCCAATTATCCTTATTCAGTCATAATATTCAACTTAATACAGATCCCTATTCGGTTACTCTGAAATTAAGAAGCATAAATTCATCAATCCCTTACGACTAATTCGCCCTATTCGGTTATGAATTAGATGGACCACAAATTAATCTTAGAATCTCTATTCGATTACTTCTAGTTTTAATATTTTGTGCAATGTTATTCCCATAGAACAATTATGAATATGAATTAAGCAATAAACCCTAACTTCTCTATTCGAAACATCATCAAGGTAATTGAATCAATCCAACATTCATAAAGCATTAAACCTAAACTCTTGCACAAATTCATAAACATAAATCTAGTATTAAGAATAAAATTGTTCAAAACATAATTAGGGTTTCATCCTCCCCTAACAAAAGAGATTTACTCCATCCTAAGAACAAAGAAATAAATAGAGAAGAAGGAAAACATATTCAGATCTGAAAAGAAATAAAAATCAAACTCTTAAATCTGATCTTCAGTCTTCAAGCCTCAAGAATGCGCCTTCTCCTCTCAAAAATATGCAAAATTCGTCCCTTGACAACTGGTCTCAATTATACTTAAATACCCAAAAGAGTCCTAAGTGAAAAAGGAAAGAAAAACTGATAAAAACACGCTAATAGTTTCCGCCACAACCCTGACCGTGGCCAAATTTAAGTCACCACAGCCTAGGCCATGGTGCTTACTGGTCTCTTTGTTTTCTCTTTGTTCCATCACCATGGCCATGGTGAACTACCAAGGCATGGTCGTGGCCTTCAAGACTGAAGGGTAATCTCAACTTCTTCAAGCTTTAAGTCTCAATTTCATTCCAATACTCTAATATACTCAATCAAAACTTAAAAAAAACATAAAAGTTATCCAAATCAATAAGTAAACCATTCATATCTCAAACTTAACAAAAACAAACATCAAAACAAAGGAAACAAATGAGAAGTTAACTAAACTAACATCAAAACAACCCTAAAAACACTCAAATTATGCAACTTATCAGTACTCATAAGTTGGTCCGAATACCTCGGTTAATAAACAGAAGAAAAAAAATACAATATTGAGATTCGTAAAGATTTTTGAACTCTCTTTTTAAGTTAATAATTTATTGATTCAAATCTTATAATGTGATATTATAATAACATTATATATATATTACCTTTTATTGCCAGTTTAAATCTTATAAGGGTTTGAATGCATTCTTAAATCTTACGGACATGAGGTAACGTTACCTTGATACTGTAGTATAAGGTGTATGATAACTTAATCAAATTGGTACCTAATATATGCCACCAACTTTTAAAAAGTGTAAGAAGATGACAGAGAAACATGCTTATAGGCTATAGCCGCCGCTAACATTGTCCCCACCACCGGAGCCACTCTTTTACTTTCCAATTTTCAACCCCTTGTCCCCTTGACCGGCCCTTTAACTTTGAATCTTAATTTAATCTTAATTAATTACTTCCTAATCCCTCTAAAGTAAACCTGGACCAATTATGTTTTAGTCCAAATCAATCCCATAAGTGAACATTGACCCATCTTTTGATTTTTAAACTCCATTTCAGTCATCATCATCATTGTTATTCTACGGAATGACCTAAGAGATAAGATAAAGTAGAATTGATAGCCCCATTTAGGTTCTTGCAAAATAGCAGTTTTCTAACCACTTTGCTTGTGATCAGATCACAAGACTTTGAGTTATTCGCAGATCTTATGTTTAAGTTATATAAAGTGATTATCGAATACAATATTTGTAACTTATCTACACCCAGTTACCAACCCCGCCCCCCAATAAAAGGACTTTTTTAAAAGTCTAAAATACCCTAATATTTTATTATGTAAAAAAAAAAAAAATGGATGCTACCTGACAACTCTGATCAAAATTTAGAATAATTTCATTAATTATAAGAGAATGGAAAATTAAATTAAAGGTATTTTATTGGACTTTTTGTTAATTATGTCATACCTTAAAAGACCAAAATAGATTTGACTCGAAATTCGCATGAAAATTTACTATGCATATTCGTGACATCAATTTGCACCAAAGTATAAAAACACTATATATATATATATATATATATAAGAGTCTAAAAATTTAATGATTTTTAAAAATAAGATATCTATGGAGGAAATAGATTATATCTTAACCACTAGTCTTGTGGTCAAATGACAAAATTTTATCCAGTTAAAATGGTTATCCCGAGATCTTGTGTTTAAGTCTTATAAAATTGATTATCTATCATATTTGTGTCTTACTTAACTATTAAACTTATAAGGTATTTATAAAGTAAGATGATGAGCTAAACTGTTCACAAACTGTCTACATTATATTTTTATATATTTTTTTAATTGTAAATGAAACAGAGACCTAGTCAAAGTTATAAGTCAATATACTTTGCAAACATCTCCGAAGAAAAATCAGGATGTTGGACGATAATTAAGGAACAAAATAAATAAATCACCCTGTCCCATTATTTTAAGTGACTTTCTATTAGGTACTATTGTTATGGCGAGATTACATTTCAACCTAAACTCTTAAAAGCGACACCAACTACACCGAAATTCAAACACCTTATTCTATTTCGTGCACCGAAACATTAAATTTGTCTTCATGTCTTTCATTTCCTAAAGTTTTATAAATATCAAACAACCCTTAAAATTTTGAAATTTTAACAATCCTTGTAAAATTTCCAACAAAAAATTAGTTCATCAGTAGATGATGATGCAATCACAAACCTATGGATTGAAGTATATCAAATTATAATGAAACAAAATTAAGATATAACGAGTTTGAAAATGTGATGAGTTTTATTATTTATACTAATACAATGACAAATGCAATTAGAGGAGATTGTATAATGTTTCCAGCTTCTTGTTAAGAAGGAAAATAACTCCTAAGTAAAAGTTAGAAGTTTTTTAATAACTCTAATTTTGTCATTTGCAAAGGTATGGTTTGTTGTTTGGTATGTTTGATCTTTTCTCCTTTAGTAGTCATTTGCAAGTCAAGCCAGCCCGTAACAATAAAATAGGTTTTTGTATCTCGTTTCTTCATTGTTGATAAATTTAGATTCACTTGTATTAGTTTTGAATTCATATAGAAGTTCAAATTTACATCAAATAATTTTTTTAACCTAAAGTCAAAAAATATATAATCCATTAGTTATGACATTGGGTTACTGCCTTGTTTAGGACAATTCCATTCCCTATAATCATTTCTAACTTCTATCCCTAATTTTGGCATAATTATAAAAATCGGTACCTTTGGTATGAACAAATATAAGGGCCTTATCGATATTTTTCTAAATAAATCCCAACCTATAGGACTTTCCACGTCATCGCCCTCGTCTATTTGCAGCGGCGTTTGCATTTCTCGAATCAAAAACCTTTATCCCCAAACACTCCTTTAAATAACAATTTTTCTTTTCACTCTTCCTTTGTTTTTTAAATTTCGCTGCCATGCGTCTTCCTTTCAGCTTTTATCTGAATCTCGTCAAGTGCAACTCCACCAAAACTCACCGTTTCTGCCTTCTCACTCCAGCACGTGATTTCCGTTTCTCCGTTCTTCCATTTTTCTCGGCCTCTCCTCTCCTCACCTCGCCTCGCCTCGCCTCGCCTATCCTCTTTATATTCGCTTTCAACGACACTCTGCTCCTGTCGCTTTTCCCCACAACACACACACAAGACAGAAAGATGGGAGTTCAACGCGCAGGTGTTGATAAGAAAATAACCATTGGTGTGTGTGTTATGGAAAAGAAGGTGAAATGTGGACGCGAGGTCTTTTTCTCTTTTTATTTTTTAAAATTTTGTTTATTAAATTCAAACACGAAGAAAAGTTTTTATATATATTTATATTTGATGCAAGTTATATCTGATGTGAATTTATAGGTGTTTTCAGCTCCGATGGGACAGATTCTCGAACGATTACAAGCATTTGGTGAATTTGAGGTTTGTTATTTTCTGTTTCGGTTTCTCTTGTTTTTGTGTGTATACGTAGTCGTATTGATCTCTTGTTTTTGTTTGTATTATTGTTGTAGATCATACATTTTGGGGATAAGGTTATCCTTGAAGATCCGATCGAGAGGTATGAACTTGTAACGTAAATGCATTTCCCATGATTAGCTGAAACGCTAAGTTTAATGATGATGATTTCAGGTGGCCGCTTTGTTTTATTGAATTTTTTGAATTTCGAGGTTGTGAATTTAACTAATAATTATTAATGAATTAATGAAAGCAACTATTGGTTATCTGTTCTTGAATTTGTTTAAATTATAGCGGGAAAACTAGATTTGGAGCTTTGAAGGAATATGTTAAGACAAGTTCTAAGTTTTAACCATATGGCTTGAGAAACAGAGGCTTGTGAAGATGAATTCAAAGTGTATGCTAGATATGTATACTTTTAGCTGAAAGCTGTCAAAGACTATTTTTATTTTTGTGCAAATGAAAGTTTTTGGGCTTTATTGTTTGGTGTAACTATTATTAATATTATAATTTTTCACCGCTTTATCTTATTGTTGGACATCTATTTTCATTCTAAAGAACAGAGTTACTCTGTATTGCTATGTTTAATAATGTATTACGAATATTCGAAGAAAATGCAACTGTTTAAGAGCTTCTAGCTCTTCAACAATCTTCATTACTTCATCAAGAAGTTGTTGTTTCAATTCATATGCATTCGCGCTTTCAAGAAGATCTTCTAAGTTTAACTAGAAAGGACAACTTTAAATCAGAAATTATCAATTAATGTCACTTCAGGAAAAAGATTATGTAGAAAAAGTCTGCAATCTACTCACCCATTCATTGAAGAAAAAGTTAACCAGCAATTTTCTTGAAGGGACTGGCACAAAAGCTACTTCTTGCATAACTCTAAAGGCGATACAGCAAAAGAGTCCTGAAGAGCGCATAGAAAACATGGATTTCCAGCATGTCTGGCTCTGGCATAGTTCTGATCTACTCATGGACTTGTCGCGAAGCTGTCTTAACCGCCATTGCGACTGCAGTGCAATAGAATCAGTAGATAGTAAGATGTAAATGAGAAGTGCAGATGATTCTAAAAGGTTTAGTATCATTTAGTTATAATTACATATTGGTGTACATCAAATCGCGGTGTGCTGCCATTCATCACATCAGTTGGTAAAAGTCCGTACAGTAGAGGAGTATGGTCAATTAGAGTAAGAATAGTACCAAGGCTTAGGCATAAAGCTCTTTCAACATCGGCTGGACATCTTTTCTCTGCGAACTCATTATCCATTTTCCTCTGATTCTCCACACGTTCTTCAAGCCGGTTTGCCTCGATAACAATCTATTCTCCCAAGTCCTCGATTACAATTGATTCAACCAAGCATTCGATTACAATTGATTCGATTAAGTCTTCAGCATTTGCAGAAACACCACTCACAATTTGGATTGGCCCTGAAAACTCATAGATTATTAATATAAGATGCTATAAATAAAAAGCAATCTAACACGATCCATCCCGAATTTCCTTATCCCGTAGGATCCAGGTGCTCCCACAAGACTCAGATATCTGAGATGTGCCGTGTGGAAAAACTGTGAAACCTTTTTAAAAACTTATCTTCTTTGGATAACATTATAGTATTTCCATTAATTTCCAACATCACAAAAATATACACCATATTTTGTTTTGTGAAAAATTCAAAGAAACTTTTGTGGTATCATGTTTTCCACTTACATTACACATTTCAAACATAAATAAAAGAAAATACATGATAAAAAAACAGAAGTTTCTATAGTGCAAATCCAAAATACAATACGACATAAAATATAAAACACACATAAGATGTCGACATGTGGTACAACCCTGAGTGGAGACTCACTGCTTGGCACGATCTTGGGGAGGTCCTAGTGAGAGAGAGAGGGGGGGACATTTAAAAAGGGGTGATCTGATACTCAATTAGTGGGGGAAAGTGGAGGTTTGTAAAAGTTCTTTAAAAAAAAAAATAATGATTACATACAACAATTCTTATGCAAATTCCGAAATCAATAATATGATTCTATAAACATGCAATGGAAGCAACCATCCCCTTCATGTATGCAATATATGATTCATTTATAATCGCGCTGCACTCAATAAACTATACTATGATTCACTTCCTTTAACTATATCTGATTCTGAATAAAATCTCAACATCTAGTATTAGAACTCTCACCACAACTAGTACCCTAGGGGAAATCTATCATACCTGGTGGGCGTCTCACACGCAGGCAGAGCAAGGGACGTACCTGTCATTCCTAGCAAAATCTATCATCGCGCAGGCAGAGCCTTTAAAACTGTCATACGTGGCAAACTACTCAATGCCTAGGCAAAGCATTGATAATTGTCATATGCATGCACAGAGCCAAAACATGAAACTGTCATACTTGGCGAAATCTTGCATCACTCGAGCAAAGCCAAAGTCTGTATCACTTAGGCTAGTTACTTCGTCGGGTGGTTTTAAGAACCACAATATCTCATCCATAATCTCAAGTAACATACAAGCCAAGAAAATATCACATATGTGCTTATAATCATGCACGTGTGATATAATATTAAAAGAAAAATAACATCTAGGGGTGTAACTGCAAAGTTCTAAACATATTTCAAAACTAACAGTAACCCAGATTACATTTTACTAAAACATCACATTACCAAGCGTTATTCCGACACCATTCATGAATCATGAGTAACGATCACTTTTATACTATAACTCATTCACAATTTTGAAGACAAACTTATAAATTCCGACTATAAACATATATCATATATGCACCAATATGTTTATATAAAACAAAAGGAAAAGAATAAAATAAAATGTCCTGCGACCAATTAAATGAAGACCATTCCATTTTCAAGAAATTAAACTATCATTTTTTCTTTGTTGGCTGGATATATACATATATATAAAGACATGAGAAAAATGAATAAATAAAAGGGATTGGCATTTCATACTCTTCCTATAAAAAACCTCTCAATAACCCAATACAATTTCCAGCCAAATTACCTTAACTCCCAGCATTTTAAAATACCATTCAATCAATTATCTAAAAGACATTCTAGCCGAGAGCATGCAAGTGGATTTACCCAGCCAACTTTTTAAAGCAAAGAATAATTCAAGCACTTCTTAAAATATCGCCCAGCCGATTACATGCAAGTGAAGTATCCAGCTAACATCACAATTTAATCAATCAATCGAATGCATACAGGTGCAGCTAGCAAGCAAAATACACTCCATTTTAAACCTCAAATTAACCAACCAAAAATTTATCCAAAAGCACGGAAAGGAAAGCAAGTTCAGCAAGCTTCAAATTTAGCTCAAAACTCATCAAAACGCAAAAATGGCAAACTATATTTAACATGCAAACATAAATCTGAATTTTTAAGGAAAAATTTCATTTGATCCACTCACAACCAATTCTAGCAAAATCTGGGAACAGATTGCTTAAAATGGAATGCTGATTTCCTGCTGGCTTGCTACTAGTTTGCTAGACGCCTTGGGGCCTTGGCCAGTAGAGCAAAGGTTAGTTTTGCTTTGGCTGGGTTTGGGCCTTCTTTGTTGATTGGTGAGGTTTGGTCGTTGGTGGGCCGAGGAGTGTTATCCCATGAAGATGCTCTTATGGGTTCTTGGTTGTGGCTTGTTCTCATAGGCTGCTGTTGTTTAGCCTTGTCCTTAATGGATCGGGATGAGGGTACTGCTTGGCACTGTTGGTTGGGTTGGTGTATAGAAGCTTTTGTGCAGTTTTTTCTTTTGTGGGCTGTTGTGGCTAGGCAGGTTTTTTTAGGCTTGTTTTCTGCCCCTTTTTTGTAAAGGCTACTTTAGGTTGTTCTTTTGGGCCGGCCTAATTTTGGGCCTTTGGGTTTTGTTTCTGTTTTTAGCATTTGTTTGTTTTTAGGCCTCTTTCCCTTGGGCCTCTCCAAGGTGTTTGGTTTCTCTCAAGGAGAATCCCTTTTTTAGGTTGTATTTTTTTTTTTATTCCTTTATACAATTATTGGGCTTACCCAAAAACAAAATAATTAAATTATCATTTGGAACATAAAAATTCAGAACATAAACAACATGACAAGTCAACGTGTATGGTCAATGAGAGGAAAGACAGAAGTGCCAAGGTTTGGGCTTACAACCTTTTCAACATCAGCTTGAGATCTTTTCTTTGCAAACTCATTCTCAAGTTTCTTTTGCTTCTCCAAATGTTGTTCAAGTTGTTTTTTCTTGATCACTGTTGATTCTCTCATGTCTTCAGCAGTTACAGAAACACTAATCTCAAAATTTGGAGTGTCTCTAAAAACTCATAGATTATTGATATAAGATACCATAGACAGAAAGAAACCTTCAGGGTATGTATGTTAGCAAACTTCAAGAAGAGACAGGTCTATAATTTGCAATGGGATTAGATAAGAGGCTTACTTTTTCAGCATCATTCTGATGGAGCTGAAAAGTCTCAATACAATTAGTTGCCTAGAATTTTACTAAACATTAGCTCATGTCACAAGAAAATTATATGTAGAACAATTAAAAGCTTCCATAGTTTAAACAAACAAAACCATAAGCAACCAAAAGACCTTGGGTTTTTATCCTTTCCAAACTTTTTGTTGTTATTCTTCTTCTTTTTATCTATTTTTTCTCTCACAATATCATAAACTTTGTTGAAATTCTTCATGCCATCAATTTTCTCTACTATAGCTTTTATTGTGGCATCATACTTCGTTGTCGCGTCCTTGGTAAACAGATCTTCCAGATGTGCCTAGTAAAGAAATTTAGGTTAAAACCATCATGTGTTAAATTACTAAGACAATAGCCAAAGGATCCAGAAACATACCAGCAAGAATGACTTCAACAAAGGAAAAATCATTGACCTATAGTCATGAGAAGACATCATCTCAAGTTTCGATTCATGTTGTTTTATGGCACCAATTGCTTGTAAGATCATTGGATCAACAAAGGCTTGCTGCAAGAATGAATAAAGTGAGACCAAAAACAAACAAATACAATTGCCTCATTACATCTAGAATCAGTTTGGCTGAAGAGAAATCATTTTGACACTCGACAACTAAGCAATTGTATGAAGCTATATTGGTAAATGAGAAGAGGCAATAAGCATGATATGGCACTCAACAACTGAAAAGAATAATGTGGAATGTCAAAATAGGCAAACTTACTTCTTTTAGTGGTTGTAGTCTCATCCTCTATAATGTTGTTCTTGCAAAATTTTTGACAAACTCAAAGTCTTCAAGCATTTTCAATTCATCTTCTTCAGTGAAACTTTCAAATCCGCTTTGTTCATTCCATAAAGCTGCTAGTCTTTGAGCTGCACGTGGGAGGGAAAACAATCCTAACCTCAAGCAAATACTCTAAATCAACACTTTCGGGAAAAATCTCTTTTGAGAATATGTCGTCAAAAGTCACTCACAAAGAGCCAAAGAGGAGGGAAAACAATCCTAACCCCAACGCTCCAAAGAAGAGTTCACGGAGTGGCAAAAGACAAATCCGTGGATATGATGAATTCCATGGAAGCGCAATTGATACGCAACGAGATGTTTGTAGCTGAAGCGATGGAACGGCTCAACATCCTCAACCAAAAGATGGACAATGTTGAAGGCATGGTCGAAACCATTGGTGAAATTCTCCATGATGTTGTAGAAAGACACCAAGCCTTTGTGGAGTTTCAAGCAATGATGCTAAACTCCCTTAAAGAGCTACAAGCTCAAATAGAAGAGCTTCGGTTAGGCCTAGAGGAAACCAAAGGGGATTGGGCACTTTGTAAGAAGGTGGTGGCAAACAAGGTCGCTACCACCAATGTTGCACCTCCCGTAAAAGTCAAAGTTCCAAGACCACGAAAGTACAGGGGAATGTGGGATGCCCAAGAGCTAAAGAACTTCCTATGGTCCATGGAAAGGTGCTTCAACTACCAATGTTCAAAATGAACAAGAAAGGTAAACATTTCAAGTAGTTACCTCAAAGATCATGCGATCACATGGTGGCAATATAAGCATGCAAAAATCGTGCAAGAGACATGCATCATCAACACTTTGGACTTACTGAAGTGCAAACTCAAGAAACAATTATATCCAGGTAATGTGGCATATGAAGCTCGGAAGAAGATGCATGAGCTCAAACACACAAAGCCCATTTCCATTTATGTTGATGAAATCTTCAAGCTCATGCTTCAAGTTGACAATATGAACTCGGAGGACTTGCTTTTCAACTTCATGGAAGGGTTTCAACCATGGGCATAATGAGAACTTCAAAGGCGATAAGTTACTAATATCTCCATAGCCCTTATCGAAGTTAACATCCTTGTAGAAATCCACAAGGGCAAGCCGCCCAAGCCAAAGAAAGATGACAAACCACTTATGGCAAAAGTGAGGGAGGGAAATGAGATAAATAGCCACAACACCAAGAGAGGGGAGATAAGCCACCCCAAAAGACGGAATGACAGAAATATGATAAGAAGGAGTATAAGCATTGGGAAAATTGTCATCTTTGTGATGGGGATCATTGGATAAGTGATTGTCCAAAATGCGAGGCCTTTAAAGCCGTGTTCAGTAATATGGAGAAGAGAAATCTGAAACACATGTACCTCCAACTGTTCAAAGCATTGAAGGTCAAGCTTGCACCAACCAAGGTGCAAGACAAGTCCCTCATGCATGCTAAAGCCATGATCAACATAAAAGGCGACCTCCTCAAGCTCATAAAAGAAAGTCTTGAGCACAACACATTGGTTAAGCAACTTATCTCCCAGCCCAAAGTGGGAAGACCAAGCGATCTTGAATAAAAGATGGTCTCCTTTACACAAAAGGGAGAAGGGTGTATGTTTTGAAATAGGGGAGTCTATGGAGGAACTTGATCAAGGAGTGTCACGACACCAAATAGGTCAAGCATCCTAGACAAAAGCACACTCGAGCATTATTGGAGGCAACATATTATTGGCCACAAATGCGGGACAATGTAAAACAATTCGTAAGGACTTGTCTTATGTGCTAACAAGATAAGGTGAAACATCGAAGCCTCGCAAGTTTACTAAAGCCACTACCCACACCAAATAAACTATGGGAAAGCATCTCAAGACACCGCCAAACTCTTTTTCAAGCATGTGGTAAAGTATTGGGATCATCTAATATCCACTGTTAGTGACCGAGACAGCCAATTCATGGGGAGATTTTGGATCAAGTTGTTCAACCTTATAGGGTTGGCACCATACTTTTCTACAAGCTTTCACCTTTAAATCGATGGACAAAGTGAAAAGGTAAATGCTTTATTAGAGATGTATTTGTGGTATTTTGTAGCCAACCAAGTCCACTCGTTCACCAAACAAGGCCTCATTCAAAGATATGAGAGTCTTTTCCCATCATTAAGAGGGCAATGTACTTACAAGCTCGAACTGCCCTCTTGGCTAGGATTCCATGTGATCTTCAGCGTAAGTTGCTTGAAGCCATATCACGAAGATATAGAAGATCCAAAGTGGAAGGAATCAAAACGGGCACCACTTGGCAACACCGAGTCTTATGACAAGGAGGTGGAGTGTATGTTAGCGGACTGCATCGTTCGATAAAAAGGTCATCTTCCAAGTTAGAAATACTTTGTTAAGTGCAAAGGATTGTCAAAGTGTGAAGCAAGTTAGGAACTCAAGAATGTCTTGTGGCAATTCCAAGAAAAGATTAGAGAATTCCATGATGAACCGATGAAGATGTCTCCAAATTAGGTGGGGGAGAGTGTGACACCTCAAGCATTTCATCAAGCACTTGGTGGGCCTCTCAAACTAGAATGAATCTAGCACCCTCCCCACAATTCTAGAACTCTTTTGAGTTCTTTACAACCTTATAAATATCTTTTGAATTTGTGGTAGTTGATAGAAGATTCTTGGCCTTAAATCTCTACCATTGAATGTAGAAAAACTCTTGCAAACCTAGATCGTTCATTGTAAACTATGACTACTATAAATAGGGGGAGACTCATTTGGCCAAACCATCCAAGAATTGTAAGCTTCTGTTGAATAATAAAAAATGATTTCTTTTTTAGCATAATCATGTGAGTTTTAGTGAGTGTTTTCTCTTATTCTCAAAGCTAGCAAGCTTGAGTGAGCAATGTTGACTTAAGGCCATTGATAGAAGAGTTGGCACCTAAAGCCGCATGATCTAACAAGGAAATAATCGAGTTATAAAAAAAAAAAAAAAAATCCAGAAGCAAACTTGCAAGAATGATTTCAATAAAGGTGCAAATCTATAGTCATACAAAGACATCTTCTTAAGTTTCAATTCATGTTGCATTATGGTACAAATATCAGCAGCATTTTTGCCTTGACAAAGGCTAACTGCAATAATGAACACAGTGAAACAAAAAGCAAACAAATACAATGTCCTCATTTTTATTAGAATCAAGTTGACTTAACAAATCGTTTAGAATTTATGATGAAGCTATGCAGGTAAAGCCAAACAAAAAAAAAAGCTTCATAAATTGGAACATGTGGAGCATAATTAATATAATTTGCAAACTTAAATCTTCTAGTAACTTTAGTCTCTTCCTCTGTAATGTTGATCTTACCAATTTTTCGCCAAATTCCAAGTCTTCAAGCATTTTCAATTCATCTTCTTCACTCAAACTTTCAAATTCAATCATTTTATTAGATAATCTTGCTAGTTTTTGTGCTTGACTTAAAATATCTTTTATAACATTGGAAATTAAACTTCTCCATCATACAAGGAGTGTCACCATTCTCTTAAAGTTTTTTTTGCCTCTCCTTCATAAGTCTTAAAATAAGACTCTGTTGTATTTTTATCCCATTTCTCAATCTCTTCAAAAAGTATGCTCTCAATTACCTCAGTTGCTTTCAAGGTGATTATACTCATAATGCTTAATTTAAAATCACACAACTCTTCATCTTGTAAATCTTCTTTGATGAATATCTGAAAGATCTCTTTTGATTTTTGTCTTTAAGAATCTTTTCGACCGAACCATGTCTTTAAAAATACTGGGATGGTTGTGCCTTCACATAACCATGATAGTAAAATATCATTGTGAGGAAGAATATCATCTTCAACAGCTTTAAAATCATTAGTTAAACTAATTTCATCTCCCATTAAGAATCTCTCAGTCAAAAGGTGATTTGTTAATACTTTACTTATTCCAATCTTTTCTTTGATATCAAACACTTGAACGCAAATAAGATTTTCATCTATAGGGCGATCTATGATTTAGTTCAAGCCAATGGTCTTGGGTTTAGCGTCCAAATATGAGATCTCAATCTAACTCTGTTTGATATGACATTTAATTGATAGTTTTTTTGGGCAGCATATGTGCTCTTTTTGTGCCGTTTATAGGTTTTGTAGGTTTTTCTATATTTTGTTTGAGACTTTTTGCCTTTGCTTGGGATATGCCC
This sequence comes from Pistacia vera, assembly GCF_008641045.1. NCBI lineage: Eukaryota > Viridiplantae > Streptophyta > Magnoliopsida > Sapindales > Anacardiaceae > Pistacia > Pistacia vera. Next base: position 684,085 of record NW_022196170.1, read on the forward strand.
CTCATATCTTTTTACAATGATTTTGTCTCATTTATTTAATTCTTACTCTATTAAAAAAAAAAATCCCAAAAGACGTATGATTTGAATGGCTTCCAACCCAAGACACGTGAAAATGAAATTAGATCCTCAAATTGTTTAATTGTAAGTTGTATTGTCTAATGAAGATATGTTTTTACAAGACAATTATGCTGTAGAAACAAGCGAAACATCCCACGAATACTCTTGAGAATCATTGCATGCTCAAATGATTCTTTCTTATCAATTTTATTGCAAATCAAATCCTGCACATTCTTATTTAAGCTCTACTCTTCAAACATGTCACCATGCACTAAAAGACGTTGAATTCATCTTACTGACAATTTTTGTTACCTAATATTCAACATCTAAAGGCTTTTACTCACAAAGGCTAACACAATAATGAACATAGTGAGACAGAAAGCAAACAAATATAATTTTCTCATTTTTATTAGAATCAAGTTAGCTTAGCAAATTATTTGGAATTCATTACTTCAAAATTTTGGAATTTATGATGAAAAGCCATGCAAGTAAAGCAACAGAAAAAAATAGGCATCATAAATTAGAACAAGTGGAGGATAATCAATATAATTTGCAAACTTACATTTTCTAGTGACTTTAGTTTCTTCCTTTATAATATTGATCTTACCAGTTTTTCACCAAATTCCAAGTCTTCAAGCATTTTCAATTTATCTTCTTCACTAAAACTTTTAGATTTAATCTTTTTATTAGATAATCCTGTTAGTTTTTGTTCTTGACTTAGAATACTCTTTATAACATTGGAAATTAAAGATTTCTCTGTCATACAAAGAGTGTCACCATTCTCTTAAATTTTTTTTTGCCTCTCCTTCAGAAGTCTGAAATAAGACTTTGTTGTACTTTTATCATATTTCTCAATCTCTTTAGGAAGTATGATCTCAACTGCCTCAATTGCTTTTAATGTGATTATACTCATAATCCTTAATTTAGAATCACATAACTCTTTATCTTGTAAATCTTTTTTGAGAAATATCTGAAAGATCTCTTTTGATTTTTGTCTGAGTAGACCGAACCATGCCTTTAAAATAACTGGGATGGTTGCGTCTTCACGTAACCATGATAGTAAAACATCACTGTGAGAAAGAATCTTATCTTCAACAGCTTCAAAATCATTAGTTGAACTAAATTTATCTCCCATTAAGAATCTCTCACCCAAAGGCAACTTGTTAATACTTCACTTATTCCGACATTCTCTTTGATATCAAACACTTGAACACAACTAAGATTTTCATCGATAGGGCGATCTACGATTTAGTTCAGGTCAAAGTCTTGGGTTTAGCGTCCAAGTATGAGATCTCGATCTAGCTTTATTTGATATGGCATTTACTTGATTAGTTTTTCTGGGCAGCCTGCGTGCTCTTTTTATGCCGTTTGTGGGTTTTTGTTTTGATTAGGATTTTTTTGTCTTCGCTTGAGGTATGCCCCTTATTTTTTTACATTAATTTTGTCTCATTTATTTAATTCTTACATTATCCAAAAAAAATATGTCAAACTCTGGAGGAATTCACAAACTTGTCTCAGTTGTACAACTCCCAAAAGGCATATGATCCGAATGGCTTCCGGCCCAAAATGGAATTAGATCCTTAAATTGTTCAATTGTAAGTTGTATTACTTAATGAAGATATGTTTTTATAAGACAATTATACAGTAGAAACAAGCAAAGCATCTCATGAATACTCTTGAGAATCATTGCATGCTCAGATATTCATTCTTATCACTTTTATTACCAATCAAATTCTACACACTCTCATTTAAGTTATGTTTATCAAACATGTCACCATTAGAGGCACTAAAAGACGTTGAATTCATCTTACTGACAATTTTTGTTACCCAATATTTAGCATCTAAAGGCTTTTACTCACAAAGGTCAACTGCAATAATGAACACAGTGAGACAAAAAGCAAACAAATACAATCCTCATTTTTATTAGAATCAAGTTGGCTTAACAAATTGATTGGAATTCATTACTTCAAAAGTTTGGAATTTATGATGAAGCTATGTCGGGAAAGCAACAGAAAAAAAAAAAATTGACATCATAAATTAGAAAATGTGGAATATAATTAATATAATTTGCAAACTTATGTCTACTTGTGACTTTAGTCTCTTCCTTTATCATGTTGATCTTACCAATTTTTCAACAAATTCCAAGTCTCCAAGCATTTTCAATTGATCTTCTTCACTCAAACTTTCAGATTCAGTCATTTTATTAGGTAATCTTGCTAGTTTTGTGCTTGACTTAGAATACCATTTATAACATTGGAAATTAAAGATTTCTCCATCATACAAGGAGTGTCACCATTCTCTTAAAGTTTTTTTGCCTCTTCTTCAAAAGTCTGAAAATAAGATTTTACTATATTTTTATCCATTTTCCCAATTTCTTCAAGAAGTATGCTCTCAACTGCCTCAATTGCTTTTAACGTGATTATTATCATCATGCTTAATTTAGAATCACATAACTCTTCATCTTGTAAATCTTCTTTGAGAAATATCTGAAAGATCTCTTTTGATTTTTGTCTTTGAGAATCTTTTAGACCGAACAATGTCTTTAAAAATATCAGAATATTATGCCTTCATATAACCATGATAATAAAACATCACTGTGAGGAAGAATCTCACCTTCAACAGCTTCAAAATTATTAGTTAAACTAATTTCATCTCCCATTAAGAATCTCTCATTCAAAGGCGACTTGTTAATACTTCACTTATTACAATCTTCTCTTTAATATCAAACACTTGAACACAAGTAAGATTTTCATTAATAGGGCGATCTATGATTTAGTTCAGGCTAAGGTCTTGGGTTTAGCGTCCAAGTATGAGATCTCGATCCAACTCTGTTTGATATGACATTTACTTGATTAGTTTTTTTGGGCAGCCTGCGTGCTCTTTTTGTGTCGTTTGTGGGTTGTTCTATGCTTTGATTAAGACTTTTTGTTTTTCCTTGGGATATGCCCCTCATTTTTTTTTTTTTTACATTAATTTTGTCTCATTTATTTAATTCTTACCTTATCCAAAAAAAAAAAAAAAAAAATATGTCAAATTTTGGAGGAATTCACGAACCTGTCTCAGCTCTGCAACTCCCAAGAGACATATGATCTGAATGGCTTTCGGCCCAAGACACTACAAAAATGGAATTAGATCCTCAAATTGTTCAATTGTTAGTTGTATTGTCTAATGAAGATATATTTTTACAAGTCAATAATGTTGTAGAAACAAGCAAAACATCTCACGAATACTCTTGAGAATCATTGCATGCTTAGATGATTTCATTCTTATCGCTTTTTATTGTCAATCCAATCCTGCACACTCTCATTTAAGCTTTGCTCATCAAACAGGTCACCATTAGAGGCACTAAAAGACGTTGAATTCATCTTATTAACAATTTTTGTTATCCAATACTTAGCATCAAAAGACTTTCACTAACCATTCTCAATAAACTCAATCAACTTACTAGGAATCTGAAACTCTAATTACACACAATCAAGAATTCATCTTATTGAGCAAATCCTTTTGATAGAGAATAGTGATTGTATAAGAAGCAAAATGGATCGAACAGACAATGACTTCATGACAAACTCAACCGAGTCATTTGCATCTTTTAAGTATCAAATCATTTCTTTGAAATATTTGACTTTTGTTTTCATAAGAAATTCGAGAGCTATAACTTCAAGGTATAGAAAGTGAGAATAGTGATAATGTGTTAAGGGGTGTAGGGATTAGCACTTGTACCCACAAATTCGAGGATCAACCCCACTTGCCTCATTTGTGGTAAGGATTCCTCAAAATAAGCAGGGACATAGACAAAAAAATCCCAAAAAATGGGGAAGGGATGGGGACGAGGATAGATGTCTCCCTGCCCCATCCCACTAAAATCCTGAAAAAATTACAAAATTAACATTTACATATTTATATAATTACAAAAAAATGAAAAAACCCTCCATATATATAGCCAATTTTTCCTACATTGCCAACCTTAAACCTCTACAACCTCCTCTCACCTCTAGCTCTAAACCAACTTCCGTCACTCAATTCTCCTCCTCCTTCTTATCGTCCTTCTCTACTACTTCAGCCTCTTCTCATCAAATATAGATATCTTCAACAACAATGTCAAGAACTCATCTTTATCTTCTCCTTCCTCCACCCCTTCTTCTGTGTCTACCGAGTCAACCCTGCAACTCCCTAGAATGCTTCATTTACAACTCCAAATCACCGAACTGCTTGTGACAACCACAACACTCCTAACACTTCCAAGTTTTGCGTTCCTTAGCAAAATCAATAGCTTCCCTAAAAATACTCCATTTCAAATGACAATTTATTGACTTCCAATGCCTTTCAAGTTCTTTGATACTCACTTTACAGAAATCCATTTTCTTCTCACCACTCAATGTACCCTATAAGGACTTAAGTTTCTCTTTCTTTTCATCTCTAACCTCATATTACTTCTCTATACCATAATGAGTCTTTACCTACTTCAACACATGCCAACTGTCGATTTTTGCTTTAAATTCCTTCTATATCTTCTCTAGTTCTTTCACCATCTCTTGTAATAAACCACATGCCTTTTCTACACTCTTTTCACTAGCATTTTTGAAAAAACCTTCGAAAAACAAAGCTTCTGCTCATCCTTGCAAAGATTTAAATACTACTCAATCATTTCCTTCTCATATTCTATTCTTGAGACTTTACTGATCAAGTTCACCATTTCATTCTTATAAAGAAACACATCTAGTCCCAGATAAATTAAATTCTCAATCTTTAAGTTCAACAATTCTTGCATACATTTATCACTTTGTCCTAATCTTCGGCATTGAGCAAAGCCTTTTGATATAGCAAAACAATTGCATAAGAAGCAAAATGGATCAAACAGTGCATTAAAATCACGACAAAATGGGTTGACTCATAATTCTTTCGAAGTATTCGATCGTTTCCTCAAAATCTTTAGTCGTTGTTTTGCCAATAAACTGGAGAGCTACAACTTCAAGGTATAGAATGTGAGGGGAGTCTTGGTGACAAGAAATTGATTTCCTGACCATCTGTCAAGCCTTGAATTAGTTTCCATGTTTGATTGCCTCTTGAACTTGCAAGCTTTCATAAAAAATCAAAGAGTATAGTGATTTAGCAAAAATGGGGTTTTCCCCATCATTAAGAGGGCAATGTACTTACAACCTCGAACTGCCCTCTTGGCTAGGATTCCATGTGATCTTCTGCGTAAGTTGCTTGAAGCTATATCACGAAGATATAGAAGATCCAAAGTGGAAGAAATCAAAACGAGCACCAATTGGCATCACCGAGTCTTATGACAAGGAGGTGGAGTGTATGTATGCGGACTACATCGTTTGATCAAAGGTCATTTTCCAGTCAGAAATACTTTGTTAAGTGCAAAGGATTGTCAAAGTGTGAAGCAAGTTAGGAACTCAAGAATGTCTTGTGGCAATTCCAAGAAAAGATTAGAGAATTCCATGATGAACCGACGAGGATGTCTCCGAATTAGGTAGGGGACAGTGTGACACCTCAAGCATTTTATCAAGCACTTGGTGGGCCTCTCAAACTAGAATGAATCTAGCACCCTCCCACAATTCTAGAACTCTTTTGAGTTCTCACACCTTATAAATATCTCTTGAATTGTGGTAGTTGAGAAAGATTCTTGGCCTTAAATCTTTACCTGAATGTAGAAAACTTTGTAATCTAGATCATTTATTGAAACTAGACGCTATAAATAGCAGGAGACATTTGGCCAAACCACCAAGAATTGTAAGCTTCTGTTGAATAAAAAAAATGATTCTTTTTTTAGCATAACATGTGAGTTTGAGTAGTGTTTTCTCTTTTCCAAAGCTAACAAGTGAGTGAGCAACGTTGACTTAGGGCCGTTGATGGAAGAGTGGCACCTAAGGCCGCATGATTTAACAAGGAATAATCGAGTTGTGATAAAAAAAATTCAGAAGCAAACCTGCTAGAATGATTTCATAAAAAGCGCAATGATTGACCTATAGTCATACAAAGAACATCTTCTCAAGTTTCAATTATACTGCATTATGGTACAGATATCGACTATATTTTTGCCTTGACAAAGGCCAATTGGAATAATGAACACCGTAAGACAAAAAGCAAACAAATACAATTTCCTCATTTTTATTAAAATCAAGTGGCTTAACAAATCGTTTGGAATTTATGAGAAGCTATGCAGGTAAAGCAACAGAAAAAAAAATAGGCATCTAATTAGAACATATGGACCATAATTAATATAATTTACAAACTTAAATCTTCTAGGACTTTATTCTCTTCCTCTATAATGTATCTTACCAATTTTTCTCCAATTCCAAGTCTCAAGTATTTTCAATTCATCTTCTTCACTCAAACTTTCAGATTCAATATTTATTAGATAATCCCGCTAGTTTTTGTGCTTGACTTAGAACATTTTAATAACATTTGAAATTAAGATTCTCCATCATACAAGGAGTGTCACCATTCTCTTGAAGTTTTTTTTTTTGCCTCCCTTTAAGAAGTCTTAAAATAAGACTTTGTTGTACTTCCCTCATTTCTCAATCTCTTCAAAAAGTATGCTCTCAATTACCTCAATTGCTTTCAACGTGATTATACTCATAATGCTTAATTTAAAATCATATAACTTTCCATCTTATAAATCTTCTTTGATGAATATCTGAAAGATCTCTTTTGATTTTTGTCTTTGAGAATCCTTTAGACCAAACCATGCCTTTAAAAATACCGGGATAATTGTGCCTTCACATAACCATGATAGTAAAACGTCACTGTGAGGAAGAATCTCATCTTCAACAGTTTTAAAATCATTAGTTAAACTAATTTCATCTCTCATTAAGAATCTCTCATTCAAAAGGTGATTTGTTAATACTTTACTTATTTCAACATTCTCTTTGATATTAAACACTTGAACGCAAGTAAGATTTTCATTTATAGGGCGATCTATGATTTAGTTCAGGCCAATGTTTTGGGTTTAGCGTCCAAATATAAGATCTCAATCCAACTCTATTTGATATGACATTTACTTGATAGTTTTTTTGGGCAGCATACGTGCTCTTTTTGTGTCGTTTATGGGTTTTGTGGGTTTTTCCTTATTTTGTTTGAGGCTTTTTGTCTTTGCTTGGCGTATGCCCCTCATATTTTTTTACATTGATTTTGTCTTATTTATTTAATTCTTATCCTATTAAAAAAAAATCCGTCAAATTTTGGAAGGATTCATGGATTTGTCTCAGCTTTGCAACTGTCAAAAGACATATGTTCTGAATGACTTCCAACCCAAGACACTGTGAAAATGAAATGAGATCCTCAAATTGTTTAATTATAAGTTGTATTGGCTAATAAAGATATGTTTTTACAAGACAATTATGCAGCAGAAACAAGCGAAACATCCCACGAATACTCTTGAGAATTATTGCATGCTCAAATAATTCATTCTTATCAATTTTATTGTCAATCAAATCCTGCACATTCTCATTTAAACTCTACTCTTCAAACAGGTCACCATTAGAGGCACTAAAAGACGTTGAATTCATCTTATTGACAATTTTTGTTACCCAATATTAAGCATCTAAAGGCTTTCACTCAGAAAGGCCAACTGCAATAATAAACACAGTGAGACAGAAAGCAAACAAATATAATTTCCTCATTTTTATTAGAATCAAGTTGGCTTAACAAGTTGTTTGGAATTTATGATAAAGCTATGCAGGTAAAGCAACAGAAAAAAAAATAGGCATCATAACTTAGAACATGTGGAGCATAATTAATATAATTTGCAAACTTAAATCTTCTAGTGACTTTATTCTCTTCCTCTATAATGTTGATCTTACCAATTTTTCTCCAAATTCCAAATCTTCAAGTATTTTCAATTCATCTTCTTCACTTAAACTTTCAGATTCAATCATTTTATTAGATAATCCCGCTAGTTTTTGTGCTTGACTGAGAACATTTTTAATAATATTTGAAATTAAAGATTTCTCCATCATACAAGGAGTGTCACCATTCTCTTGAAGTTTTTTTGCCTCTCCTTCAAAAGTCTTAAAATAAGACTATGTTGTACTTTTATCTCCTTTCTCAATCTCTTCAAAAAGTATGTTCTCAATTACCTCAATTGCTTTCAGCATGATTATACTCATAATGCTTAATTTAAAATCATATAACTCTTCATCTTGTAAATCTTCTTTGATGAATATTTGAAAGATCTCTTTTGATTTTTGTCTTTGAGAATCTTTTAGACCGAACCATGCCTTTAAAAATATCGGGATGGTTGTGCCTTCACATAACCATGATAGTAAAACGTCACTGTGAGGAAGAATCTCATCTTCAACAGCTTTAAAATTATTAGTTAAACTAATTTTATCTCTCGTTCAAAAGGTGATTTGTTAATACTTTACTTATTTCAACCTTCTCTTTGATATCAAACACTTGAACGCAAGTAAGATTTTCATCTATAGGGCGATCTATGATTTAATTCAGGCCAATGTCTTGGGTTTAGCGTCCAAATATGAGATCTCAATCCAACTCTGTTTGATATGACATTTACTTGATAGTTTTTCTAGGCAGCATACGTGCTCTTTTTGTGCCGTTTATGGGTTTTGTGGGTTTTTCCTTATTTTGTTTAAGACTTTTTATCTTTGCTTGGGGTATGCCTCTCATATTTTTTTACATTGATTTTGTCTCATTTATTTAATTCTTACCTTATTCCCAAAAAAAAAAAAAAAATCTGTCAAATTCTGGAGGGATTCATGGATTTGTCTCAGCTCTGTAATTGCCAAAAGGTATATGATCTGAATAGCTTCTAACCCAAGACACTGTGAAAATGAAATGAGATCCACAAATTGTTCAATTGTAAGTTGTATTGGCTAATGAAGATATGTTTTTACAAGACAATTATGCAGTTGAAACAAGCGAAACACCCCACGAATACTCTTGAGAATCATTGCATGCTCAGATGATTCATTCTTATCACTGTTATTGTTAATCCAATCCTGCACACTCTCATTTAAGATTTGCTCATCAAACAGGTCACCAATAGAGGCACTAAAAGACATTGAATTCATTTTATTGGCAATTTTTGTTACCCAATACTCAGCATCAAAAGACTTTCACTCACAATTCTCAATAAACTCAGTCAACCTAGTAGGAATCCAAAACTCTAATTACACCTAATCAAGATTCTTCCAATGTAACTTCGTGGAATGCTTCCTATACAACTTCAAATCGCCAAACTTCTTGTGACAATCCCAACACTCATAACACTTCCAAGTTTTGTGTTCTTTAGCGAAATCAATGGCTTCTTTGTCTGCCAAATGAAAATTTATTGATTTCCAATGCCTTTGAAGCTTTTCAATACTTACTTTACAGAAATCCATTTTCTTCTCATCACTAAATGTACACCAGAAGTTTTTATATTCCTTTTTCTTTACATCATGAACCTTATAGTACTTCTACTTACCATAATGAGTCTTTACATGCTTAATCGCATGCTAGTTCATGATTTCTGTCTCAAATTTCTCATTGATCTCCTGTAATGTACCACTTGCCTTTTCTATGCTATTTTTATTAGCCTTTTCAACTTGCTTCTACTTTTTTTTTTATAAAGTTGTAAATACTGCATAATGATTGCTTCTCATACTCAATTCTTGATTCTTTGCTCTGAATTGACCTTTTCATTCTCTTCAAGAAACATATCCACTCTCGAATCAGTTGAATTCTCATTCTTTAAGTTTAAATCGCTTTTGCATTCTTGAATCACTTCGCTCCAATCTTTATCATTAAGCAAATCCTTTTGATAGAGAATAGTGATTGTACACGAAGCAAAATGGATCGAACAAGGCAATGACTTCATGACAAACTCAACCGAGTCATTTGCATCTTTTACGTATCAAATCATTTCTTTGGAATATTTGGATTTTGTTTTCGCAAGAAATTGGAGAGCTACAACTTCAAGATATAGAAAGTGAAAATAGCGATAATGTGTTAAGGGGTGTAAGGATGGGCAATGGTACCCACAAATCCGGGGATCAACCCCACTTGCCTCATTTGGGGTAAGGATTCCTCAAAATAAGCAAAGACATAGACAAAAAAATCCCAAAAAATGGGAAGGAGATAGGGACAAGGATAGACGTCTCCCCTCCCCATCCCACTTAAATCTGATAAAATTACAAAATTAACCTTTACATATTTATATAATTACAAAAAAGAAAAAACCTTCCATATATATAGCCAATTTTTCCTACACTGTCAACCTTAAACCTCTATAACCTCCTTTTACCTCTAGCTCCAAGCTGACTTCCGTCACTCTATTCTCCTCCTCCTTCTCCTCCTTATCGTCCTTCTCTACTACTTCAACCTCTTCTCATCAAATATAGATATCTCTAACAACAACATCAAGAACTCCTCTTTATCTTCTCCTTCCTCCACCTCTTCTTTTGTGTCTACCGAGTCAACTCTCAATGATTCTTCCAATGCAACTCCTTAGAATGCTTCATATACAACTCCAAATCACCGAACTGCTTGTGACAACCACAACACTCCTAACACTTCCAAATTTTGCGTTCCTTAGCGAAATCAATAGCTTCCCTAAAAATACTCCATTTCAAATGACAACTTATTGACTTCCAATGCCTTTCAAGCTCTTTGATACTCACTTTATAGAAATTCATTTTCTTCTCACCACTCAATGTACCCTATAAGGACTTAAGTTTTCTTTCTTTTCATCCCTAACCTCATATTACTTCTCTATACCATAATGAGTCTTTACCTACTTACACCATGCCAGCTGTCGATTTTGCTTTAAATTCCTTCTTATCTTCTCTAGTTCTTTAACCATTCCTGTATAAACCACATGCCTTTTCTACACTCTTTTCACTAGCCTTTTTGACAAAACCTTCAAAAAACAAAGCTTCTACTCATCCTTACAGATTTAAATACTGCTCAACCATTTCCTTCTCATATTCAATTCTTGAGACTTTACTGATCGGTTCACATTTCATTCTTATAACAAACTAACTAGCCCAGATAAATTAAATTCTCAATCTTTAAGTTCACCAGTTCTTGCATACATTTATCACTTTGTCCTAATCTTTGGCATTGGCAAAGCCTTTTGATATAGCAAAACAATTGCACAAGAAGCAAAATGGATCAAACATGCAATGACATCACGACAAATAAGCCGACTCATATGCCTTTTCAAAGTATTCGATCATTTCCTCAAAATATTTGGTCATTGTTTTGCCAATAAACTGGAGAGCTACAACTTCAAGGTATAGAATGTGAGGGATTCTTGGTGACAAGAAATTGATTTCCTAACCATCTGTCAGGCCTTGAAGTAGTTTCCTGTTGATTGCCTCTTGAACTTGCAAGCTTCATGAAAAATCACAGGGTGTAGTGATTTAGTCGATGGTGTGGTGGCTTTGAGGTAGAAGCAACGATGGTAGATGAGGTGGGGTTAGATTGGAAAGAATGTCTCTTTTTCTTGCCATATTTTTTGTTGGTTTCTTGAGAGAAAACAAAATTATGATGAGTTAGTTATTTTAGGGTGGGTTTTCTAGTTAGGAGATAACAGAATTGAAATGGGCGGGAAATGGAATGAGGGCAAAATAGGAAATTTGATATCACTTACAATGTAATTTATGATTAATTAGGATTGAGCAAAAATGCCAGGTGGAACCGGAACCGTCAAGCACTCAACGTTCTAGTTTTGGTTCCTAATTGGAATCGGAATAAGCTGTAGGTTTTAGTTCTAAAATTTAGATACTTGTATTATGCGGTTTTGGTAACAGTTCCATCACTAGGAACCAATCCAAGAATAGGGGAAAATTCTAATTTTAGCAAAAATAGGGGTTGTATAATTTATGGTTCACATATATTAGTAATTCGAGTCTTCTGTTCTTTGTCTTCCTCGCACAGCCTCACTTCCCTCTGTTCATTGTTTAAAACCCAGACCAGCCAACCATTGGATTGGGAATCGGTAGCCTCTTCGGTCCATTTCGGTTTCAAGGGGTTTATACATTTCAAACCTTAGGGACTAAATTGTAATTTTCTAAGGGTTTTTTTGCAATATTTTAAAACTTTAGGTACTCGTCTCATTTTTTTTGTGTATTTGCAATAAATTAAAATTTCAGGAACTAATTTGTATTTTGTAGGGGTATTTTCAATATACTAAAATTTAAAAGACTATTTTAATTTTTCTAAAATTTTTATTGTGACGTCACCGTCCAACTGGTTAGACTGGTCAACCCAGGACCCAATCAACTGACTGGTCACCCTCCCAGGCTAGGTTTTAAAACAATGTTCATGTTTGCAAACCACAAGCTATGAGCAAATTTTCTCTTGATTTTGTACCATCCTCACTGTTATCGTTTTCATTCGGCTATTTCTATACAGGAAGAGGGAATTTAAATGAGGGAGAAAAAATTTCTCTCAACTTTGGGATAGATGTCAACGCCGCCGCTAGTTGTTTTTCACCATTTTTTGGCGCCAAACAACTTTCCCAAATTTTCTTGTCAGCTTAGCCACCTTTACCTACCTATTTGTTGCACGTCAGGCTTCAAAGTCATGCAATTGCCTTATCTAGCCAACCGCTCACACAACCCACTTTGTGCTGACTATGTTTTAGTGAACCAACACGCCCAATTCTCCACAATCGCTTGCCCCAACGCATGATTGTGTGCTACTTGATGGGCTCTGAGCGCGACCTACCCTACCACACCGCGAGCCAATGTGCCTTGACTGCCTTGCATGTTGTTTGCTTTTGTTTGTCACCTCCATGCCCAAAATGTGCTTTGTGGAGTCGATTGATTGTTGTTAGTTGAGTTGTGGAATTGTTTGTGTTTGTGGAGTTATTTGGTTTTTTGTTGGAGTTGGTTGAGGTTGGTTTATTTTTACTGCCCCCCACCTGCTTACGAAAGTCCTCACCCAACGGTATAGGTATCGTTGTAATTTATATGAACAGTAGATGATATATTTGTAATTTATGTGAAAAGTACAGGATACCCGAACCGATAGGTTCTGGTTTTGGTTCTAGTTCCGTTCCAATGTTTAGGAACCACACAATACCATTTCCGGTTTTGGTTCCTCAAACTCAGGAAGTAGTACTGTGTAGTTTCGATTCCGATTCCTCATTTGTGGCCAAGTGCCCAGACCTGCTCAGCCCTAGATATAATGACATTATTCTAGAAAAGGAAACTTGAGTTTATTAATATAATTTATAAATTTTAAGGACGATTTTGCAAAATTAAAATATTGCAACTCGGCTTATGATATTTGTTAAGGTTGAGATACGCCTCGTCGTTTGTGTGTTTCTGAATAAGTTGTCTAGTCGTCTCGTCAGTCAGGGTGGGTTCCCTTAAAACTATCTACCCGCTACAAGGAAATCCAGTTGGGCAATCATGAACTTCACTTTAGCGCGCTTAGTACTCAACCTTGAAGTCTTTTCAAAAACTGCAAGTATCGGGAGAACTATGGCAGCTACCTTCTTTTAACGTCCCACTCCGAAAAAGAAAGTTTTCTGCTTTTGCGTTGAACCCCAAACGTGAAACAGTTATTTACTTGTATTGTATATCAAGCAGTTTGGTTGGTTTTTGTTAAGAAGATGGAATTTTTAAGACCTTTGCATGATTTAGAGACCTCAGAATGATTAAGATTTTAAAATTTTCACTTTAAAATTTTCTAGGAGTTATTTTGTTTACACTTAAGCTATAATAAATTTTTAGATATTTTAAGGTGTATTATTAATGAAAAAAATATTTGTACTACTATATTTAATTATGAATATATATTATTGACTTAATTTGTAAAGCACTTGGCATTTTAACTAAAAGTTATAGAAATTTTATTTTAATTTAAATAGAATTACTTTTCTCTTTGATTAATTAAACTTACTATTGTGTTTTATATTTTGTTAGGTTGAAGCTGACTTGATAGAAAATACTATCAATTTATTTTCAAAATACTGAATCATAATCCGAAATTGATTACAAAGGCCTCGTTGGAGTAAAATCGAGAATCAAGGACATTGATCACTACTATGTATTGAGTCAAAAGATATTGTCAAATTGGTAGGAATTTGGAGAATGGGAGGTATGTAAGACAACTCTCGCTCGTGCAGTATTTGCCAAACTTGCAAGTCAGTTTGAAAGTGCCACTTCGAGGAAATGTAGGGAAGAGGTGAAAAAACTACATCAAATTATTTGAGTGAAAATTCTTTCTGCATTATTAGAGGACCATATCCATTTGAGTCCACCTTCACTAAAGAGCTTCGTAGTAAGAAGGTTTTAATATTTTTGATGATGTGACATGTGTAGAGCAAATGGAAAATTTAATCGGAGATCCTCATTGTTTAGTCTTGGAAGTCGCATAATAATAACATCAAGGGATAGACAAGCACTTAAAGTTTGTGGAGTGAGTCATGATAATATATATGAGCTTAAGGGATTAATGGATAATGAAGCTCTTGAACTTTTCAGTCGACATGCCTTTAAGCAGGAGTATCCTCCAACAGGTTACGAGGAGCTATCAATAAGGGTAGCAACATTCGCTGATGGTGTTCCATTAGCTCTTAAAGTTTTGGGTGGCTTACTTTTTGGCAAGCCAAAGTTAGTATGGGAAAGTGCCTTATGTGACTTACAGGGAAATCTAAATCCAACAATCCAAGATGTGTTGAAAATAAGTTACGATGGACTTGATTGTCAAGAGAAAAATTTATTTCTAGATATTGCATGCTTTTTGGAAAAAACTAAAAACAAATTTAAACGTCTTCCAATAGAAATTCTTGATGTCATTCAATTTGTCTCTGACTTGAGAGTAAGTAATCTCATTGACAAGTCTCTCATAACTATAGAATACAATGAGATAGGTATGCATGATTTGTTACAACAAATGGGGTAAACAGTAGTTGAGCAAGAATCTAAAGATCCAGGTAAACACAGCAGATTATAGCGTCATGATGATATCTATCAAGTGTTAAGAAGAAACACGGTGAGAGACTAACTGATTAATTTTTTATATTATTATAAATTGGATAACATCATCCATTTATTATTATTAATTTTTAATCGTCATGCATCATGTACGTCCACATTCTATACTTGCTAATTTATTAGTTCCTACAGGTAAGGGTTAAGTTAGATTTGGGGCATGCCTACATTTGAATTTTACAAAAAAGAATCCGAGAAAAAAATAAAATAGATTATAATTTTATAACTACATGTTGTAATAGTAGGCTTTGACATTTATTTAAGATACTAATTTATTGTCATTTGATTGTTAGGGAACTGAAGCAATTGAATGCATCTCCTTGGATATTTCTAAAATAAAAGAGATAAACTTGAAGTACGATGCTTTCTTGAAGATGCAAAACCTCAGATTCTTGGACTTTTACTCGAACTTTTACTCGGACTTTTACTTGGCCTTTGAAGAGGATTACTCTGGAGACTTCTCGTACTTTTATTGTAGATGCTGCTTAGATAAATACGAGTGTCGTGGCGGTTTTAGTTGTCAATATTGCTCACCGAACGAAGAGAATGAGAATAAGGTTCGTGCTTTGCAGGGCCTAGAATTCAGTTCATATGACATAAGGTACTTTCGCTGGTTTGGATATCCTTTGGATTCATTGCCATCAAATTTTGAGTTGCAAAATCTTGTTGCGCTTATCATGCCTAGTAGCAAAATTAAACAACTCTGGAATGGTCTCCAGGGATAAATATTTATCTTGATATTCTCTTTTTTTGTAGAAAATCATAAAGCTAATCATATAATTTATGTTACTTCCTCGTCTCCTTAATTTATTGTTTGCAGCATTTAGAGAAGTTAAAGCATATTAACCTTATCCACTCCAAGCACCTAATCAGAATTCCAAATCTCTCAATGATCCCAAACCTTGAGAGTTTGATTCTAGAAGGTTGTATAAGTTTGATTGAAGTTGATCCGTCAATTCAATATCTAAAAAAGTTGAATAAGTTGAATCTTAAAGGTTGCAAAAGCCTTAGAATTCTTTCCATGGACATTCAATCAAAATTTCTTACAGAACTTATGCTCTCTGGTTGCTCAAGTCTCGAGATTGCTCCAACCATCACGTGTAACATGATTGAAGTCTATTTAGATGGAACATCTATAACAAAATTGCCTCGCATCGAACGTCCATCAAGCCTATTCCTCTTGGATCTTGCATTCTGTCCAAGGCTTGAAAGTCTCCCCCGCGACATTTGTGAGTTGAAGACTCTTATGTACCTTGATCTCACACCTTCCTCAAACCTCCATAGATTCCTCAACAACTTAGGACAATTAGAAGATTTGGAGGCACCCAATCTAATTATACTGGCACAAGAGAACTACCACATGCCATATCATCTTTGAACGGTCTTCAGAGGTTACCCTTAGGTGAACCTATTCCAATCACGAGGTTTCGCGACTGTGTTGGCACAATTTTTTGTCTGATCGCCAACAATTTATTGTCTTCGACCAATATGGTAAGACAGAGGTGAGGGACGAGAGTGCCGACTTGGATATGTTTCAATGCTACAGTGTTATGTCAGATAATGTATTACTGACACATATCGATGAACCTCAGTTGGTCAGAAAAGAAATCCGGTATGTTCCTTCTGATTTCAGTGGAGAAAATTACAATGTAAAGAAGTGTGGCCTTAAGATATATTTCCACGATGGTATTGATGGACAAGTGAAACAATACGAAGGAGATTTCAGTTTAAACGTGGAGGAGGAACCACAACCCAAATGACAGAAATTTGATGTCTCCACCACTCTCAGTCTCTAACGAAATTGCAATCTGCTTGACTGGTGCAAAACTTTTCCCTCTGACAATAGTTTCATGCTCAGACCCATTTTACGAAAAACCTCTCCTCATTGCTTATGGTTTCCAAGTCAGAGGAGAGCTCTGCTGGGTCAAGATTTTCCTGTACTTTCGCTAAAGCCACCTCTGCCATTCTCAATTTCAGTGAGCGACATGGATCGCAATTTCTTTTTTGTTTTATCTTTAGAGTGGTGGTGGTGGTGATTTGCCTGTGGGTGGCGGCTGTACATAGTGGTTTGTGATGGGTGGGGTTTAGTTTCTTGATGAACGGCGGTGTTTTGTGGTGGCTGTGCGGTGGGAGGCTACGATTTGCAGTTGTGGTGGGTAGGATGTTTTTGGAAGGGTGGGTCAATAATACTACTACCTTCTCTCACAATCCCACGTGCTGCCACTTCAATTGCCACGTCACTTCCCAAAATTAAAAAAAAAAAAAAAAATTCATACCCTAAAATTCAAATCCACATGTTAAGGGCTATCGTCTTCCACCACCACTCACCACCGTCATTCTCTCTTCCTCTTCCACTACCGTTCAATCCTGTACAAAACCCACACGTTTCGGGCTTCGACCCCCACCAGCGCCATCTGTCCGCTACCGCTACCACCACCACCGCCGGCTGTCCTCTTCCAACACCAGGTGAGACTTTGATGACTATCGGGCGGGATTTGAAAGTATCAGCTTATGTCATATTACATCTCTGAAGCTAAAATTTCTTGAATTTTATATGCTAAGTACAGATAACATTTTTATTACTTTGTCAAGTGGGAAATCTATCTTCTCATAATACCTTTTTTGTTTTGTTTTCTTTTTGTTTTCTTCTTTTGTGGCTTCCAGTGGAACCAGTACATGGACAAAGAGCTCCGTGATGCTTATTATTACAACTGGCCTGTCTACTTCCCTTAGGCTTTTCTGTTAAATAAGCACGCTTTTGTTATTGTTATATTGGACAATGAGACTCTACCCTGAAGACAAAAGTTGGGGTTAACAAGCCAGAATTGCTTCCTGAAGTATTCACTCCTGCAATTGATGTGGCTGGGTTCCTATCCGATGGGCAGGTGGGGTACTCTTGTGTCATTTATGATTTGGAATTAGTTTTATACTTTAGACATTCTCTGCAAGCTTTCTGGGTTTGTGGAACTTTATTTGTTTACTTAGTATGCGTGTTATTTGAGGTAATTGGTAATACTGTTATTGCCGAACAATTCAGAAAGAACATGATGAAGTATGGAGCAGCGGTTTACAGATAGTTTTTATTCGTTGTTTCCTCTTTTCATATTGTTGTCCATTTATGTTGGTAGATATACATTGTTTAGTGTCTTTGGCATACACTTGTCAGAGACATCACAATAATTTTTGTTAGTAGATGTAAATTGTTTAGTGTTCATTGCAGATATACATTGTTTAGTCTGAACCGCCGGCTGTCCTCTACAGGAAGCAATTTTGGCACAAAATTAGGATCGTTGATTGATGTTCATGATATTTATTGATATAGGTGTTTGTTTTCAGGCTACAGATTAACCAGTAAGGGTAGTCACGGAAGATACTGTTGGAATTAATTAGTCTTCATACACTAAGTCTGAACTTGGTGTTGGTGTTGCATCAAAGTACCAAAGATGGAAGAGTGCAGTAAAAAAAATCAGAGAACTCTTATTCTCATTTCAATGTTGTCGAGGTAATTTTTTGGTTGTTATTTCTCTTTATTCATTAATATGATTTTAATTTTTTTTTTGTGGATTTTCCACTCTCTTTAACAGTTTGCTGGATTCAATCCTTTGGAAAGGTCCCTGTATTTTGGGCCCTCCTTCGATTTGGGGCAGGTCAGTCAATGCAGATTTTCTATTTTTGCGGGAAATCAGTTTGACCGATTTGTGGAGGTGGATAAGAAAAGACGGCGTGCAAAGCTTGTAAATATTTCATCAAAAAAGTTCGAAGAATAATTTTCCTTCATTCAGGCTACTTAGATGATTTATACTGATCTCCAGTGCACCTCCTGCATTAATTTGATGGTTGCTGGTTTTTATTTTCGATCTCCGACCAGAAGAGTTTTACTTTGTACACAATTAATGTTTTCTTGTGTATGGCAACGGAATTTTCCTGAGCGAGAGGCATTTAATGTGCAAGATGGAACGAAAAGCAGGACATTGAGGCAGGGCTTCATTTGCTTCAAGTGAGAACTTGGAGGGTTACTTTTATTATTCTTCAAACCTTTGAAGATCTTATACTCAGGATATGTTTTTCTACTTGTACGCTTGAATTACTTTAAGAAAATTTTGATGCAAGGCACAACAAATGAGAGACAGTTCTGCTTTTTGATTAGTGTTTACTCACATTGTAGAGTCTCACCCATTTTTTGTTGAACCTGTGGGAGTGACTTATCAGTTTTTAGAATATTTTATACTTCACATAATTCATAACTGCTCCAAAGTGATGATATGCTTATAAGTTATGCTACAATTTAGATTTTGAGGTATAATTTGATTACGATTTCCCAGAGAATAATAAAATAATTTCTGAAATTAAATCAGAAATGATATAACAAATATTCTTTGTAGTGTTGGTGTGTAATGTACCAGTCCGGCAGGTCAGAGAAAAAAATCCTCTCCTGATTTTTACTTCCAGTTAAGGCCAACTACAGACTATCGTTAAGTAACTAGATAAAATAATAAAATTCCTGTGATCTGCTCGGGGACTTAGTGGACCGATAATTCTTCGACTATCTGCTTGGGGCGCCCGTGATCTGTTCAGATGAGGTTACAAAGGTAAAGATAACTATTTTTTTCGGTGACTATAACATTTATATTCTTTAGCTTTTGAACTTACTGGTATTTGGATGCAGGATACTTATAGTGGATTTTGTACCTGAATTACATATAAAAGATATGAAGTCAATTCTTCGTAAGCACAAGAAACAGTTTGTGGTAATTCTTTGTCCTCGTTTAATTCTTATTCCAGAAATAGATAACAGTACCATTATTTTCTTAATCAGGCAATGGTGTATTATTGTTGCTGCCTTGCTGCTGAGATTTATGATGGTTAAAGAAAAATCCCATTTTATATATGGATTTTCATATAAACAAGTAAGTTTGGTCATTTAAGTAACCTTATAGTCATACAAGGATAGTTTTGGTGTTTGAATTGATCTCTCTGGGACAGTAATGCGGTGACATCAATATGCTTACTACTACATAATAGCATTCTGCTTAGTTGTTTTTGAATTGATAATTTCTTGCTTTTAATCACTCTCTACAGAAGCAAAAAGTGATCAATTCATGTCCTTGTGAATTTAGCCTTGTGAAAAGATTCTGGAAATATATATTGGACCGTGAGGTATCAACGCCATTCCAAATTGAAAGATCATATATTTAGCATCTGCTTGCAAAATTTGCCTTATGGATGTTATTTTTTCTTGTTTATATACAGGGTTTATGTGGAGATACCTTGTGGGCTTCCATTTCAAACAACTCTTTAATTTCCATTGCTCATCTTCTAAAGCATTGTACATTTGAAGTGACTGGGAAGGTAGGAGCCGTTACTTATTGAAAATTTATTTCTGATAAGGGGCCAATCTAAGGATGAGTTCGTCACTGCTGGTGGTGTTCCATTGTCTGAGGGGTTCCATTTCTTTCATAATCTAAGGAGAGGTGTAGTTCCATACCAATTACCATTTGTTAACTTCTCGTTTATTAACATAATAACATGATGATTCCACCTTGTAGGATTGAATTCATGACCCTAGAGCTTAGATAAATAAGGGAGCGTGTTTGTATGTGTCTAAATGAATTTGAACTTTTCATGCAGGTACTAAATGTTGATGGTGTAACTGGCGGTTTCAATTTCCAGGTGAGGAAATTTTGTGTGAAGATACAAACACATTGTAGCCACTGCTCTCCAATCTCAGTTTTTGTTTGTACAGAATGCTTGGTCTGGAGGAGGCGTCGCGGGAACAAGTATAGGTAAACTAGCAAGTAACGCTACTCTAAAGGAGAGACAATAGATTTAATGCGAGTAATATTCAATCTCAAAACCTCTTGTAGAACGATAAATTTATAAATTTAAAAAAAAAAAAAAAAAAAATTGCTAAATTGGTTTCTCTTGTGTCGGGCTAGTTCTCTTTTCTATCTTACTGAGGGTAACGTTATCCTCTCGACATAATCTGTGGATGAAAATCAGTCGATCCTACTTTGATTTAAGGGTTGTCGGAGGAGGTAACGTTACCCTATCCTGTAAGATTTTTGTTAATTATTGATGAATCAACCAGCATCACAATTGTTATTTGTTAGCCTTTTGTCACCTTAAAGTGGAACTATACTTTTGGTAAAGAAATGAAAATGAGGCAGACATGATACTGATGCCCAAACCTCAGTGGCCATTAATCCGTTATCCCAACCCAAAAAAGATAAGACACAAAACTACAAGAAACCTAGCTGGATTACCATTTCTGATCTAAGCAATAAAGGAATAATACAATCACAAAAATTATGAATGCTGATGGATGAAAAAGACATTCAAATTGTTACTCTCATTCAAAAGAATACATTCATTTTGAATGATCTGTCATTCTAAGCTTTAGGATGTATAACTAAGATGTATAACATTATTCTTGGAATAATAATTTATAAAATACTACAATATTACTTATCCATGTATAGTCTAGCTATAAGGTTGAACCAAGGGGACTATGTATGACTTTAATCTATACTCCTATGAGGTAAATTGGCAAAGGTAGTTCTATGATTTACTTAGACAGGCTAGGATGGTAGGTCGTTGTAGGATAACTTCTCTTGATGATCAGTCGAGATATTCGTAAATTGGTCTGAACACTTCGGTTAACAAATAAAAGAAAAAAATAATAGAATATTGAGATTCATAAAAATCTTATAATGTGATATATATATATATATATATATATATATGCCAATTTAAATCTTATAAAGGTTTGAATTCATTCTTAAATCTTGCGAACATTAGGTAACGTTACCTTGATACTGTAGTACAAGATGTATGATAACTTAATCAAATTGATACCTAATATATGCCACCAACTTTTAAAAAGTGTAAGAAGATGACAGACAAACATGCTTATAGGCTATAGCCGCCACTAACGTTGTCCCCACCACCGGAGTCACTCTTTTACTTTTCCAATTTTCAACCCCTTGTCCCCTTGACCCGCCCTTTAACTTTGAATCTTAATTTAATCTTAAATTAATTACTTCCTAATCCCTCTAAAGTAAACGTGGACCAATTATCTTTTCGTCCAAATCAATGCCATAATTGAACATTGACCCATCTTTTGATTTTAAAACTCCATTTCAATTATCATCATCATTATCGTTATTTTTAGGCATGGCCTAAGGGATAAGATAAAGTAAGTTGATAATCCCTTCTTGCAAAATAGCAGTTTTCTAACTAGACCGGATAACAAGATTTTGATTTACTCATAACTCTTATTTTCGAGTCATATAAAATGATTATCAAACATAAAAAAAAAAAAAAAAAATTACACTTTTTTAAAAGTATAAAATACACTAATATTTTATTATGTAAAAAAATAAATAAAGGGTTGCCAACTGACAACTCCGATAAAAATTTAGAATAATTTCATTAATTATAAAAGAATGAAAAATTAACAAATTAAAGGTATTTTATTGGACTTTTTGTTAATTATGTCATACCCTTAAAGACCAAAATAGATTTGACTCGAAAATTAGCATTGAAAATTCATCTATGCAAAGTCGTGACATCGGTTTTGCGCCAAAGCATAAAAACACTAATAATTTTTTTTCGATATAAGAATCTAAAATTTCAACCATTTTTAAAAAGTAAAGATATTCATAGAGGTAATAGATTATATTTTAACCACTAGTGTTGTGTTCAGATGACAAAACTTTATTCATCTAGAATAGTTATTCTGAGGTCTTGTGTTCAAGTCTCACAAAATTAATCATTTATTATATTTATATTTTACTTGATTCATTAGGTTTTGTAAAGTGTTTAATAAACCTTGATGATTAATTAAAATGTATACAAACAATCTATATTATATTTTTAATATATTTTTTTAATTGTAATATGAAACGGAGACCTAGTCAAAGTTATAAGTCAATGTAGTTTACAAACATCTCCGATGAAAAATCAGGATGTTGGACCGATAATTAACGAAACATAAAAAAATCATCAACTGTCCCATTATTTTAAGTGACTTATCTATTAGGTACTATTGTTATGGCGACATTTCATTCAAACCTAAACTCTTGAAAGTGACACCAACGGCACCGAATTTTCAAACTACCTTATTCTATTTCTGTGCACCGAAACACTTAAATTTGTCTTCATGTCCTTTCATTTCCTAAAGTTTTATAAATATCATAAACAACCCTTTAAATTTTGACATTTTAAACAATCCTCGTACAAATTTTCAACAAAAAATTAATTCATCAGTAGGGATGATGATGCAATAATCAATCTTATAGATTGAAGTATATCAAATTGTAATGAAACAAAATTAAGATATAAACGAGTTTGAAAATGCGATGAGTTTTATTATTTATACTAATACAGATGACAAATGCAATTAGAGGAGTGTTGTACAATGTTTATAGTCTTCCTTGTTAGAAAGAAAGTAACTCTTTAAGTAAAAGTTAGAAGTTTTTTGATAACACTAGTTTTGTCATTTGCAAAGGATATGGTTTATCGCTTGGTATGTTTTAACTTTTCCCCTTTAATAGTCATTTTTGCAAGTCAAGCCCGTAATCAATAAAATAAGTTTTTGTATCTCGTTTCTTCATTGTTGATAGATTTAGATTCACTTATATTAGTTTTAAATTCATGTAAAAGTTTAAATTTTCATCAAATAAATTTTTTAACCTAAAGTCAAAAAATTATATAATCCATTAGTTATGACAATTGGGTTACTGCCTTTGTTTAGGACAATTCCATTCCCATATAATCGGTTTCTAACTTTCTATCCCTAAATTTGGCAATAATTATAAAAATCGGTACCTTAGATATGATAACAAATATAAGGGGTCTTATGGATATTTTTCTAAATAAACCCCAACACTATGATGACCTTTCGACGTCATCGTCCTTGTCTATTTGCAGCAGCAGTTTGCATATTCTCGAATCCAAAATCTTTATCCCCAAACACTCCTTTTAAATAACAAATTTATTTCTTTTCACTCTTCCTTTGTTTTTTAAATTTCGCTGCCATGCGTCTTCCTTTCAGCTTTTATCTGAATCTCGTGCAAGTGCAACTCCACCAAAACTCACCGTTTCTGCCTTCTCACTCCAGCACGTGATTTCCGTTTCTCCGTTCTTCCCATTTTTCTCGGCCTCTCCTCTCCTCACCTCGCCTCGCCTCGCCTATCCTCTTTATATTCGCTTTCAACGACACTCTGCTCCTGTCGCTTTTTCACCACAACACACACACAAGACAGAAAGATGGGAGTTCAACGCGCAGGTGTTGATAAGAAAATAACCATTGGTGTGTGTGTTATGGAAAAGAAGGTGAAATGTGGACGCGAGGTCTTTTTCTCTTTTTATTTTTTAAAATTTTGTTTATTAAATTCAAACACGAAGAAAAGTTTTTATATATATTTATATTTGATGCAAGTTATATCTGATGTGAATTTATAGGTGTTTTCAGCTCCGATGGGACAGATTTTCGAACGATTACAAGCATTTGGTGAATTTGAGGTTTGTTATTTTCTGTTTCGGTTTCTCTTGTTTTTGTTTATATACGTAGTCGTATTGATCTCTTGTTTTCGTTTGTATTATTGTTGTAGATCATACATTTTGGGGATAAGGTTATCCTTGAAGATCCGATCGAGAGGTACGAACTTGTAACGTAAATGCATTTCCCATGATTAGCTGAAACGCTAAGTTTAATGATGATGATTTCAGGTGGTCGCTTTGTTTTATTGAATTTTTTGAATTTCGAGTTTGTGAATTTAACTAATAATTATTAATGAATTAATGAAAGCAACTATTGGTTATCTGTTCTTGAATTTGTTTATAGCGGGAAAACTAGATTTGGAGCTTTGAAGGAATATGTTAAGACAAGTTGTAAGTTTTAACCATGTGGCTTGAGAAACAGAGGCTTGTGAAGATGAATTCAAAGTGTATGCTAGATATGGATACTTTTAGCTGAAAGCTGTCAAAGACTATTTTTATTTTTGTGCAAATGAAAGTTTTTGGGCTTTATTGTTTGGTGTAACTATTATTAATATTATAATTTTTCAGCGCTTTATCTTATTGTTGGACATCTATTTTCATTCTAAAGAACAGAGTTACTCTGTATTGCTATGTTTAATAATGTATTATGAATATTCGAAGAAAATGCAACTGTTTAAAAGCAATTTCCTTTTCCTTGTATTTCTTGCTTTCTTTTATTTTTTTGGATGATAAGCATTCATATTGTGTTTTGAATGGAATTGTTTCTCAGTTCTTAGTCTTTTTGTTTCTTTATGGAAACCTGGTTGACAGCTATATCGTTTTTAATAAAAGGTTTCTAGTTTCTTATTGAATAAGAATTCTCTGTTTGATGCATGAATTGGGTCTAAATCTAACAGTCAAAGCGATAAAATAAATAGTTTTAAAGCGATTCGCACAAGTTAGAGGGGATAAATTAAGGAAAGGTAAAGTTATGACACATGCTTATACACATGTTGACATAACCTGGGTATTAACTTGGTGACTGTATTATTTTGATCATATACATATTTGTTTTAGCTGGCAAGTCTTCAGAATTTTAAGAATATAGTTAGCTTCTAGGAGATGACCAAATTGTGATATTTGCTTATTTCAGCTGGCCTATCTGTGATTGCTTGATTGCTTTCTATTCATCTGGTTATCCCCTTGAAAAGGCCGAGGCATATGCTGCATTAAGAAAGTAAGTTCTAATTCTGGTTACGTCCAAACTTAATGGTTTTCTGCATTTTTGAATTTCCTTTTTGATTTGATTTTAAATTATTTTTTTCCTTATAATGCATGTTGTTAGCTTTTATTTTTATTTTTTTTATTTTTTGCGTACTTGAGATATGTTTCTTTGGTTTTCTTTAACTGAAATAATTTCTTTGATTAAAAGAAGCATTTATTGTCCCATCTTACACACATCAATATATAATCTTGTATGACCTATCCTCCAATGTTACCATTTTAGCTGCATCAATCTTTTAAATCTGTTTCAGCATCGTTTATTATAATTAAATGGAAGTCGCTGGTTTTATGGCCTTCTAGCTAAATTTTCACTTAAGATTTGATTGTTATGTAATGAATACTTCTCTTTTGTACTTATCTTGAAACTTGTGATACGCTTATATTAGGCCTTTTTTGGTAAATGAATTGGAGCCTCAGCATCTTCTCCATGACCGAAGGAAGGTATACGAGGTATGCATTCCAATTTTCTATCTTTTTTGAAGGGGTTGTGTCTTTTCTCTGATCATGCATCCTATTGAAGCAAGTCCAATGTAACTTTTATCTTCACCTGAATGCTAAGGTGATCAAGCTTTTTGTATTGGTCTTTGTCCATATGCTGTGGGAATATATATATATATATATAGAATGATGTTCAAACTTTGAAGATGCATGTCTCTGAATTTCTTTTCCTTTTTTTTTTTTTTTTTTATTTTGTGGGGGGAGGAATGAGGTTAAGCCCTTGACCATTCTTAGTCAAAGATCCTCTTTTATTACAAATAGAAAAACAACTTTACTATGTTAAGTATACTTTTGTAATGTATCCATTGTGCGAACAATCCAATGATATATGCTAGTAATTTTTTTGGGATCTCAGCGGCTTGAAATGTTTGGAATCCCAGTTCCAAGATACGCCCTTGTAAATAGGGAAGTACCATATCAGGAGCTGGATTTTTTTGTTGAGGAAGAAGATTTTGTTGAGGTTCATGGGAATCGCTTCTGGAAGCCGTTTGTAGAGAAGCCTATTCATGGTGAGCTTGCCCTTGCTTTTTGCCTATATGTTGCTTCTCCTTAATATTCTGACTGATAACTGGGATAGATTCCTCTATCAGACGCGTCTTGTATCTACAGATCCTTGAGTTGTGCTCTCAGAATTGTATAAAATGCATTAATTTAAAATTTGGCTTGTTGGAGTTGTCATGGTAGTGAGATTTAGTTTGCAGCTTCATCATTTGCATCATTCTAGGTACTTGAGGAGTAAGAATAATTGTGTATCTATATGGTAGATAATGGAACTGTTCATTACTGTATGTAATGCCTCACAGCATACATGTATATGTTGGTGACACCATTATTATTCTTACTTTTTTCTGAATTTGATTTTATCTATTTGCAAATTTGTTGCTCAATTGCTTGTAAGAAAAACGTATTTGATTAAAAAAGAAATTAAAAAACTCAAATGCAGCTTGGGATTTGCTTGTTTTTGAGTTTCAACAGCAGCAATTGAATAATTGTTAAAGAACTGTGAAGTCATAAACACAGGCAGTTACAAATTAATGTACTGTTCACATTGGAATTTCAAAATTTAATTTTTCATTCTGTATTAAAGGTTCTTTTAACATCTTAATTTGATTAGTAAATGCTACTAGAGAGCCTAATATATGATATTTGCTATGAATTCAGGTATTTAGCTGTTCTATTTGTAACTTATGCCTCATTTTTCAAAATTTGCTGTTCCAGCGTGGATATGTGGCAATGACTCATTTTGTGCTTTTGTTAAGGGGATGATCATAGTATTATGATATACTATCCAAGCTCAGCTGGTGGAGGTATGAAGGAATTATTTAGGAAGGTGAGCATCAATTATTGGCTATTTGTTTGTAATGTTTGTACTTAAAATGCTCTTGCTTTGATTTCATCTGTAGCACTAATTCTAATATCATTGATGCCTAGGTTATTCTTCTACGCAAAAGATATAGGCATTTTTGATAGATTAAAATTATGTAAGAATAATGATTTGGATGTCTTATCGGCTCTAGCTGCCTAAGAATGCAACCTGTTTTTAGTTAGGCCAGACTTGAGTTCTTCTTCTGCTCATAAAAATAGCTAACCCAATCCTGTCTGTTGAGCAGGTGTGAGTTGTTTTGTGGATCCTGCTTAGCTTTTGCCACTTTTTTCTGATAATGCTTTGAAACACTGTCATCTATATTGTGATTTAGTTATCACATATTAACATGCCTAGCAGCTTGTCAATGCTTTTTGTGATGGTTCCTATGTATGTACTGATGAATTTTATATTATTGTCCATGATTTCTCTTGTATGCAATCATTTTCTGATTGTAGGTTGGAAACCGGTCTAGTGAGTTCCATCCAGAGGTCAGAAGGGTGAGGCGTGAAGGCTCATATATATATGAGGAATTTATGCCAACAGGAGGAACAGATGTCAAGGTTGTATATAATGTTCAATGGATGGGTTTGTTATTACTCTAGGCAGCTTATGTTTTGGTTCTTTTAAAGCTTATTGAAAGCTAGGTCATTGCTGAACTGATAGTTATTTCTGACAATTGAGGATATTGCATGTGCCCTGAAAAGTTTTCATCTTTTTCTAACTTGTTACTTCATCTTTCTAGGCTATTGACTTGAATATTGCATGAAACTGAATAAAGTAGGTTTATTGAGATTATCATCTAGATAATGATGGTGAGGCGTCAAGTAATGGTCAGAACTCAGATATTCATATTGAGAATTTAGGGAACAGAATATTAAGGATTTGTATATCCTGTTAAACGAAGAAAAATTTCCCTTGCTAATGACTTTTACATTTTGGATAAAAAATTATTAAAACAAATAGAAGTTAGTTTGTTGGAAATAAATCATGAAATGGAAATGCAAGTTAGAATTATTATATCAAAATCTTTTTAACTTGACATAAAATCAATACTAAATTCAGATCGCAATGGCATTTTCAGTAGTGTTTTTGTTAGTGGTGCTGATTTTGATCGTAATTAATTTTACTCTGGATGGCAGCTGAACCATGCTTAATTTTTAGTAAAGGTATAGATAACTAAGAAGAGCAAGGCCCCACACACCCAAAAAAAAAAAAAAAAAAAAAAAAAAAAAAAGAAGAAAATGAAGAAGGACAAAATCTAACATGTGTATGGTGTAATGCCTTCTTATAAGGAGGTTTCCCACTGCTTTGCCGACTAGATATTTGGTTCTTGTTATGATGCTCTTGCTATGTAAAATTTTTGGGATATTCTGCTCACTGTAAATGGTCTTGGTGAATTGTAGCTTTATTCTTTGTTGTTCTAATATGTTGTTTCAGTTCTTAGTGTTCATTCCATTAAATCTGAAATTATTTCATGTCTGTCATAACTGCATGCACTCTAATCTATGTAATCAATTTAGTTGTTCTACTTCGATTTTCTGCAATTGATTTTTTTGAGTCTTTGTCGAATAATATAGGTGTACACAGTTGGCCCTGAATATGCTCATGCTGAGGCAAGGAAGTCTCCTGTTGTTGATGGCGTTGTTATGAGAAATCCTGATGGCAAGGAAGTAAGTATTGCACACCACATAAATGGCTTATGAGATTATGCATCCTCTTCTCTTTTTTGTCTTTTCTTCATCCTTGCGTTCTATTCCTCATGTGTAAACCCAAAATTTGAATGCTCTGTTCTTTAGCTTCTTGTCATTTTTTCATGTTTTCTGGGCACTTACCATTGTGTGAGTTTGTACCTTGTCCACACTTTAGAATCAAGAAATATTTTTGTTTTCAGTGTACTTAAATAATTAATTTCTAGTATTCATACACAATAAGCACCAAGCATGAAAGGTGCCGTGCAAACTAATACACGCTGTTGCAGGGAATGATGCTCAACCAGAAACTAAGGATTATAATTTAGGAAACATTTTTAACTTTTAGTGTGTCTAGGGACTTTAACTATTTGAATAGATTTGGTTTTCTTATTTGAAGTAGATTAATTTTTTTTGTTTGCCACTATAAATAGGTTTTGATCTACTTTTCTTAGCAGAGCATATGATTGATTTTGGAATAAAAAACACTGGTCCTTTGTATCATAGTATGTCTGCCTCCTCTTGGAATTCTCATTTCTATTTCTTAGCTTGCATTCTCTGTGATATCTGTTCATTTCTCCTTTTATCAGTCTTTATTTTGTGTTTCTCTCTTTTTCTCTCTCTTGCCTACAGTCATTTTTTTTCCCTTTTTTGTGTCCTGTATCAATTAGTACCAAGGCTTTCTTTCTCCTACAGGTAATTGTTGAACAGTATGGTATTTGAAATTTATTTTTGTTATTGTTTCTTTTGGCAGGTGAGGTATCCTGTATTACTGACACCTAATGAGAAGCAGATGGCTAGAGAGGTTTGCATGGCATTTAGGCAAGTGGTATGTAAATATGTTAACAAGTGTACAATTCTGTTTCTCCACATTTCAATGTGTTATTCTTTTAATACTGGACTCTGGTTCTATTTTCTTGCTTGTGGTATGATTAACTTCCAATATTTCTCTTAAATGATTGATAGGCATAGTATATCAATGAGTTTTTATTCATTTATCATTATATTAATTGTATTGGATAATACTTCTTTGGCTAATGAACGTAGCTAGAGATCATTAGATTGTTTACTTTCACAATGTCTTCTTCTTTTTGACTTCTGTCAATCCTTTTTATTTGAATGTTAGCTTCTTGAGCTATTGTCTGCAGCTTTTCGTTTAGGATATGCTTTGCTATGCTGGTTTTTGAGGTTCTGTCATTTTAACTTGTTTTTTTAACAATTTTTGTAATATCATTGGAGGTTTTATTTTTTAATTGTCTTTAAACCCCAGAAACTTACTTTCAATGAGCCCAATGGGAAAGTGGGTAATGCAGATTTGATAAAATTATTATGGGTTTTGTTCAGAGTGGTGTTGCATTTGTTGTATAATTGCATCATTCTATTCCTTCTGGCTGTTAAGGAATATATGGCTACATAACACATATGAATGCTTTTACATACAATCTGTAGTAAGGAATTTCATAATTACACACAGAATAGTTATTCTTCAAACTGTTTCTTTAAGTTCTTGTTGTGTACAGGTTTGTGGGTTTGATCTCTTGCGTTGTGAGGGGCGCTCTTATGTTTGTGATGTAAATGGGTGGAGCTTTGTTAAGAACTCTTACAAGTAATGCTTTGTGAATTTATTTTGTTGTGTAATTACTTTTTGGTGGTACTTGTCCTTTTATTAACTGTTTTTGTTTTTAAGGTAGAGTAGCAAAATTAAACCTTATGTGTACATATACACACATTTGGAGATACAATATTTATTATCCTCATTAGTCCATTTAGATTTAATACCTTTCACATCATCCCCTTTCCTAAGTGGGAAAAAAGAAATATATCCGTGACTTTCCTTGTCTGATGATGTGGGACTATAGCAGAAACCAACTGAAATAGTAAGGAGAAGGAAAAGAGAGTTGAAATTTGAAAGAAAAAATAGAGAACTGAATGATAAAATTGAAGAAGAAAAAGAGAATAATAATAGAAGATATATACATGGATAAGAAGGAAAAGAACAGAAGAAGTGAGATTAGGGACCGATTGATCAGAAAGATAGATGTTGCAGAAGGCAAGAAATAAAGTAGAGGGGGGAGAGAGAGAGAAAGAGAGAAAAGGCGTAAAGAAAAGCAGAGAAAAGAAAATAGGGATTTCTAACTTCTTCATGCAAATATTTCTAATGTCAACCCATGAAATTGACTGATCTTCATGATGACTTGAAAGGTAAAAGTATGGCTAAGCTAATGTGAGTTGTTAGATCCCCAAATCTCTTGTGCAATCTTGAGAGACCTTACCAGCTAAGCTAAGTGTTTGTACTCACATGCACAGTTTCTCATGTTTCTTTGATAAGCAAGTAAATATGGTTTCTCTTTCTGAACACAGGTATTATGATGATGCTGCTTGTGTGCTAAGGAAGATGTTTATAGATGCGAAAGCTCCTCATCTCTCTGCAGCAATTCCACCTATCTTACCATGGAAAGTCAATGAACCAGTCCAGCCTTCTGAGGGACTAACTCGTCAGGGAAGTGGACTCGGCACATTTGGGCAGTCTGAGGAACTACGTTGTGTGATTGTTGTTATGCGCCAGTACGTTATAGTATTTCCTTTTGTATACCTGATCTAGTAGAAAACTTTCTCCACTTCTTAGTTCTATTTTATATGGGCAGTGGTGATAGAACACCCAAGCAGAAGGTGAAGTTGAAAGTTACAGAGGAAAGACTGCTGAACTTGATGTTAAAGTACAATGGAGGGCGTCCTAGATCCGAGGTGAATATTTTGTTACTTGTATTGGAAGAATTAAATAAAAAAGGAAAAAAAAAAAAAAAAATTCATTTATGCAGTTATCTATAAATTCAATGATTTCTGACATTTCATGGGTATCTTTCTTGCAGACAAAACTTAAAAGTGCTGTCCAGTTACAAGATCTGTTAGATGCCACAAGAATGCTTGTACCTCGTTCAAGGTTTCATTTCATATGTGATAATTTACTCATTTAATGTGTAATGACAGTTGATGCTGGCACATTATATGCAATTTACCTTCACCACCACCGTCTAAAAGTAAATTTTCCTAGCGATGCTTTAATGTATGGCTTGAGATGTCAGAGAACCAAGCTAACTAAAGAATGAAGCCACTCAAACGTGGGTTTGCTTAAATAAATATTTGAAGTTAGCCCTATTCATACTATTGAGGAGTTCAAATGAATCCTGATAAATGGTTTAGTTCTAACAAGCTGTACTTGTCAATTAGTTTGGTGATTAATGATAAAAAGATTCAATTTGTTGGTTTTAACTTGAGAGACATGCATCTATACTGATATAAATACATTCTTACTTGTAATTGTCATACTATAAATTAGATTCTAAAAGTTTGTGTACTGATTCTGAAACAGCGTTGGTGATTTAATAATGATTATTTGTATCATGTAGACCAGGTCGTGAAAGTGACAGTGAGGCAGAAGACATAGAGCATGCTGAAAAGCTTCGTCAAGTTAAAGCAGTGCTTGAAGAGGTTAGTTTCTCTTGGAGCTTTATATATGATTGATTTTAAAATTAGGGCAGTAATGGTTAGTTTGCAAGGTGTGTAAAGTGAATTCATTACTTTTTAAATGAATTTTATTCCAGATAATACTGTCATTATCATAAGGATACAATTAATTTGTCCTGAACCATGGTTTGCTATGTGTCACTTTGAAAATATTTTGCTGTGCAGGGTGGGCATTTTTCTGGCATTTATAGGAAAGTTCAACTAAAGCCGCTAAAATGGGTCAAAGTTGCTAAAATTAATGGTGAAGGTGAGGAAGAGCGGCCAGTGGAAGCTCTGATGGTTCTTAAATATGGAGGTGTACTTACACATGCTGGCAGAAAGCAGGTGTTGATTATTAGTCTCATGGATACATATAATTTGTATTTGCATATATAATTAAAGTTTGATGGTGATACTGCTGAGAAGTATATTCTTGCAGAAATTATTTTCTGGAAGACATATTTAGTTCTCCTACATTTCAGTAGATTTCTAAAAGCTTTCTTTGATTTTTTTTTTTCATGCGACCATTTGATGCAGGCAGAAGAGCTGGGTAGATTTTTCCGAAATAATATGTATCCAGGTCAGAATAATGGATCCTGTTGTAAATATTTGTAAATTCATATTTGTTTAGACATAATCATGTCCTAAGTTGACTTAGTTATTCCCTCCAACGTTTAGCTATAATTGAAGAATAAACCACCATTTGTGAGTTCTGATATAATATCAGGTATTGATGTCTTTCTGTGCTTTTCTTGATGAGGTGTTATATGATTTCAGGTGAAGGTACTGGTCTCCTGCGCCTCCATAGCACATATAGACATGATCTTAAAATTTACAGCTCTGATGAGGGTCGTGTACAGGTAATGCTTTAGTAATGCAAATAAAATTATAGAATTTAGTCTTTGGTGCCTTCATGTTTAAAGTATTAAATTGCTAAATATGTCTTTGACATCTTTAATAAGTTACATCATAAAGAAGGTATTTGTTGACAGATGTCGGCAGCTGCATTCGCCAAAGGCCTCCTTGACCTTGAAGGACAGTTGACGCCAATCCTGGTATGTACTCTTACCTCTTGATAGATTTTTTTACTGTTGCTTGACATTTTATGTATATCACTGAATTTTTCATCTTTTTCAAGGTTTCCCTCGTTAGCAAGGACTCCTCTATGTTGGATGGACTTGATAACGCTAGCAGTGAGATGGAAGAAGCCAAGGTCTATCTATCTCCTTGACTTGATTTATGCATTATTTCATATATCATATGCCAATGCTCAAGAAATTGAAATTCTAGGTTTAATGGGTGCTCTGTGCAGTCATTTCTTCTTTTGTTTTGGGTTTAAGAATATATTCAAAAGAGTGAGGCATATTTTATGGTTCTGTTAGCTACATACATGCATGCTATTACTGAGTATTATATGTTTATTTATGCATGGATACATTTAAGCATGAACAATAGACCAATGCTACTCTCATTGTAGCAAAGTAGGTTAAATATCACATATCACTTGATAACTTTGAGCTTGGGCTGTAGGATACTATTGGCTTCTGAGAGACATGAATGTGTACTCACGAGTTTTTTATTTTTAAGCATTTACTGAAGTTTTGGAATGCTGTTCTGATGATAGATCTTTTTTATTTAATTTAATTTGTTTATAAATGTTTTTAGTTTTTACCTTCTAAAATTTAAGCTCTTTGCAGGCTAGGTTGAATGATATTATTATTAATGGGTCAAATAAAAGTCATAGGAATGGATCATCTGAATTCCCGTGGATGGCCGATGGAGTTGGACTTCCCCATAATGCTTCTGAACTGTTACCCAAACTGGTAACTACATTTTTTTTAAGTTCAATATTATACTCTTAATTGCTCATTCTTCCCACCTTCAAATATGCCGCCTGTATTAGGTAAACAAATGCACTTTCTTTAAGCAACATAAGATGAGGCCCAAGGCCCCAATGCATTTATTGCTTTATTGTTTACATTTTTGTTTTATTTATTTCTACTATTGCTATGTTCATTATTGCATTGCTTGGCTGGCTTGCTTTATCAGTGGATTTGACTTAATCTTTGATGGAGTCTCAATGTTTCACCAGATTTTTTTTTATTTTACATTTGTACCAGATTTTTTTGTTGGTTGATGTAATCTATGCCAAAAGCAAAAAGTGGTTCCATTAAAAATTAAGTTATATGTGATAAATCGAGTGTCTGATTTTTGCATGTATAATTCTTGAACTATCAAGATGAAGACATCCACAATGCAGTGATTGCAGATTGAGTAATCTGATTCTCATTTTTTCATGTAGCATTTTATGTTTGCTATAGCCTTAAATGAGCAATTGCACAATTAAATATGAATTCCCAAGATTGATTTGCTGGGAGGAGATGACCAACTTATGTGTGCCAGTTGACTAATTAGATTTTTAGTTTGATGCTTTGAAGGGTTGCTGCTACTGGAGTCTTTTATGGACACTGCAGTGTGCTTTTAGCATTTGTTTTTGGGTTGAATAATTCAGTTAGAAATATGCAAATATAAAAGAAAGAAATTTTTTTTATCATTGTGTTTGCTTGACTCTGCTGCAACTAATTCACTTTTGTTATCAAATCTCCATAATGTATTTTTCATTTTCCAAGTGGGGAAGATCGGTCCAAATTTATCATACTCCCTTTTCTTGTCATAAATAGGTAAAATTGACTAAGAAGGTCACGGAACAAGTAAGATTGCTTGCCAAGGATGAAGATGAGAATCTTGCTGAGACAAGTGCATATGATGTCATTCCTCCTTATGACCAAGCCAGGGCCCTTGGTAAGACAAATATTGATGTTGATCGTATTGCTGCCGGATTACCTTGTGGTAGTGAGGGATTCCTTTTGATGTATGCTCGGTGGAGAAAACTTGAAAGGGACTTGTATAATGAACGGAAAGTGTAAGTTCTTATTTGTTCACTGCAATTATGCCTGGATAGGATTGTTTGTCTTCTGCTGGTTGCTTATGTTGTATTTCCTTTCCCACAATGGTGTGAATCGTGTTATTTGATTTAAAGCCGTTTGAAAATTGTCATTCTAGACACTTGTGCTGTGTTAGTGTGTAGTCTTAGCTCTAAGGGTCAGTGTTCTTTTAGTAATACTGACCATTGGATTTACATGCAGCCGGTTTGACATAACACAAATTCCAGATGTTTACGACTCTTGCAAGTAAGTCATCCTTTCTCATTTTGTGACAGTAAGTTAGCAGAATATACTACTTAGTTTGTCTGCTACAAAAGATTAACCTGACCACAATTTTTTTACTGCATGCCAATAGTATAAAAGATCCTTGGTCCTTAAAACTTTCGCCAATTCTATCATAACCCTTAGACTTTGTGTTTTCTTTTACTTTTCTTTGACAGATATGATCTGTTGCATAATGCTCACCTTAACCTAGAAGGATTGGATGAACTCTTCAAAGTTGCTCAGGTACAAACAGAATTAACTGTTCTTTTAAATTGATCTTTAAGGGGAGATTATCTGCATCTTTATCTCTCTTGCATCATCAATTTTATCGAAATAGTATTGCATGATACTTCCATTTGTTATGATATAGTAAGGCAGGTATGTCGAACCCACAACCATAACTCTATGGGGGTACTTTTATGCAAGTGTAATCTTTCCTGTATCACTTTTCATGACTGTGCCTTACAGTCTAGAAAATAAATTGTCTCTTTACTCTGGAGTGAGAAACCATTTCTCTCAAGTACAAATTCTAAGAAGCTAAACCCCTCTTGTATTTTGCACATACTGGGACAGGGGGTCATTGTCAGAACTTGTCTTAATATCTGGATATTGTAAATGCAGTTACTTGCTGATGGGGTCATCCCAAATGAGTATGGAATTAATCCAAAGCAGAAACTGAAGATTGGTTCAAAGGTGAACTCTAAACTGTTGCATATCTCCCTCTCTACTTTTAGAATAATTAGTTTGATCTGATATCCTCATTTGGCTTCCTACAAAATTCCTATTTACTGAAAAGGTTCTTGATGAAACTGGCATATTATTTGATCACTGATCTTTCCTTAGCATGGGGTTCTTTAATTTATTAGCCAAGAATATTAAGAATAAAAACTATAGGAGCTGAACACAATTGATGTTTTTCCTACAAAAGAAATTGTGTGTTAGTTTTCTTTTAGCTAGTTTATATCCATGTAGGTAATAATATTTACAAACAATTTGGATGTATATTCGGTAATACTTTTACAGTGGTAGGATAAAGGATATGACAAGGTGAAATTGGAGATTATGTAACTGATTTTCAAAGTTTTGATAATGCCATTTTGTTTAATACTCTGGAGATTACATATATTGATGATCTTTCAAAGATTTATACGATCTTATTCTTGGGCAAACAAAAAGTTAATCAATTTGGTACTGGACTATTCTAGAAACATGTCAAGATCATGTGATTGTTTTTTCATAAATAGACTCGAAAATTCTATGAAGTCTATAAAGCTCTTAGAAAACATAGACCAAATTTAAACCTAAAAGCATAACAGAAGTCATGCTTTGATACTTAGGGAAGACTTGGCACTCGAAGCTACTTTTGTGTTTATAGGTTCTGTTTCCCTTCCATACTTTGCTTATTATTGTTTCATATCTTTTTGAGTATGTTGTTTTTGCCTCTTCATATGCCAGTAGACGGTAGATCCAAATTATATTATTGAATAACTGAAGATTATGAATTATTATTTTGCTGTGATTCAGATTGCTCGTCGTTTGTTGGGGAAAATTTTGATTGATCTGAGGAATACTCGTGAAGAAGCAATTGGTGTTGCTGAATTGAAGAGTAATCAAGAGCAAGGTGTGACGATTTCTAAGACTGAAAAGGAAGATACAGATTATCTTTCAAAGCATTTTACCAAAAATGATGACACGAGAAGAACTAGTACCACTAGTGAAAAGTCAATGGATCAAGATGACGATGATGATAAGGAGATCAAATACCGTTTGGATCCAAAGTAAATAATTGAACCTCTCAAATTATATTTCATTCCCTGTTGTAAAGTTTGCCATCTTATGCTTTCCTTTCTGTTTGTCAGGTATGCTAATGTCAGAACACCTGAACGCCATGTTCGGACACGTCTTTACTTTACATCAGTGAGTATAATATGCCGAAGATTTACATATTTGACCTTTTATATTTCTAGAGATGATCAGTTTCGTCTTTTCAATTATTTGATGTCGAACATTCTCATGATGTTTAATTGGCCTAAATTTGAATGACAGGAATCACATATCCATTCTCTCATGAATGTTCTTCGCTACTGTAATCTGGATGAATCTCTTCAGGGAGAGGAAAGTCTTGTATGTCATAGTGCTTTGGAGCGTTTGTGTAAAACTAAGGAGCTTGACTACATGAGCTATATTGTGCTGAGGATGTTTGAAAATACAGCGGTAAGTATTCTCTTTTGAGAGAGCTTTCTTCGGTAGGTATTTCTAGTTTATTAATAGCATGCCCTTTTAAATACTGCAAGGTCAATTGTGAAAACGGTCTTCATGGAGCCAGTTTAGACTGCTCAGTCAGACTGGTGAACTGGGCCTTGGTTGGTTTGATTTGGAGTCTTGTTGGACTGAAGCTTTTAAAATCAAAGACACCATATAATCTCTTGGCCATTTTGTTATAATCAGTCTTTGAGTAAATACTGTGAATTAACGACGATCTAGATTTTTAGCAACTTTTAGGGACAAATAGTAAAGGTATTATGATACATCAGATCCGTCTTGGAAAACTAGAATTTATGAAATTATTTTTCTGAAGCTGTTGTGTTTCTGAATTTGAATTGCAGGTACCATTAGAAGACCCTAAAAGGTTCCGCATCGAGTTGACCTTCAGCCGTGGGGCTGATTTATCCCCTTTGGAGGTAATGCATTTCAGTTATAATAGAGAGAAATCCAATGATGGGTTGGACTTCCCCATAATGCTTCTGAACTGTTACCCAAACTGTACTACATTTTTTTTAAGTTCAATATATACTCTTAATTGCTCATTCTTCCACCTTCAATATGCCGCCTGTATTAGGTAACATGCACTTTCTTTAAACATATGACTACATAAGATGGCCCAAGGCCCCAAGGCATTTATTGCTTTATTGTTTACATTTTTGTTTTATTTATTTCTACTATTGCTATGTTCATTATTGCATTGCTTGGCTGGCTGGCTTTATCAGTGGATTTGACTTAATCTTTGATGGAGTCTCAATGTTTCACCATTTTTTTTTTATATTACATTTGTACCAGATTTTTTTGTTGGTTGATGTAATCTATGCAAAAAGCAAAAATGGTTCCATTAAAAATTAAGTTATATGTGATAAATGAGTGTCTGATTTTTGCATGTATAATTCTTGAACTATCAAGATGAAGACACCACAAGGCAGTGATTGCAGATTGAGTAATCTGATTCTCATTTTTTCATGTAGCATTTATGTTTGCTAAGCCTTAATGAGCAATTGCACAATTAAATATGAATTCCCAAGATTGATTCTGGAAGAGATGACCAACTTATGTGTCAGTTGACTAATTAGATTTTTAGTTTGATGCTTTGAAGGTTGCTGCTACTGGATTCTTTTATGGACACTGCAGTGTGCTTTTAGCATTTGTTTTTGGTTGAATAATTCAGTTAGAAATATGCAAATAAAAAGAAGAAATTTTTTTTATCATTGTGTTTGCTTGACTCTGCTGCAACTAATTCACTTTTGTTATCAAATCTCCATAATGTATTTTTCATTTTCACGTGGGGAAGATCGGTCCAAATTTATCATACCCCTTTTCTTGTCATAAATAGGTAAAATTGACTAAGAAGGTCACGGAACAAGTAAGATTGCTTGCCAAGGATGAAGATGAGAATCTACTGAGACAAGTCATATGATGTCATTCCTCCTTATGACCAAGCCAGGGCCCTTGGTAAGACAAATATTGATGTTGATCGTATTGCTGCCGGATTACCTTGTGGTAGTGAGGGATTCCTTTTGATGTATGCTCGGTGGAGAAAACTTGAAAGGGACTTGTATAATGAACGGAAAGTGTAAGTTCTTATTTGTTCACTGCAATTATGCCTGGATAGGATTGTTTGTCTTCTGCTGATTGCTTATGTTGTATTCCTTTCCCACAATGGTGTGAATCGTGTTATTTGATTTAAAGCCGTTTGAAAATTGTCATTCTGACACCTGTGCTGTGTTAGTGTGTATTCTTAGCCTAAGGGTTGTGTTCTTTATAATACTGACCATTGGATTTACATGCAGCCGGTTTGACATAACACAAATTCCAGATGTTTACGACCTCTTGCAAGTAAGTCATCCTTTCTCATTTTTGACAGTAAGTTAGCGAATATACTACTTAGTTTGTCTGCTACAAAAGATTAACCTGACCACAGATTTTTTTACTGCATGCCAATAGTATAAAAGATCCTTGGTCCTTAAAACTTTCGCCAATTCTATCATAACCCTTAGACTTTGTGTTTTCTTTTACTTTTCTTTGACAGATATGATCTCTTGCATAATGCTCACCTTACCCTAGAGGCTTTGAAAAAAAAAAAAAAAAATTCATTTATGCAGTTATCTATAAATTCAATGATTTCTGACATTTCATGGGTATCTTTCTTGCAGACAAAACTTAAAAGTGCTGTCCAGTTACAAGATCTGTTAGATGCCACAAGAATGCTTGTACCTCGTTCAAGGTTTCATTTCATATGTGATAATTTACTCATTTAATGTGTAAAGACAGTTGATGCTGGCACATTATATGCAATTTACCTTCACCACCACCGTCTAAAAGTAAATTTTCCTAGCGATGCTTTAATGTATGGCTTGAGATGTCAGAGAACCAAGCTAACTAAAGAATGAAGCCGCTCAAACTTGGGTTTGCTTAAATAAATATTTGAAGTTGGCCCTATTCATACTATTGAGGAGTTCAAATGAATCCTGATAAATGGTTTAGTTCTAACAAGCTGTACTTGTCAATTAGTTTGGTGATTAATGATAAAAAGATTCAATTTGTTGGTTTTAACTTGAGAGACATGCATCTATACTGATATAAATACATTCTTACTTGTAATTGTCATACTATAAATTAGATTCTAAAAGTTTGTGTACTGATTCTGAAACAGCGTTGGTGATTTAATAATGATTATTTGTATCATGTAGACCAGGTCGTGAAAGTGACAGTGAGGCAGAAGACATAGAGCATGCTGAAAAGCTTCGTCAAGTTAAAGCAGTGCTTGAAGAGGTTAGTTTCTCTTGGAGCTTTATATATGATTGATTTTAAAATTAGGGCAGTAATGGTTAGTTTGCAAGGTGTGTAAAGTGAATTCATTACTTTTTAAATGAATTTTATTCCAGATAATACTGTCATTATCATAAGGATACAATTAATTTGTCCTGAACCATGGTTTGCTATGTGTCACTTTGAAAATATTTTGCTGTGCAGGGTGGGCATTTTTCTGGCATTTATAGGAAAGTTCAACTAAAGCCGCTAAAATGGGTCAAAGTTGCTAAAATTAATGGTGAAGGTGAGGAAGAGCGGCCAGTGGAAGCTCTGATGGTTCTTAAATATGGAGGTGTACTTACACATGCTGGCAGAAAGCAGGTGTTGATTATTAGTCTCATGGATACATATAATTTGTATTTGCATATATAATTAAAGTTTGATGGTGATACTGCTGAGAAGTATATTCTTGCAGAAATTATTTTCTGGAAGACATATTTAGTTCTCCTACATTTCAGTAGATTTCTAAAAGCTTTCTTTGATTTTTTTTTTTCATGCGACCATTTGATGCAGGCAGAAGAGCTGGGTAGATTTTTCCGAAATAATATGTATCCAGGTCAGAATAATGGATCCTGTTGTAAATATTTGTAAATTCATATTTGTTTAGACATAATCATGTCCTAAGTTGACTTAGTTATTCTCTCCAACGTTTAGCTATAATTGAAGAATAAACCACCATTGGTGAGTTCTGATATAATATCAGGTATTGATGTCTTTCTGTGCTTTTCTTGATGAGGTGTTATATGATTTCAGGTGAAGGTACTGGTCTCCTGCGCCTCCACAGCACATATAGACATGATCTTAAAATTTACAGCTCTGATGAGGGTCGTGTACAGGTAATGCTTTAGTAATGCAAATAAAATTATAGAATTTAGTCTTTGGTGCCTTCATGTTTAAAGTATTAAATTGCTAAATATGTCTTTGACATCTTTAATAAGTTACATCATAAAGAAGGTATTTGTTGACAGATGTCGGCAGCTGCATTCGCCAAAGGCCTCCTTGACCTTGAAGGACAGTTGACGCCAATCCTGGTATGTACTCTTACCTCTTGATAGATTTTTTTACTGTTGCTTGACATTTTATGTATATCACTGAATTTTTCATCTTTTTCAAGGTTTCCCTCGTTAGCAAGGACTCCTCTATGTTGGATGGACTTGATAACGCTAGCAGTGAGATGGAAGAAGCCAAGGTCTATCTATCTCCTTGACTTGATTTATGCATTATTTCATATATCATATGCCAATGCTCAAGAAATTGAAATTCTAGGTTTAATGGGTGCTCTGTGCAGTCATTTCTTCTTTTGTTTTGGGTTTAAGAATATATTCAAAAGAGTGAGGCATATTTTATGGTTCTGTTAGCTACATACATGCATGCTGTTGCTGAGTATTACATGTTTATTTATGTATGGATACATTTAAGATACATTTAAGCATGAACAATAGACCAATGCTACTCTCATTGTAGCAAAGTAGGTTAAATATCACATATCACTTGATAACTTTGAGCTTGGGCTGTAGGATACTATTGGCTTCTGAGAGACATGAATGTGTACTCACGAGTTTTTTATTTTTAAGCATTTACTGAAGTTTTGGAATGCTGTTCTGATGATAGATCTTTTTTATTTAATTTAATTTGTTTATAAATGTTTTTAGTTTTTACCTTCTAAAATTTAAGCTCTTTGCAGGCTAGGTTGAATGATATTATTATTAATGGGTCAAAGAAAAGTCATAGCAATGGATCATCTGAATTCCCGTGGATGGCCGATGGAGTTGGACTTCCCCATAATGCTTCTGAACTGTTACCCAAACTGGTAACTACATTTTTTTTAAGTTCAATATTATACTCTTAATTGCTCATTCTTCCCACCTTCAAATATGCCGCCTGTATTAGGTAAACAAATGCACTTTCTTTAAGCAACATAAGATGAGGCCCAAGGCCCCAAGGCATTTATTGCTTTATTGTTTACATTTTTGTTTTATTTATTTCTACTATTGCTATGTTCATTATTGCATTGCTTGGCTGGCTTGCTTTATCAGTGGATTTGACTTAATCTTTGATGGAGTCTCAATGTTTCACCAGATTTTTTTTTATTTTACATTTGTACCAGATTTTTTTGTTGGTTGATGTAATCTATGCCAAAAGCAAAAAGTGGTTCCATTAAAAATTAAGTTATATGTGATAAATCGAGTGTCTGATTTTTGCATGTATAATTCTTGAACTATCAAGATGAAGACATCCACAATGCAGTGATTGCAGATTGAGTAATCTGATTCTCATTTTTTCATGTAGCATTTTATGTTTGCTATAGCCTTAAATGAGCAATTGCACAATTAAATATGAATTCCCAAGATTGATTTGCTGGGAGGAGATGACCAACTTATGTGTGC
This sequence comes from Pistacia vera, assembly GCF_008641045.1. Classification (NCBI taxonomy): domain Eukaryota; kingdom Viridiplantae; phylum Streptophyta; class Magnoliopsida; order Sapindales; family Anacardiaceae; genus Pistacia; species Pistacia vera. Next base: position 727,606 of record NW_022196170.1, read on the forward strand.
CAGTTGACTAATTAGATTTTTAGTTTGATGCTTTGAAGGGTTGCTGCTACTGGAGTCTTTTATGGACACTGCAGTGTGCTTTTAGCATTTGTTTTTGGGTTGAATAATTCAGTTAGAAATATGCAAATATAAAAGAAAGAAATTTTTTTTATCATTGTGTTTGCTTGACTCTGCTGCAACTAATTCACTTTTGTTATCAAATCTCCATAATGTATTTTTCATTTTCCAAGTGGGGAAGATCGGTCCAAATTTATCATACTCCCTTTTCTTGTCATAAATAGGTAAAATTGACTAAGAAGGTCACGGAACAAGTAAGATTGCTTGCCAAGGATGAAGATGAGAATCTTGCTGAGACAAGTGCATATGATGTCATTCCTCCTTATGACCAAGCCAGGGCCCTTGGTAAGACAAATATTGATGTTGATCGTATTGCTGCCGGATTACCTTGTGGTAGTGAGGGATTCCTTTTGATGTATGCTCGGTGGAGAAAACTTGAAAGGGACTTGTATAATGAACGGAAAGTGTAAGTTCTTATTTGTTCACTGCAATTATGCCTGGATAGGATTGTTTGTCTTCTGCTGGTTGCTTATGTTGTATTTCCTTTCCCACAATGGTGTGAATCGTGTTATTTGATTTAAAGCCGTTTGAAAATTGTCATTCTAGACACTTGTGCTGTGTTAGTGTGTAGTCTTAGCTCTAAGGGTCAGTGTTCTTTTAGTAATACTGACCATTGGATTTACATGCAGCCGGTTTGACATAACACAAATTCCAGATGTTTACGACTCTTGCAAGTAAGTCATCCTTTCTCATTTTGTGACAGTAAGTTAGCAGAATATACTACTTAGTTTGTCTGCTACAAAAGATTAACCTGACCACAATTTTTTTACTGCATGCCAATAGTATAAAAGATCCTTGGTCCTTAAAACTTTCGCCAATTCTATCATAACCCTTAGACTTTGTGTTTTCTTTTACTTTTCTTTGACAGATATGATCTGTTGCATAATGCTCACCTTAACCTAGAAGGATTGGATGAACTCTTCAAAGTTGCTCAGGTACAAACAGAATTAACTGTTCTTTTAAATTGATCTTTAAGGGGAGATTATCTGCATCTTTATCTCTCTTGCATCATCAATTTTATCGAAATAGTATTGCATGATACTTCCATTTGTTATGATATAGTAAGGCAGGTATGTCGAACCCACAACCATAACTCTATGGGGGTACTTTTATGCAAGTGTAATCTTTCCTGTATCACTTTTCATGACTGTGCCTTACAGTCTAGAAAATAAATTGTCTCTTTACTCTGGAGTGAGAAACCATTTCTCTCAAGTACAAATTCTAAGAAGCTAAACCCCTCTTGTATTTTGCACATACTGGGACAGGGGGTCATTGTCAGAACTTGTCTTAATATCTGGATATTGTAAATGCAGTTACTTGCTGATGGGGTCATCCCAAATGAGTATGGAATTAATCCAAAGCAGAAACTGAAGATTGGTTCAAAGGTGAACTCTAAACTGTTGCATATCTCCCTCTCTACTTTTAGAATAATTAGTTTGATCTGATATCCTCATTTGGCTTCCTACAAAATTCCTATTTACTGAAAAGGTTCTTGATGAAACTGGCATATTATTTGATCACTGATCTTTCCTTAGCATGGGGTTCTTTAATTTATTAGCCAAGAATATTAAGAATAAAAACTATAGGAGCTGAACACAATTGATGTTTTTCCTACAAAAGAAATTGTGTGTTAGTTTTCTTTTAGCTAGTTTATATCCATGTAGGTAATAATATTTACAAACAATTTGGATGTATATTCGGTAATACTTTTACAGTGGTAGGATAAAGGATATGACAAGGTGAAATTGGAGATTATGTAACTGATTTTCAAAGTTTTGATAATGCCATTTTGTTTAATACTCTGGAGATTACATATATTGATGATCTTTCAAAGATTTATACGATCTTATTCTTGGGCAAACAAAAAGTTAATCAATTTGGTACTGGACTATTCTAGAAACATGTCAAGATCATGTGATTGTTTTTTCATAAATAGACTCGAAAATTCTATGAAGTCTATAAAGCTCTTAGAAAACATAGACCAAATTTAAACCTAAAAGCATAACAGAAGTCATGCTTTGATACTTAGGGAAGACTTGGCACTCGAAGCTACTTTTGTGTTTATAGGTTCTGTTTCCCTTCCATACTTTGCTTATTATTGTTTCATATCTTTTTGAGTATGTTGTTTTTGCCTCTTCATATGCCAGTAGACGGTAGATCCAAATTATATTATTGAATAACTGAAGATTATGAATTATTATTTTGCTGTGATTCAGATTGCTCGTCGTTTGTTGGGGAAAATTTTGATTGATCTGAGGAATACTCGTGAAGAAGCAATTGGTGTTGCTGAATTGAAGAGTAATCAAGAGCAAGGTGTGACGATTTCTAAGACTGAAAAGGAAGATACAGATTATCTTTCAAAGCATTTTACCAAAAATGATGACACGAGAAGAACTAGTACCACTAGTGAAAAGTCAATGGATCAAGATGACGATGATGATAAGGAGATCAAATACCGTTTGGATCCAAAGTAAATAATTGAACCTCTCAAATTATATTTCATTCCCTGTTGTAAAGTTTGCCATCTTATGCTTTCCTTTCTGTTTGTCAGGTATGCTAATGTCAGAACACCTGAACGCCATGTTCGGACACGTCTTTACTTTACATCAGTGAGTATAATATGCCGAAGATTTACATATTTGACCTTTTATATTTCTAGAGATGATCAGTTTCGTCTTTTCAATTATTTGATGTCGAACATTCTCATGATGTTTAATTGGCCTAAATTTGAATGACAGGAATCACATATCCATTCTCTCATGAATGTTCTTCGCTACTGTAATCTGGATGAATCTCTTCAGGGAGAGGAAAGTCTTGTATGTCATAGTGCTTTGGAGCGTTTGTGTAAAACTAAGGAGCTTGACTACATGAGCTATATTGTGCTGAGGATGTTTGAAAATACAGCGGTAAGTATTCTCTTTTGAGAGAGCTTTCTTCGGTAGGTATTTCTAGTTTATTAATAGCATGCCCTTTTAAATACTGCAAGGTCAATTGTGAAAACAGGCTTCATGGAGCCAGTTTAGACTGCTCAGTCAGACTGGTGAACTGGGCCTTGGTTGGTTTGATTTGGAGTCTTGTTGGACTGCAGCTTTTAAAATCAAAGACACCATATAATCTCTTGGCCATTTTGTTATAATCAGTCTTTGAGTAAATACTGTGAATTAACGACGATCTAGATTTTTAGCAACTTTTAGGGACAAATAGTAAAGGTATTATGATACATCAGATCCGTCTTGGAAAACTAGAATTTATGAAATTATTTTTCTGAAGCTGTTGTGTTTCTGAATTTGAATTGCAGGTACCATTAGAAGACCCTAAAAGGTTCCGCATCGAGTTGACCTTCAGCCGTGGGGCTGATTTATCCCCTTTGGAGGTAATGCATTTCAGTTATAATAGAGAGAAATCCAATTAATTAAATTTTTTTTTTTTTTTTGGGAAACCTATGTGAACAACATTATACAAACTTATCTAAATCCTATTAGAATTTTCAATTTATATCAAAATTTTTATTGTGAAAAAACCCAATCAGATGGATTACTACTTTAAAACTACTCATGAAATTGCTTAACCGAGTGGATCTCACTTGTATAACAAGCTTGCCTCCGTTTTTTGTTTCACTTCGCAGAAGAATGACAGTGAAGCTGCTTCATTGCATCAGGAGCACACATTACCAATTATGGGTCCAGAGAGGCTGCAAGAAGTGGGAGCGTATCTTACCTTAGAGAAAATGGAAAAAATGTTTCGCCCATTTGCCATGCCAGCAGAGGACTTCCCTCCACCGTCAACCCCTGCAGGATTCTCAGGCTATTTCTCAAAAAGTGCAGCGGTTCTCGAGCGACTGGTAAATCTTTGGCCTTTCCATAAGCATGCTAATACCAACGGGAAGTAACTGAACCCACAATCTTATTCTCTTCTGAATTTGTTTCATATGCCTAATATGTTTAGCAATTGAATTTGTAAATCAGCCAAGGTGTGTGTCTAGCTCTCCTTGGGAAAATTTTGGATCAAAACTAACTTCCAACAACGAAAAATTTGTTGTTGGGAGAAGTCATATTCCTGAAACTGAATTTTGTTTGCATTATTCTTTTAATCTTTTCATTTGCCAATGTCAATAGCACATATAGGGGCACTTTAACAAAAGAAAGGTAGCTGGTGAACTTGTCAAGAAGTTTCTGTTCCAGTGACACTATCCAGTTAATAATTGATTTCAGTGTCCCATAGCCGTAGGGCCACTTTAATAAAGTAAAATAATTATTGTACATCAAAAAGCTTTTATTTATGTGGCAATCATTCATAAAAAAAAATGGGTAGCTTTTTGGTTCAAAAGTGAATGAAGTAATCTGTGCATAGTGGTCTTTTGCCTAAGCTTATCTTTCTGTTTTTTGTCCTTCTCTCTTTCTGCTTCTGGGCTTTTCAGCAATCATTATTCTTATTCCATGCTAATTCTCTGTTAGGATTTTCTGATATTATTTCTGTCAAGATCATACCTCTTAAATATTAATTCTATTTAACGTCTGAATTCAATGATATTTAAGTATGGTTTCTGATAGAATTAATTTCAAGACGTTCTTATTAGAGACTAACTATCCAGCTTAAGTATTATATAATATATATAATCAGTTCTTTTTAATATAGATAAAGAAAAAAAAAAATCAATATTTATTTTACAGATACTTTAGTATTTCACTTTGCGGAGAGGGTATAAAATATTAAATTGATAGGTTTATGATTTATGAATATAGAAGTCTATGCAGTAACGAAAGCGATAATTATTCGTGGGCCTATATTTGTTTACACGTCAATTCCATTCGTAAAGGAAATGCAATAATTTGGAACACTCACAACTNTTATATTTAACGTCTGAATTCAATGATATTTAAGTATGGTTTCCGATAGAATTAATTTCAAGACGTTCTTATTAGAGACTAACTATCCAGCTTAAGTATTATATAATATATATAATCAGTTCTTTTTAATATAGATAAAGAAAAAAAAATTCAATATTTATTTTACAGATACTTTAGTATTTTAATTTGTGGAGAGGGTATAAAATATTAAATTGATAGGTTCATGAATATAGAAATCTATGCAGTAACGAAAGTGATAAATATTCATGGGCCTATATTTGTTTACACGTCAATTCCATTCGTAAAGGAAATGCAATAATTTGGAACACTCACAACTAAGATTTAAAACATTACGATTGTGATTGAAATTTTAGCAAGCAAAGATGATTGCCAATACCTTTTATATATGTATATAAGGTTTCAATACAACTCTAATCTTATTTAAATATATTAATGTAACTCTGAAAAAAAAAAAAAAAAATTCAAAGCTTTCATATTAAAAAAAAAAAAAAAAATCTTGAAATTAAAATAAGAAAAAAAATGGCAATCTTGAAATTAGAGCATGCTTGTATTTGTTTGATTGTTGATAGTGACAATGTAGCAATATTCTAATCTATTCCTACATGCATATGTCACAGAATAAATGCACTAGCTAGTAGCTACTTTAATTAATGGAAGTCCCAATCTTTTAAGCCTAAAGTAGTTTCTTCCTTTTTCTTTAAAGAATTGGGTGTATTCTTAATTCCCTCAACACGTGTTGTAGAAGTCGTAGAAGAAGAATTAAAATTAAATTATACAACTCAAAATCAATTCATAATCTTGCTTTATCAAAGATTGAGTTGTTGTGTTAGTATAATACTACTATTCTAATATACCTATATATTCCTTTATTACAAAATCAACAAAAGGTGGTGGGCATGATATTCATCTCTAGGTAGAGTGGAGAACATGTTTAATTAATTAACCACCCCCTCCCGCCCCAAATTTAATTGATTAATTGAAGGGAGGCCTCCTACTAAGGGATTTTCGATTTGGGGACATGTGGCAATCTTTCAATGATCACCATCATTTCATGCTTATCTTTAATATGTGAAGAGGGTAACATGATGGGTACTTGAATTTTGTTGTTTACTCTATTTTTGTGTTAAGGGGCATAGCCATTTGCTTCTTTCTTGTTTTTATTAGTAGGTTGCCTACCTTTCATCTATCTAAATTAAGATTTTTAGCGATAGAAGAGCGTTAGGTATTTAATTTTGAGTTTGACAATACAGGGAAAAAAATAAAAATAAAAAGGACTCTATACAAGGAATTGCACACATAACCAACAAATAAAGACGTGTAAATGTTGTATGTGTTGATTTTTTTTTTTTTTTTTGATAACCGGAGTGTATGGGACAGCTTGCACACACCTCAACTAATTTTCAGGATCTATTAAACACTCTACAAGCATAAAGAACCAAGTAAACCACAATATAATTGTGGTAGATAGTCACAAAGTTTGTACCCAGGAACTTAAGGAATGCAGTAAACTTCCTTGATCAGCAGGTCAATCCCTTGGGATTCACGTGTTGATTTTATACGCTCTCATTAACATGTTGTACATGTGTATTGATTTCTTGGAAAATTTAGCTTAGGGTTAATTACAGTAATCATTCAATTTGAGAAAAAATATATTTAGGCCTCTAACTATTTAAGTAAATTAAAAGTATGGAAGTTTGTCGATATTTTTCAAACTTAAGGGATGTAATGGATTTTTTTCCTAAATTTCAGGGGAGATAAATACTATTTTACCCTTCTTTTATAAAATTATGCTTTAATAACTTTCTCTTCCGTTGAAAATCATTTAACTTTGTCTTTGTTGGCCATTTTCTAGATCTCTAAATGGCATCCAAAGATATATTATTATTTGTATTAGGTGCCAACAGTCAAATCTTTACTTGGTACATTGAAATCTACTCTTGATTTTTCTCTTTTATTTATTCTATGTGATGAGACTGGCATATCTTAAAGAATATATAATAAGTTGAAATTTCTTAAATACCCTTTTAGTTATATAAAAGTTAATGTTATCATATCTACCCGAGAACGTTACCATACAAGTGGAACAAATCAAACGGGAGTTGTATGTTTTATGTTAGAAAGGACTCGAAACGGTAGATAACTCTCGATATTTTAATGAATGTTACTAAATTAGGGTTTTTTCATTGAGTGAAAATGAACTTATATGAATACGATAATTGAGTTAATGGATTCTTGGGTCCTACAAATAGATGGCTTCATTCCCACAGGCGTGGAACATCTCCTAAATATTCTCCGTTGAAAATACTATAAACATGCCCACTATGTCTCAACAACAGTGAGGTATCTTTGGAGCATTTGCTCTTTGGAATGGAAATGTAAATCATTTCTTATATAAAAATTCAATCCATAACTTTCTACCTCCAACAATTTGGAATTGATTCCACCCCACTAAATCATTATTGCATGCAGTAGGTTTTATGTACCATGAAGGAAAAATGTTCATATAAATTCAAAGTATCGAAAATATTATCTTCGTTCTTTCGGTTATGGTCTAAAGATTGTTTAAACAACCTGATTATAGATCTAGAAAGAGGGAATTAATGTTATTATTACTAACATAACAATACCCCATCAATTCAACGAGTAAATATATAATATTCAAAGTGATATCTTAGACCTTTGAATCATGGTTTAAAGATTGACTCAAAAATATGTATCAATAACATCAAAAAATATCCAATATCACCTACAATATCCAATAACTATAAAATTAATAACATTATTGATTCGTAGTAAGTGTTCTAAGAAAAGACAAATGGTCCAAAGTAATTTGATAAAAAGGAAAAAAGGAAAAAAAAAAATTAAGAGGGGCAAAATCGAACTTTCACTGTCCTTGAAAAACCGTGTAGAAATTCCCTAAGATGAGGTTGTTGTCCCTAAAAATTTGCTTGTTTTGTTCCAATGAAAATGTTTTCACTTTGACCCAAACCCAATACGTGTCCCCAACATCCAAAGAAAATGCAAAAAGTGTATGAATAAAAAATCAACATTTAAAGATATGATGAGCTGAGAAGAATCAATTTTCAAAGGTCAATAAGAAGAAAGTTAAAGAAACCAATTCTATTAAACATAAAATGACAACAACCCAACTGACTTCTATGACTTTTTTTGTGTCATTTTAATAGGGACTTTTCTTCCACCTCCTCTCATATCATTATATTATAATTTTTAACGTTATTTCAATCTTCCATCATTCAATTAATTTAAATCTAGGAAAATTGTCCAGTTAGCTTACGCGCATAATTATTTAATATTATTTTAATCTTACATCATTCGATTAATTTGAACCTAAAAATATATGTTTGGACAAATTTATGTACACCTTGACTAAATTCTTGAAAGAGAATAGTGCAACAACTGGTTATCAAAGCCCCCACTTAAAATTGGGGATATTCAGATAACAAACCAAACTTGAGAATTGAGATCGTACACATATCCACATTATTTTCAATTCGTCATAACTATCTGAACCACCCACTGATGATCACATCTATCATCATTGAAATATATGAAGTAGCCTTATTAAGGAAATATAATACTTTTCAATAGCAATATATACGTTGGTATTAAGCGAGTTCATACGGGTAAATGAAACAAACCCTTAATATATATGGCTTTTAATAGCTCTTGTAACATATTAAAAAAAAAAAAAAAACCCACATTCATATTCATATACGTGTACAAAATATTTTTGAAGAAATATATCATGTTTTTAAAAAGAGAAATTTACACCTTTCTTGATTTTAAAGCCATGTGATTAAACAACACAAAATAAAGAAAAATTATTCAATAAATTAATATTTTTGTAAAAAAATATAGCTAATTACGTAACATTCAACCTACATTTGTTGGAGTGAGTATAAATATGATCACTAATAATAGCTTAGACATGAAAGTGATTTTTCTCTAGGTTGCTTTTACGCAATCACAAAGTCTTGGAAAAATACTTATGACTTAGACAAAATTAAAAATTAATTAAATTAAATTTAGAACTAAAATGGGGTGGCCTTAAATTAACATGAAATGACATTAAATAAATTATTGCAAAGAGTATCAAGTCGGTGGAAATTTAGCCATTAGTGTGAAATCTATTCACTTCAATTTGGATGCATCTAAAATGACAAACAAAAACAGATTTTTTTTTTTTTTTTTTTGAATAACAGGGTTCGGGGCGCACTAAACACTATATAAACTCAATACATTAGGTAAATCATAAATGTGATAAGTGATCACGACAGAGACTCAAATACAAAACTTTTGAATAATCGCTCAAATGGTTAAGACTTTGTCATCCAACTTTAAACCCAATAATTAAAAAAAAAAAAAAGAAATATATAAAGCAAAAACATCTATGATTGTATTTCTTTTTTCAATTTTCACAAACATTATTAAATTATATGATAATATGAAATTAAATTAAATATCATATACCCATGTAAGATTGATTTATTATAAAACGTCCCTAAATTGTCAAAAACCTATTGATAGAGTTCTTGATACTTTCTAATAATACCGTCATGAATTTCGTATGAAATAATCTCGTATTAACCAAATTAATTATATTAATTAGAAGTAGATTTTGATTTAATTAAGAACACATTATATATTAAAACGAATTAAAAGAAGAACTGGAATATAATAGAATAATAAGAAGAAGAAGCAGAGGAAAAGAATGAATGTACTGCCAAGTACATGATCTAGTTGAGTGACAAATGTGCCCTTAAAAAGCTGCCACTTTAAGATTCTAGAGAGAGACAACAACCCACCAACTCTCAGCTCTCTGTCTCCCTCTGTCTCTCTCTTTCTGTCTTTATAATTTTCTCATAATTCTGTGAAGAGGTGAAACAAAAACAGAGTATTCTGTTTTTGTTGTCTTCAGTTTCTTTTTGTTTTTGTATGGTTTTTTAGAGTTTGAAAGAGGTTGAATTTTGGAGAGAAGAGAAGGGTTTTTGGTTGCTGAGAGAGATGAATAGCAAGGCTGAAGCCATGGAGGCTGTGTTGAAGGAGGCTGTGGATTTGGTACTGAAACTAAGAAAACAGAGCTACCCTTCTCATTCTTTTTTTTTCTGGGTGGTTGTATTGTGTGTTTTTGCTTTCTGGGGGTTTTTGTTTTGAGATGAATATGGAATTTTGATTGCAGGAAAACGTGCCAATTGAAGAGGTTTTTGAGACCTTGAGTTGTAACAGACAGGGTCTTTCAACAGAGGCTGCTGAGCAAAGGCTTGCCATATGTGGTTACAATAAGCTTGAAGAGAAAGAGGTTCATCTTTTTTCTTTGGAGATTTTGTTGTGAAAATTGGAAAATTTTTCATGTTTGAAGAGTTCACCTAGATGAGCTCTTTGACATTTGAAAACAATTGAAACTTGACAAGAAATTATTATTTTTTTCTATTTTTCTGGAATTTTACTGAGTTTGTGAATGAGTTAGTTTGTTTTTATAGGAGAGCAAGTTTATCAAGTTTTTGGGGTTTATGTGGAACCCTCTCTCATGGGTCATGGAAGCTGCTGCTATTATGGCTATCGCACTTGCCAATGGAGGAGTAAGTGCTCTTTGCCTTATTTTTTTCTCTGTTTGGTTGCCGAGATATAGGGAAAGAAAAAAAAAAAAAAACCGGTATAGAGGAATATTGGAACTTTAATAAACTATTATATATTTCTTTGGCCCTGTTTTCTTAACTTTGATGAAAAAAATAGAAAGCAAAGAGTTTTCTTAATTTTTTTTCTTGTATTTCTAATAAAAGATATATTTTTTTCAACAAATTTTTTGAATTCTTGAATAATCTCATTGTTGGAAACGTGGTCCTGCAGGGTAAACCCCCGGACTGGCAAGATTTTGTTGGAATTATAACCCTGCTTTTTATCAATTCAACCATAAGTTTCATAGAGGAGAACAATGCCGGTAATGCTGCTGCAGCTCTCATGGCTCGTCTTGCTCCTAAAGCAAAGGTATAATGTTTCGAGAAACATAACATGTTGTCCTGTTGTTTTGATGTAAATCTGAGTTGTTAGTTAATATAGAGGTTGAACTTATTGTTGTATATGGTTCCGTGATTTCATATTTGTCTTGATTGGAGAATTTTCAGGTTCTTCGAGATGGGAAGTGGATTGAGGAGGATGCAGCCGTTCTTGTTCCTGGTGATATAATCAGTGTTAAGCTTGGGGACATTATTCCTGCAGATGCCCGTCTCCTGGAAGGTGATCCATTGAAAATTGATCAGGTGCTTCTGCAAATTTTGCCATTTTGTTCCCAGAATTCAGATTGATTTGGTTAACTTGAGGCATTCCATTTACATTTGTCTATTTGAACATTGCAGTCTGCTCTTACGGGTGAGTCTCTTCCTGTGACAAAAGGTCCTGGTGACAGTGTATATTCTGGTTCTACGTGCAAACAGGGTGAGATTGAAGCTGTGGTTATTGCCACTGGTGTTCATACTTTCTTCGGAAAGGCTGCACACCTTGTGGATTCCACTAATCAAGTGGGGCACTTTCAAAAGGTAAGAAAAAGAGAAGGGACACAGAAATCAAAAGAGAGAAATTTTTTGAAATTTAATATTAAAGCAGTGTGGTACCTGAATTTGTGGTGAAAGATGAAGCATCCATGGCTGTGGGTCTTCCATCTTCATTTGTGGCTATTCCTCTCAGCTATTTCCTGTATATATATTTATTGTTCTTTCAGACTTAAATAGTTAATGGCATTTCTGATTTTGTGATTTATGCTTCAATCTTTTTCTCTTTTATTTTCTTCTACTGATATTACTTACTGATTACTGTGTTAAAAGCATACCTCTTTTCATGATTTTCCTCGTGCCTTTCAAACTTTTTTAGTTAATTTATATTAGTATTCACAAAATGATTTTTGTGCTTGTTTAACAGGTCCTGACTGCTATTGGAAATTTCTGTATCTGTTCCATTGCGGTGGGGATGATAATAGAGATCATTGTTATGTACCCAATTCAACGCAGGAAATACCGACCTGGAATTGACAATTTACTTGTACTCCTTATTGGAGGAATCCCTATTGCGATGCCCACAGTTCTATCTGTGACAATGGCAATCGGTTCCCACCGGTTGTCTCAGCAGGTTGGTTTTAATTGCTATTGCAGTAATGTTATTTTAACTGCTCAAGGGTGGATGGTTGCCAATACTGTTATTTATGTTCTTTGCCTAATTGCTGCAGGGAGCTATCACAAAAAGAATGACAGCAATAGAAGAAATGGCAGGCATGGATGTACTTTGCAGTGACAAAACTGGAACTCTAACTTTGAACAAATTAACAGTTGACAAGAATCTTATTGAGGTTGGTGAGAGGTCTTAGCAGCAATTTTGGTCCCCTTTTTGACTTTCTCAACTGTAATTCTTTCCCCAAACATTTAGTCTGGATTCTTTTCATAGGTCTTTGTAAAAGGAGTAGATGCAGATGCTGTCGTTCTGATGGCGGCTCGATCCTCCCGATTAGAAAACCAGGATGCAATAGACACTGCTATTGTGGGAATGTTGGCTGATCCAAAAGAGGTATACTTACTAATAGTTGAGTTCTGTTTTATATCACTCAATTGTTGAGGTTGCCCTCTAGTAGTGGCAAAGCCAACAATGATACTTGAGTTCTGTTTGATATCACTTTTTATCATTCTTTTATATATTTTGATCTTTCTTTGACACTGGTTTCTCTGTATTTTGACAATGAAAAAGGCACGGGCTAATATTCAAGAAGTTCACTTCCTTCCCTTCAACCCTACCGATAAACGAACTGCTCTGACATATATTGACAGTGAAGGTAAAATGCATCGGGTCAGCAAAGGTGCGCCAGAACAGGTATGACTGTCAGCAACTAATTGTTTATTTAATGTTTCTGTAATTCCATTTGAAGTAATTTATGCTTGTTATTTATTTTTCAGATTTTGAACCTTGCACACAACAGATCAGAGATTGAACGGAGAGTTCATGCTGTGATTGATAAGTTTGCAGAACGTGGATTACGATCTCTTGCAGTGGCATACCAGGTATATGTGTCTCCTAACGTTATTATCTATAGGTTATATTTTCAAGTTACTGCAGCTATGCATTGAATTTATAGTGGTTCATATTTTAAAAGCCTATATTTATCAACTGCTTCTCAGGAAGTTCCGGACGGAAGGAAAGAGAGCCCAGGAGGCCCCTGGCAATTTATTGGTCTCATGCCTCTGTTTGATCCACCTAGACATGATAGTGCAGAAACAATTCGGAGAGCATTGAATCTTGGGGTGAATGTGAAAATGATCACAGGTGTTTCTCCATTCCATCGTATTATGTTCTCACTATTTTGTAATTCTCGGTCAATGTTTGTACATTTGTATCTAAAGCATTTTGCTTAATTTCCAAAATTCTATGTTTAGATTCATCTTTTGTTTATCGTACCTTATGACATTTAAGTACTCCAGTGGCAATTTCTCTATCGAGGAAGTTGTATTAGGTTGACTTTTTCTTTATCATACTGATTAATGCTCCACTTGTTTGACCTCTCCCTCTTTGCAGGTGACCAACTTGCTATAGGAAAGGAAACAGGACGTCGTTTGGGCATGGGAACCAACATGTATCCTTCATCAGCTTTATTAGGACAGAACAAAGATGAGTCAATCATTGCTTTACCTGTTGATGAGCTCATAGAGAAAGCTGATGGTTTTGCTGGTGTTTTCCCTGGTATTTCATCAATTTTGTTTATTTATTTCATTTTTCAATTTAAAATTGTAGTGGATAGCCTAAGTTTAGCCCAAGGCCCAGAGCTCTCCCTTTATCTGCTAATGGCAAGAAACTTGTTCCGTATATTTGCAATTGTCAATTACATATTGCTGGATCACAATGCTATTGGTTGGTAGCTTTAGTGGTGACTGATTCCTGGTTAACAAGATTAGTTGTATTTTTTATATAACTCATAGTATGTTTCTTCTGTTTTCCTTGCTTTTGACATCGGTCTTGTTTTATTTGCAGAACACAAATATGAGATTGTGAAACGTTTGCAAGCTAGGAAACATATATGTGGAATGACTGGTGACGGAGTCAATGATGCTCCTGCTCTTAAGAAAGCAGACATTGGCATAGCTGTTGCTGATGCAACTGATGCTGCTCGTAGCGCTTCTGACATTGTCCTGACTGAACCTGGTCTTAGTGTTATTATTAGTGCTGTTTTAACTAGTCGGGCAATCTTCCAGAGGATGAAAAATTACACTGTGAGTGTTGGTTCTGATCCTTGAGAAGAGTTTGTTCTACATTCCAAATAGAGGATTGTTTTTGTGTGTGGCCATCCTGACTAATCCATATGCCTATCGTACAAAAACATTAAGTAGTTCATTTTAATCAAGCTTAATCCCAACTAGTTGAGTCTAGATTGTGGTAATTAGGCTTCTTCAGATCACATGGTGCTATATTTGAGTCTAGAACAAAGATGGGTTTGATAGGACTGGTGGTAGCTCATTACAAGTGAAGGCACATTCGAGTGAAGGCGTTGAGAAACTATAAGACAACAATATTATTTACTTGACTTAATTGATTTCTTTCTGCCTCTGCTTCTCCTTTTCTATTTATTTATTTATTTACTTTTTCTTCTTTTTGGTGCCTTTATTGATTTTTTTCGTGTTGCAGATATATGCAGTCTCCATTACTATTCGTATTGTGGTAAGTTGTTTGGTTATTGCAACTTTGCAGTAGTAGTTATAGCCCAATTTATGTGAATATACTGGAGTGCTGCTCAAAATAGCTTGTGCATTTGGATTTGGCATACTAACTTTTCTTTTTGGTTACAGCTTGGTTTCATGCTACTAGCTCTTATATGGCAGTTTGACTTTCCACCCTTCATGGTGCTGATAATTGCTATTCTTAATGATGGTTTGTCTTTCTTCTTCGTTTTCTTTCTTTTTCCTACCCTATTTGGGGAGGGGGCTAGGGTTGGTAAGTTTTGCTATTGATACTTCTATTGTTTCTGGTGAGCCAGGAACCATTATGACGATATCGAAGGATAGGGTGAAACCATCTCCTCAGCCAGACAGCTGGAAGTTGGCCGAGATTTTTACTACCGGCATCATTTTTGGTGGTTACTTAGCAATGATGACAGTAATTTTCTTTTGGGCGGCATACAGGACAGATTTCTTTCCTGTAAGGCAATTTACCTTTATTCTATCATCTTACTAAAGTTGTGCTGGACTGGATGTTCATGCTTTGATCATATGACATTACATTTTTCATCCATACTTGTAAGATTTTTGGGTCTGCTCATTCTCTTTCCACCAGTGATAGATTGTCCTTGTGGATTATGTCTTGTATATATACCACTTTATCTCAAGCATTGTCATCCATAACATTGTGAAAGTTCAACCCTTTTCTGATTTTTCTTACATCTTTCTCTATTTCCATTATCCTCTTATCAAGGGATTGCCTTTTTGAAGTCTTACATGATATGTTCATGATCCTATTCGATAATATTTGAGAACGATATTGATTAATGATTGACAGAATGCTTGATAAATGATATGTTTGTGATCATTTTTGATAATATCTGAGAGTAATATTGCTCTACTGCATTTTAGAGCTCTTAAATTAATAATTGGCGTCAATTTGGTAGAATTCAGTTTTATATTTCCAGATGCACTTCTTTGCTCCTGAATGTATACTTGTCAACATCTTCTGTTCAATTGCTGGCATTGAAACTTTAGTATGCAATTTTCAGCGTACATTTGGAGTTTCAAGCCTGGAGAAGAAGGATGTTGATGACTGGAGAAAGCTTGCCTCAGCTGTCTACCTGCAAGTGAGCATAATCAGTCAGGCCCTCATTTTTGTGACTCGAGCTAGGAGTTGGTCTTTCATTGAGCGTCCTGGCCTGTTACTTCTTTTTGCTTTCATTGTTGCTCAGCTGGTAAGTGAATGCTGATCTTTGCCTGCATTTCTGAGCATGTTCTTTCTGTGTGTTGCTGTTTTATCGTATTTACTGTGAGCAGATTGCTACAATAATTGCTGTCTATGCAAACTGGACCTTTGCTGCAATAGAAGGAATTGGATGGGGTTGGGCTGGTGTGATCTGGCTTTATAGCATCATCACCTATATCCCACTAGATTTTATAAAGTTCTTTGTCAGATACGCCCTGAGTGGGAGGGCTTGGGATCTTGTCATCGAGCAAAGGGTACGTATGACTTTAATTCAACAGCATAATTTTGAGTAGTGATGCGCCTTGCTCTCTTTCTGAATTTGAATTTGCTCTCTCGCAGATTGCATTCACAAAAAAGAAGGATTTCGGAAAAGAAGAACGTGAGCTTAAATGGGCGCATGCACAGAGGACCCTCCACGGATTGCATGCACCTGACACCAAGATGTTCACTGACCGCAATAGTTTCACAGAACTTAACCAGATGGCTGAAGAGGCAAAAAGACGAGCTGAGATTGCAAGGTAACACAATACCAGCAAACAAATTAAAGTTATCAACTTTTAATGCACCATTTGATCATCTAACAAAGTTTTCTAACAAACTGATTGTCGCAATTGTTGCGATCTATCGACTAGTATACAAATGGAGGTTCACTCTAATGTATTTTCTGATCCTTGATTCTTGCAGACTGAGAGAACTGAATACACTCAAAGGGCATGTGGAGTCAGTAGTTAGGCTAAAGGGGCTTGATATAGGCACAATTCAGCAATCCTACACGGTCTAAAAGAGGGTCATGAAAATGAGGAAATTACAAACAAATTATATATATATATCCTTATGTATAAAACTTAGATTTCTTGTATTTATACTTAAATGTTTTCATTTATGATGCATCTATTACTTTGGGATGTAATTTTCTTTCTTTCTTTTTCGTCTAAATCCTTTTTTTTTTCTTTTTTTCTTTTTTCATTTGACCCTATTATCAGAGTGGTAAAATGAAAACAATAAAGGGAAAAGGGTATAAAGGTTGTGTTGAAAGGCAGCAGAATATAAAATCATGGCAAAAAATAATACATTGAATATTAACTTACTTTCAAGAATGATTCAATTATTATGTAAATAATGTTATGCATTCAATTGCTATTACAAAATTGTTGGGTGCATTTGTTTTAGTATTTTGAGTAGGATTTTTGATATTTTTAGAGTTGGGTGGGAACAACGAGGTGAAATTTGAAAATTAACAAAAACACCCCTTAGGTTTGTTAAATAACTAAACACCCTTGTAATAAAAACATTAAAAATTATAAAAATACCTCCATTCACCCATTAAATTCTGGTAACCGACCACCACTATCAGAAGGTGGTCAGAGTCGTCGTATCAGCGCATAATCGGTTAGATCTGGTTGGTTGTGTGTCGAGACGACTTTTTTCAACCAGATTCATCGTGGATCTCGTCGTTGATTTGATCATGTTTGGTCGTCAACGACGGCCATATCTTGGCCGTCGTTGATAACCATTTACGGCCAAAGCTCTTTGGCTGTGGATCTGGCCAGAAAATGATAGATCGACACACTACTGGCAAGATCCAGTCTGTAGTGCGCCACTATACTAGATTCTGGCTACCTTCCAGCGGTGGCCATCAGAATCTGACAAATGTGGGTAGTGGGGGTGTTTTTGTTAATTTTTAAACTTTTTTCTAAAGATGTTTAATTAAATTAATAAACTTAAGGGGTCTAAAAGGAATTGAATAAAATATAATAGTATTTCCTAAATAATGAAACAAACAGTTATTTTGAGAATAAGATCGGAAATAAGGTAGAAAATATTCTACCAAACGGACCCGTTATTACTAGTTACACTTAGAGCATCTCCAAATGACTCTTTATATTAGGGGTGTTCAAAAGAACCGGTTGAAACCGAAACCGGCGGGTACCTTAGGTTTGGTTACGGTTCTTACCCAGAACCAATCGTTAATGGGTAGGTTCCGGTTCCAAATTTTTGGAACCGTTACTGTGCAGTTCCGATTCCGGTTCCTATAGTTAAGAACCAGAACCGAAACCAGGAACCAGGAATAGGAACCAGGAACCAGGAATCAGGAACCAGGAACCAGGAACCAGGAACCAGGAACCGAGACTAATATAAAATAAAATTAAATATTAGGGGGGTTAATAAAAACTTTTGTAGACAAAGTAATGTGAATACATTTATATTTATATTTCATAACATTTAAAGTAAGTTGGTTTGACTTTTGAGAATCTAACTTTACAAGGTAATGGAGTTTGTAATTTTGAATTTATAATTTGTAATTTTATCTTTGTTAACAAGTGCCGGGGGGGGGGTATTTGTAAGTTTTTAAGGGTTTTTTTTGCTATTTTAAAAACTTTTAGGGGGTCATAAATTTTATAGGGTACCTAGAACCGGAACCGGAACCGTTGTTACAGGTTCTGGTTCTGGGTACCTAGGAACCGGAACCGTCGATTCCGGTTCTGGTTCCAAATTTCAAGGAACCTTCGGTTCCAGTTCCGGTTCCTTCAAAAAGTGCAAGGTACCCGGAACCGGACACCCCTACTTTATATGACCTAAACTCTTTATTATAAAGAGTCTATCCATAAAAATAAGAGTCCAATAAACTCTTTATTCTTTAAATATAAATTAAAGAGTGAGTTTGACTCTCCACATCTAGAGAGTCAAATTTCACTCTCTATTATAATTTTAATAAATAAATTACAAGTTTCTATGCATTTTATTTATTAAATTTTTCTCTTATTAAGTCACTTTATTGAAAATAAAGAGTATCTTCATTAAATTTAAAGATTCTATAGGATTTAAATAAAAATTTTGTTATTTATATTTAGAAATTAATAAAATGCTTTTTATTTATATGAAAGATGCTCTTTAAAATAAAGAGAGCTATTGAAGATGCTCTTATATATGACTTGTTATAGCTAGTGATGTATATGCCATAATATTGATATGTAAATGAAAAACTGATATTGAGTATATGCCATAAATAATGGCTTTAATATGTAAATGAAAAATCAATGTGAATTTAAAATTGATATGGTGATAATTGATGTGTCAATGAAAAGATTTTATATTTCCACATCCACCAATCTCAAAGAACGTGAAAAAGGATTTCTTTATTTATATTAATACTGTATTTATAAACATTTTATACAAATCGACGTGATAAAAGATGATTGAGCGATTATAAATTAAATAATTAAAAGAATTTATATGACAAATAGTTGTTACATTAGTTTGTACAAGATAGTTTGTATGGTTTAGGAAAGGAATAAGAGAAAATATTGGTATGGGTTTGTTATGATAAATGATAAGTTCCATAATTTGATGTTTTTAGGGTTGTTTCGATGTTAGTTTTTCTTAGTTTGAGATATGAATGGTTAACTATTGATTTGGATAGTCTTTGTGTTTTTTAGGCATTGATTGAGTAGATTTTAGCATTGGGATGAAATTGAGACTTAAAGCTTAAAGAAGTTGAGAATACTTAACATTCTTAAAAGCCACGACCATGCCTTGATGGTTCACCATGACCATGGTGGTGGAATTAAGATAAAACAAAGAGACCAAAAAGTACCACGACCTAGGCTGTGTAACTTAAATTTGGCCACAGCCAGGGCCGTGGCGGAAACTATTAGGTCGTTTTTATTTCATTTTTCACTTAATACTCTTTAGGATATTTAAGTATGATTGAGATTAGCTAAAGAAATATGAATTTTGCATATTTTGGAGAGGAGAAGACGCCTTCTTGGGGCTTGAATACTGAAGATCAGATTTAAGAGTTTTATTTTTGTTTATTTTCAAGTCTGAATATGTTTTTTTTTTTTTTTTCTTTTTGTTTATTTCTTTGTTCTTAGGATGAAGTAAATTTTTTTCGTTAGGGGAGCATGAAATCCTAATTATGTTTTGAACAATTTTTATTCTTAATGCCAGATTTATGTTGATGAGTTTGTACAAGAGTTTAGGTTTAATGCTTTATGAATATTGGATTAATTCAATTACCTTGATGATGTTTCGAATAGAGAAGTTAGGGTTTATTGCTTAATTCATATTCATAATTGTTTTATTGGAATAACATTGCACAATATATTAAAACTAGAAGTAATCAAATAGAAATTCTAGGATTAATTTGTGGTCCACCTAATTCATAACCAAATAAGGTGAATTAGTCGTAACGGGTTGATGATTTTATACTTCTTAATTTTAGAGTAATCAAATAGGGATCTGTATTAAGTTGAATATTATGCCTGAATAAGGATAATTGATCTTAGAAGAATCCTACTAATTCATAGCATAAACGAGTATTAAAAGTAGTTGTCAAACATAATTAAGGGGAAATCTGTACCCTAACTTCATTAATAATGTAAAGTTCTTCACTTTATTTATTTATTTAATTTAGTTATTTTTAATCAGTTAGTTTTACACTTTAAAATTTTGTTTTCTCAATTAATGTATAGATAGTTTTAGGTAATTATGAATAATTACTTTGATCTCTGTGGAACGATACTCAAATTCATCTCTTTATTACTTGAATACGAGTAGTGTACTTATTAAAGTTGATTTAGTCGCATCAATAAATAAGAAAAAAAAATGATTTGTTATGATTAATAAGAAAAAATTGTTGCATGAGAAAAGAAAAAATAAATGTTAACCCATCGAGGATTAAAC
This sequence comes from Pistacia vera, assembly GCF_008641045.1. Taxonomy (NCBI): domain Eukaryota; kingdom Viridiplantae; phylum Streptophyta; class Magnoliopsida; order Sapindales; family Anacardiaceae; genus Pistacia; species Pistacia vera. The sequence continues at coordinate 748,230 of NW_022196170.1, forward strand.
AATTGATTTCTATCAATAAACACCCCAACCATAGAATATATGGTATCAAGGCCACGAAAGGATATGTTTTTAGATCTTACAATTTTTTTTTTTTTTTTCGGGTTGTATTTCATGTTGTATTCTGTTTCTATTTGTATGCGGAATCCCAAATTCAAATTGAAATGTGCAATGACTTGTCAGAAAAGATTTTTTTTTTTTTCCTTAAAGCAGAGAAATGATTCCCTTTTTGTCCAAGAATTTTCAAGAAAAATATTCATTTGTATCAATTTTTTTCTCATTGTTATATTTTTATTTTACGTAATTTTAACCAAATATGAGTTTGTAAAATTGAATAAAATATGCATATATATGAGTAATACTACATGTACAAAGAAACCTTGCATAAATTTTTATAGAAAGTGATGTGACAGAAAATGGATAAAAGAGTGAATATAATGAGTTTGATTTTTTGTATTCAATCTTCCATTCATTTTCTACCATATCACTTTGTATATAAATCATTGTACTAGTAATATTATAGTATTATTGAACATATATACAATATCTGTAACAAAATTATATTTCTATTAATTATTAAATAAGATTGATATATATAGATGATCTTCATGTATATAGTAATAAAATATATCAAGACATGGAAATATAAAAAGTTGATTATACAATACAATATATTTAAAAAAAAATACTTTTGTTTTATGAAAAATATATAAAAAAATTTACTCAATAAAAAAATAATTATGAATATTATATACATAATTCTTTACCTATTAACATTATAACTCTCCTCAACTGTCCTCAATCTACTAATTTTGTAATTAAAATTAATTAATAACCCATGTTAATAAACAAATATTCTTTAATTTTGTATTTTTTTAAGAAAAAAGATTTAAGTACTCAATATGTCAACTCATCAAGGGTGTATAGGAACAATATTGGACCATATAATAAATCACATACTATATTACTAAAAAATTAATCAATTACAAAAATATTAAATATATAAATTTTATATACAAACTTAATCAGCTGAAATTTGAGACTGTTAATAATCAAATTACGCTAATGGTTATGGATCCCATAATTGTTAAGACTGTGATTGGGATACAGATGACCAGTATTATATTGTAATTGTTGTGGATGCTATATTTTCTCCCTCTCTGATCCACCATATTAAATCACAAAAATAAAATGGAGTTCTCCTTAAATAATAAGAGTCTTTGTGGAGTTGAATATATTATTTGAATGAATTAGTGATAACCTTTTGTGGTTGTTTTAAATAATCCAACATTTTGTGGTTATTTTATCCAATCCAATATCCGAATCTTTGATACAATTTAATGGTAGTTTATCGTATCCTTGTTTTCCTACATTCAGTCATCTCTCGCGACATCAAAATCACTAATGCAATATTAGTGCATCGTTTATTCTAATTCAAAGTCGTTTCAAACATAACATAAATTGTACCATTCATAAGGCAAGTGAAAATAGACCAAAGTTCATCTAAAAACCTGGAAATAAGGAACAAAACTGACTGTCATAGACCAATGTCTAAGTTCTCTATTCATCAACTTCTTCGAAGTCTATCTTGACTGTGCCACTGGGACTGTAGCATTGAATTAATTTGTGAAGTGTAACCTTGAAAACTTGAGCCTTTTCTCAATTCTTGTTACTGATCCAAAACTTGTTTCTTCTCCAGATCTTCCAGGCGTGACTATAATTAAAGAAAAAATTTCTCAGTATGAAAAAGATTATAGGCCTAAACAAAAGCCAACCAACAAGAAAACATGAAAAACAAACCTCCATAAATGATTTCAACAAGAGAAATGTAATTGACTGATAGTCATAAGGGGTTGCATTCCGGAGCTGCTGTTTATATTTATTCAGGACAGAAACACTCCGCATAATCATTGCATCATGATAAAGAATCTGCCAAAGAGAATTCGAATGTTCTAAGAATAAATAAGATAAAATAGATTGATGAAAAGAGTGATGCATGCACTCACATCTTCGTAATCTCTTTTTTGTTCCCTGCGGTATGCACTCACATATTCTTACTCTCTATTTCGTTTCATAAGGTCGGACAAATATGAAAATTTCCTAAATTCTGGAACGGCTGCAATTTTGTACATAAGTTTACTCTTACTCATCAACAATTTTCTCACATGTAAACTTTCTTTTTCATAGATATCAAAAACCTCCTTTGCTTTTCGTTTCTGAGACTGTCTTATTCTTCTCCATGATTCTAATGAGGACTTTACGTCGAGCTTTCTTAGCAATACTTGCTTCTCCATAAGGAGACATGACAAGTCTTCGCTAAACATCACCTTCTGATTGACACTATACACCTCATCACCTCTATTATCAATGTAGTTAATCTCTGAAGGTTTTCCGGTTTCACTCAACCCGAAAGTACCTGCCAGCGACTTTAAAAAATTCAGGATTTTTTCAAGCTGTGGAGCTCTAGAATAGCCTAGGACTTTAAGGGCTAACAAGCCATGTTTTCTAAACTGTTTCACTGAAATATTCATACGAAACTCCTCAACTGTAATGCTAATCGCCCACCAAATATGTGATTTTGTAAGAAACCCATGTTTGAGAAGAACCTGAAACCTGTCACGGATTGCCACAAGCAATTCTGTGCGTTGACGATCATTGCAAAGTGGCGGTTCCACGTTAATGTTGTTTTGAACAATCTCAGTTGCTATGGCTATATCAACTGGCTTCCAAATGCCATTCATTATCATCTCGACCGACTCGTCATCAACAATTTCGGGCAGATATTGTTTCAAGTCATCATCCCTTTTAATGTTAAAATCATGCTTTTCGACTAAATGGCTGGTGTATGACATTGAATCAGCAAACTTTTTATCACAGCACTCCCAAAAGTTCCATGTTTTTTTCTCTTTTGCAAAATCAATAGCTTCCACCAAAAGATACAGAAAATAATCATCCCTTAATAACACAACATGTCTTTTAACATCTTCAATTCTCACCTCAATCAAATCATCCATTGTATTCTCAACTTTATAATACCTATCAGGCAGAGAAGATAGTATCTTTTGCAAATCTCTTGCTGATGTTACCTTGGCTTCAAACGACATCCTTTCTCTTTCTTGTTCCCATATTTCAGACGTGAATCGGTTCTTGAAATCAGGAAGAATGACCGGTGATTGCGATGGTTGTGTTAATCCTTCCTTTTTGACATTCAAGCATTGCACGCTCGATCTCTTCTTCTAGTGATGGAGCTCTGGTTTGGCCTGAGACACAGAATTGTTTCGTTGTGTACAAGTTCAGACGTTCTTTCCTCTCAAAATAGGCAGAGATAAATCTCAAAATCTGGCAATAATTCATTTTACTGAAGATTTGATTCAATAACTTGAAATTTAACAACCATATATATATAGTACACTAATAATAATTTTACTAAGAGAAAGTAAAAATCCTAATGCTGGAATACTAAAACAATAAATTAAAAATCCTAAAATATACTACTAAAACATGAATTGATATCCTAATACAATACTATTAAAACAAATTATGAAATAAAAAATCAAATAATACTCTTACATAGATTCAATAACCCAAAAGGGACAAAACAAGTTTTACCAAAACCAAAGTTGGATGAAGTTTATCTCTTTTTATTTTATCTCCTTTATTATTATTATTATTATTATTATTATTATTATTATTGGAATGTGAAACACTTTTTAGTAGTTGGTAAAGATTTTTAGGAGAATTTAAGTTTTAAGTAAATCTCTATTTCAAGAGTTTGTAATAGGAAATATTTGATTTCTTTTATTATGAGTTGTATTAGGAAAGAAGAATTGGTTTAAAATTTTATTTTGAGTTAATATAGGAGAATGAATTAAATTAAATGAGTCTTAATAGGATTTGAAATATGAATCCTAATAGAAAAAATGTCCTATTCTACTTGTATGAGAATCAATTTAAGGATAAATGAGAATGTGAGAAAATAAGATATGAGAAGGGGTACTAAATACCATAAAAACATAATGTCCGTCCAAGTATTAGGTTGATGGCGTTTTATGCTTTAACATTTGTGTTCTTAAGATTATAATAAAATTAACTATCTCATCCATAAATGTAGGAGATTTATAACGAATCACATAAAATATTGTGCCTATTTATGGTTGATATTCCTTGCATATTATTGTGCTGTTCTTTATCTTACTTTTTACTCCTTCCATTTTCAATAATTATCTCGATTGAACTTTGGTTATATAGGGTCAATTTAAAAGTAAATAAAATAGATGATAAAGCCCGATTTCAACTCATTATTAGCATTTCTCTACTCAATAATTCCCTCCAAAAAAATCTAGTGGGGAAATTCCCAGTTGGTTCCATTCTGTGAAGCATTAAAACAAACAAATATACTTAACAGACAAATATAATGGATCAGTAATGGTGTTTTCAGTGTTAGAATCTCCGCAAAATGGAATCAAATAAAAACTATATAATTTGAAGTCTCTATTAATCAATAACATTATTTTAAAAACTGGACCGTTGCTTGACCCGGTTAAGGGGTCGGTTTCGGGTTGATATCAACAAGAGCAAAGTAATTGACTGATAGTCATAAGGGCGTTCATTCGAGAGTTGCTGTTTATATTTATTCAGGGACAGAAACACTCCGCATGATCATTGCGTCATAATGAAGAATCTACCGGGCATACACATAGGCAGATCAAAAGAGAATTCGTACATAATAAATAAGAAAAAATAGATAGTTAAAAAGAGTTACGCATGCACTCACATCTCCTTTTTCTTCTTCTCCCTCTTTATTATCATGTCTATTTCATATAATCGTAAATGACTGTAACATTGTCTGTTTGGTTTTATCATACAATTCTTCAAATTCAATTTGTACCTCACTTTTTGGTTTCCTACGGTGGCTCAAATAAGAGCATTTCTTGAATTCTGTACCTGCTCCAATTTCGTTCATATGTTCACTCTTACTCATCAACAATTTTCTCAAATGTAAACTTTTTTTTTCATAGATATCAAAAACCCCCTTTACTTTTCATTTATGAGATTCTCTTATTCTTCTCCTCATTCAGTTCACTTGTAGCTCTCCTAGCAATACTTGTTTCTCCAGAACAAGACATGACGAGTCTTCGCTGAACATCACCTTCTCTTTGACATCACAAACCTCACCATCTCTATCATCAATGGAGTTATATATGTATATATATGAATTGTTTTTCGGGTTCACTCAAGTCGAAGTACCTGCCAGTGACTTCAAACAATTTAGTATCATTTCAAGCTCCGGAGCTCCAGAAAAGCATACGACTTTAAGGGGCTAACAAGCCATGTTTTCTAAACTGTTTCACTGAAATAATCCCATTAAATCCCTCAATAGTAAAATTCATAGCCCACCAAACGTGTGATTTTGTAAGACACCCATGTTTGAGAAGAAGCTGAAACATGTCACGGATTTCCTCAAGCAATTCATAACAGTGATGATCATTGCAGAATGCCAGTTCTACGTTAATGTCATCGAGAACAATCTCGGTTGCTGGAGCTATATCAACTGGCTTCCAAAGGCAATTCACTATCATCTCAACCGATTCATCATCAACAATTTCGGCGGATGTTCTTTCAAAGAGTCATCCCTTTTAGTTTTAAAGTCGTGCCTGTCAACAAAGTGGTTAGTGTATGACACTGAATCAGCAAACTTTTTATCACAATACTCCCGAAACTTCCTCTTTTTTTTTTTTCCCTTTCTTTTTAGCAAAATCAATAGCTTCCACCAGAAGATACAGGAAATAATCATCTTTTAACAACAAAACAATCTTTCAACATCTTCAATCAAATCATCCATTTTACTCTCAACTTCATAATCCCTACTATCAATAGTATCTTTTGCAAATCTATTGCAGATGCTATCTATTTTCAAACGACGTCCTTTCTCGTTCTTGTTCCCATATTTCAGCCTGGAGTTACTTCTTCACCTCAGAAGAAACCGCCATAACCAGGTGGCACTTCTCGGCCGCTTTGACGATTGCCATGGCCGCATTATCCCTTCCTTTTTGACATGCAAGCATTGCACGCTCGATCTCTTCTTCTAGTGATGGAACTCTGCTCTATCTCTTCACCATACAACCAAGTTTTACCAAAAATAGGAAAAAAAAAAAAAAAAAAAAAAAAAACCTGAATAAATAAGGTCACCAAATTTTACAGAAACAAAAAAGAACTCTCAGAATTGTTACGGACTAGGATGGAGCTTATCTCTTTGTTTTGAGTCCATAGGAGTTTTAACAATTGTGACGTTATGAGTGAAAAAAACCGATAATAAAGCCCGATAAAAAACCATTATATCAAGTGTTATTTGCGTTTCTCTGTTGAAAAATTCCATGTCTCTAGTGCTTTCATTCTCTGAAGCTTTGAAATTACAAAATTTATATTTTATCATTAGAATATCTAGAGAATGAAATCAAATAAAAACTACAAAATTTAAGAAGTCAATCAATCAATAATCACCTTTTCTTTTTTTGTTTTAAATCCAGGTGTACCACATACTCATGGATGATATAAACCAGAGATAAAAAACCAAACAAATGACACTTGCTTTAAAGCTCTGCATTTACACAAAAGAAACATCCATGATTTCTTAGACTCATGGAGAGCATTAGACATCTTCACATCCTAGACTTTCTGGTTGCTTATGGTGAAACTCATGATAAGAATGGAGTACAAGCTATGTCATGGACCATTTAATCATAAACTACCCCAACATAACAGTAAAAGCAAGTAGTCTAGTCGTCTAGATGAATCGACTCATCAAGTTTCCATTAAAATAGGATCCGCACAAGAGAAAGGCATCAGAAAATGTCCGAGTCCAGATATGACTTTCAAATTAAGTTTCAATTCAATGTTGCTAATACTTGGAATGCAGAATTTGGAAAACAAAATACATAGCAGTACTACTCAGAGAAAACAATACAGCCAACAATATAAAGTTCAATCATACCCACAAGCAACATTGGATTCAATAACATCAAGTAGCATAAACTCATCTTTAAGCAATTATTCTTTTGAATTAGAAATACAAAGAAATTATAAGCATAGAAAACCCTCTTTAAAGAGCTCTGTATTTCACAATTTTCTTCTCAAGTTCATCCTTCTTAGCACCAACCACTCTATCCACTTCCTTCCCTTGCTTCACCAACACAAATGTAGGCATGGCCTGCACCTTAAATTCCTGTGCCACATCCTACCAAATCACACCCCACAAATTCCAAACAAACAAACAAAAAATCAATCAGTCCAACTCAATCTTCACCATAAATCATCACAAAATTTCAAATTAATATAAAAAAATCAAGATAGAACATACAGATAACTCATCTACATCAATTTTGGCAAACTGAACATCTGAAAATTTATTAGCCATCTCTTGTACTGCAGGCTCCATAAACTTGCAGGGACCACACCAACTTGCAGCAAAATCTATCACCATCTTTTGAGTTTGAACCCAAATATACACATAAAAATTTCAGATCTACAATACCCAGAATATAAAATCAAATTTAACAAGTAAATAGGCATGAAAAAAAATTTAAAAATAAACAAAAATACCAGTTGGGAAGAATCTTTGCAGCCATTGAAGTGGAGCTGCCATCTTGCTGAAGAATGAAAAGAGCTGATACCAGAAGAAGATTCTGATGATGCTGATGAATCTTGACCCTCAGATCCTCCTAACATGCTAGATAAAAATGATCCCATTTTTTTTTTTTTTCTCTGGTTCTGACTCTGGTTCAGTGTTTTTCTTTCTGACGAAGAAGTCCCTGGCCTCGCTGGGGACAATAAAAGCTGCGGATTGATTGAGGAGTTTAGAGGAATAGTTTGTGAAGTCCCCTAACTTTAGTTAAATATTCTAAACTCGACAGCTTTGAAATAACGCAAATAACTCCCATCACAAATTTTGAGATTCCATCAATACCCTCTCAAGAACATTAAAATTAGAATTATGGCTTTAACTCTTGCGAATTTTAAATTTTAAAGGGCTTTCTTTTTTTCTTCAAATTCATGGGTGTAATTTTTATTGTTATAAATTTTAGGATATTATCATTCAGTTCTATACTTACAAGAAACAAGTTTTCAAATAGATACATAAGAGACATTGAACAGTAATATACTATTAAAAGGTAAAAAAGGTATTAATATAATTTAACCAAGGATTTTTGGTTCCTATTTTAAGGTCTTAGTTTATTCTCATAAATTAATTATAATTTCTCATTTTTTTTTAGGTGGAACCTTTACAAGAAAGAAACTTCCCAATCCACTCTCTAGCTAAGTGGGCCTCCAAGAAACTTTTTAGTGGCCCTTTAGCGAATTTGGGCTTCTTGCAAAATCTCACATGGGCTCTTGCAAAAATTCTAAACTCTATTTCTTATACATTATATTGCCCCAAAATTGAAGTTTCTACATAACTAAAAAAATAAAAATTATACCTTCCAATTTCTGGAGGGATAACACCTTCAATTTGATTTAAAATAACCAAAATATCTGTTGCATACCTTTAAGATAATTACTAGACAGAGAAAGCAATTTGAGCATAGTAAAGAACAAATTTGTGATAAAATGCTTCTGTAGGGATAATTCCATGTAAGATTGGGGCCTTCTAGGTTTGAAAAGCAAGAAAAGTTTATTTGGCTAAACCCTAAACTCTTTGCCCATGTAAATAGTTGTAAATCTATCTCAATGATACTTCCTTGTGAATTGCAGGTGATACCAATCCACTTGCAATGATTTGAAGTATTCTTGGTCATGTAATTGTTACTCCACCAACTGGAGATAAGTAGAGCATCCTTTTCTAATGGTAGCCCATATTACCACCACTCTACAAGTGAAGGAAGTAAACGCCATGTTTAAAATCTGTGTGGGACAAAAATCTTTTTGGGTCTTGTTAGACCCAAACAAGAAACATCTATTATGTGACCCAAGGCCATGACTCAATTCCGATTGGGCCTACACTAAGATCCGCAACATGGGCCAACCCATTGCACCAACCAGGCTACTTACGAATCGGATCCTCCAATCACTAAGGTCTTACCCTCAATTAGGCCTCGCCGTTAGTCCACTTGGGCTTAGGCCCACCAGCCATGGTCACTCCAAAGAACCTAGTGGTCTATTCATATCCTAATTTATCTAAGATCCTGAATCTTGCATGAATTAAGACTTTTACTCTTACAAAAAAAAAAAAAAAAAAAAAAGTAAATCAAGACTTTCCTATTAACTCAAATACCGCCATTATGAACTCAGAGTTCTATTAGGACTCAAGCCCCTTGGGCTCCCTATATAAATAGAGGCTAGTCCTTTCATTATGCATTCATTATTCAATACTACCTACTAGCTCTTAAAGTTCTTACTCCTAAGAACCACCATCACCTTCACCGTAGTTCTACTCTTTGAAAAGACTCGGATAACCTTTCCTCCCCTTAACCCTCATTAAATTGCCCTTTTTAGTTTAGCTGACTTGAACATCAGAGTGTCTACGGCAGACACCACACCGGTGTCCCCCGTGAGCTTCATGCTTACCTTTTTTGGGTGTATAGGTTCAACAGATCATTAGTGGCCTCAACCTCACAGGATCAGTCTATTCCGTAATCGTAGATTTTACTGTCTACAAAATCTTATATTGATTCAGCTAGATGCTCTCTACCTGAAGCTAGATACTCTTTTTGATAGAATTTGTCTTGCCTCAGGCCGTGTCTCATTTTTATTAACAGTTCTAGCTCTTTTTTATTTAAGAAAACTTGGACCTTAATAAACACTACTAGAATTAAATTATGATAGACAGCTAGAATCAAAGTGGATATTATTTTATTAGAAAATCTTCAAAATAACATTTTTCTAATCTTTATTTTCTTATAACCTCACAATAATATTGAGAGAATAAAAGCAATCAAGAAATTAAGTATAAAGAAATAAAATCAGATTATAGTTGAACTCTTGGAGAGTTAAAAGAACTAAAGAAAGAAAGTTGGACTAAGGCTAGATGTTAGTTTGTAAAGTTGGATGATTGAGAAGAAATGTGTATACATAGAAGTTTGAGTTTTAGAAATGTATAAACATATAGGTTGAGTTAGTAAATAAAATTGAAAAGTGTAGATGCTTGAGCAGAAACTACATAGCTAACAGAGGCACTAGAAGGCAAAACAGTCTTTATACCAAATGGTCCTTATATTCTCACCATATCATCGTGAAAATCCTAGCTGGTCAACCAGGCCCATTGTCAGTCCACCATAGATGTTAGTTTAGACTCAAAACTAAATATTAATAAGCACCAAGAAAAAAGAGTTATTTTGTCCCTGTTTACTTCATTTTGTAACCTTAAAAGTTTTGGTTAGAAATTGGGTTAGTTTGGAACATGAAAAAAAATTAACCGAGGAAGATTCTTGGTCATTTGTGGTGTTAATTTCTCTTTCCCTCTCAATTTTGGCTTAAAGCTTTATTTTGAGAATCTCTAGCATCTTTATTTTGTTGAGATAAACAAATGGATATGGGTGTTTATTCCTGCTCAAGTTTCTTCTCTTTTCTTTCATATTGGCATTCTTAATTAGTTCTTTCCTGTCAGAAGTCAAATCTTAAAGAATTCATTTTCGCATAAGATTAATTTAAGCTAACAAATCTTTTTACACTTGATCTTTTCATTTTGTTCATTAATCAAATAAATTCAACTATTCAATTTAGACTCGAAAAATACATTATGACAACAATTTCTCAAGGTCGGACGACTGTAAAAAAGTTTTAGTTACTCTTTGAACATTAAAAAACTGTATATATTAAACGAAATCCATGACTTTTCTAAATGTAAATTTTATAGTTGCACATGAAAAGATACTTTATTATATTTAAAAAAAAATAAAGGCTACATTAAGAGAAGAAACCTAAAAAGATAGGCCAAATAAAAGATTTGTTGCTACATAACAGTGAAAGACCCCCATGCCTAATCCTCTGATTCACCAATTGCATATATATTTTGGTTTCTCATCTCTGAGATGGAAATCTCATGAAAAGGTTTTGCCAATGATGTCTTGCGGCCAAGAAATTCATGAGACACGCGATGCATTGTTGGTCGTGACTTTGGTTTAGAACTTAAGCAAGCAAATGCAATTCTTGAAATAAGAGCAATATCCTGCACGACTATTGTGTCTGCAAGACATGGAAGGCGTGGGTCTAAGAGATCAATAAGCATCATATTTTGATTAGGAGAAGATGATAATGATGAAAGTAGTTCTCCTGGATGACGACCCATCAATACTTCAAGTGCCACCACTCCAAAACTATAAACATCACATTTCTCAGTCACAACCATGGTGTAAGCAAGTTCTGCACAGAAAATTAGAAATCCTTAAGAAATAATAAGATTCTTTCATCTAATTTACTTTGAAGCAATTAGTGGTATCAAAATGTTAGGTGTATATAGATTCAAAAGATGTTGCTTGGCTTATAAGAGTCATAAATATTTATGAGAAGAGTAACTAAGTATTTCACCTGGGGCTATATATCCATAAGTTCCGACTAATATGGTTCTATTTGAAGAATCGGGATGTAGAAGTCTAGCCAACCCAAAGTCAGCAACAAATGCTTCCAATTCAGAGTTTAGTAGAATGTTGTTGCTTGATAGATCGCGGTGAACGATTGATGGAATGCAGTCATGATGTAGGTAAGACAAAGCATGCGCAATATTCTTAACAATGTTTACCCTCCTACTCCAATCCAACTCAATTGCTTCATTGTTGTTGCGTAGAACACAAAACAAGCTTCCCCTCTCCATGTACTCATAAATTAAAAACATGCATTTTTTATGAAAACAAAATCCATAAAGCTTAATAACATTTCTATGTCGTAATTTGGACAGTACATGAGCCTCGTTTTGGAAGCTGTTGAGGAATGTTGACTCCTTAGTTTCTAAACTGTGAAACTTCTTCAAAGCAACTACTCTGCCATTTGGTAGTTGTGCCTTGTAAACACTACCGTAACCCCCAGTTCCAATGCAGTATTTGATGTCGAAGTCTTGTGTTGCTTCAATCATGTCTTCAAATGCAATTTTACCATCATAATTCCAAATTGAAAACACATCTCCAACCTTGGTTGTCCTTGTCTCGGGTTTAGGTTTTTCATCCTTACATTTAAGGAGAATCAAAAATCCAAAAAATAAGATGGTGAGAAATGTTGTGATAGGAAGCAAAATTTTAAGAAAAGGAGAGACCTTCTTTTGGTGACAAGCGGAAAAGCCTTTATCAACTAGGCCACATAAACCTTTGTTACCACTAAATTGTTGCTGTCCTTGAGATTGCAAACCAATTGGAATTTCACCCTCCAAATTATTGTATGACAAGTCAATGTAATACACTGTCTGGAGTGATTTAGGGATGGTTCCAGAAAGATGATTGTGCGAAAGATCTATATGCAAGGATTGCCTGGCATGAATTTCTCCAAGTTGAGAAGGTATGTTCCCAGTGAGTGAGTTATGTTGCAAATAAAGACGAGTAAGACTTTGAAGGTTTCTAATCTCTGATGGAATTAATCCAATAAAATTGTTATCAGACAAATCCAAAGAGATCAATTTGCTCAAATGACCAATAGTTGAAGGGATTGTTCCAACGAGTTTATTTAATGAGAAATCCAATCTGTTGAGATTGCTCAACCTTCCAATCTCTGGAGGGATAATACCTTCAATTTATTTGCCAAATAAAAAAAAAAAAAATGTCAATTAATTGGATCACCTCTTATTCAAAATGATATAAACCAAACAAAAAAAAAAAAATCAGTAGCCACCTGTAAGATTATTATTGGACAGGAGAGGAATTTGAGCTTTGAAAGTACACCAATTGTGATGGAAGTGTCCGGAGAGAGAAGTATTTACGATACTGAAAATTTTCAGGTTGGGAAAGCAAGAAAAGTTAAATCGGCTAAGCTCTCCTTCTATGTTATATGAGGGTACCAAAGATCTATATAAAAGATGCTTTGCTGAATTGCAAGCGATACCAAACCATTTGCAATGATTTGAAAAATTGTTGATGGGATCCCACCAATTGGTGTTAACTAGAGCTTCTTTTTCAATTGTAAAGATGATAGTTCAGATGCTGCTACAACTATTAGAAATACTAATAGCAACAATCAATGTAAAAATAGTAACACATATAATCAACACTCTAGAAGTGAAGAATTTAACACCATGTTAAAAACCTTATGCTTGGTAAATATTCTCTCTACCTGAAGCCAGATTATAGTATATATAAGTTTGAAGCTAGCAAAACCTCCATTTAATTGATCTTGCCCAAGGCTGTGTCAATTTTTTTTTTTTTTTAATTCTTAAATTCTACCTCTTTTGACACAAGAGTTTATTTTTATTCGTAAATTTTGCCTCTTTTTGACTTGAGAGCCATTTTTACACATAATTTTTTACCTCTTTTTGACTTAAGAAGCCTTGGACCTTAATAAACACTCCTACAATTAAACAAGTCTTGTAGTATATTAGCTTATGACATATAGTCTGAGTTAAAGTCTTTTTGGTTTTTTTGTTTTCCAGGAACGACGTAGAGTAAGTTGTCAATTGTGACAATTCATTATAATTTTGGAATTATATATATATATATATTAATATAATAATATATATATAGTAAATCCTTTATAGAATATAAATTAAATGTCTCTATTCAGATGTCATATTTTTACCTACAGATGCATATTTATTGTTCAGAAAAAAATTACAAATGAATAAACTTTTTAATAAATAAGAACAAATGAATACTATTTATATAAACTTACAAAAAAAAAAAAAAAAAAAAAAAAACAAAAAAAACAAAAAAAGGTAATTAAAGAAGAGAACTAACCAAACTAGAGATTAATAATAAAATGAAAAATTTTATTGTAACTTTTCTATTTGCGTCTATGATTTTATTAAATCTTCAAAATAACATTTTTCTAATTTTTTTTTTCTTATAACCTCAAATATAATATGGAGAGAATCAAAGGAATCAAGAAATTAAGCCTATGAAGGAAAGTTGGACTAAGTCTAGATGTTAGTTTGTAATGAATTAAAGTTGGATGATTATGAAGAGATGTATAAACATAGAAGTTTGAGTTTTAGAAAGTAAAAGATACATATTCTAATTAATTAATAAGAATAATAAATCTCTCGAATTTAATGAAAATAAATAGAATAAATTTACCAATTATTAAATGCAAAGTAAATGAATCATTTATGGTCCATCATATATAAGTTAATAATTGATAATACAAATGGTAAGGATTGGCCTACACGGTTTCAAATAAAAAATTGTACAAATAATTCAGTCTCATAACATAATCGTTGCTGCTGGTCTTTTTCACATAGTATTAATTATCAAGCTTTTCACGTTGTTGGAATATTTAATAAGAAAAATTATTCTTTCATTTACATTCTTAATCTTCTCCATGACTTGTGAAAAAATTATCCTTTCGTTCACATTAAATATGGGAGAATTTTAAAACTACCCCACACTTTTTGCTAATAACAAACTTATGATACTTTTTAGAGAAATAGTAAAAAACCCCCCTTGAGCCCTAACTCCATCCAATTCCATTTGTAAACTATAACAAACTTCAGCTCAAGCAGTTAAAGTTTTCGTTTCTTAGATAACAACACATTTTGTATTTTCTCTCCAACAAACTGCAAGTGGATCAAAATCAGTTGAACAAGTGGACAAGATGCGGCTGAAACTGTTATGCAAGTTGACAAGTTTTAATCCATCTGTTATGCAACTTGCATCAACATAAATCAATCCAATGGCTAGAGTAAAAGTTCTGTAATATAGATTGAGCGGCTGAGATGTCTGTGAACGGGGATTGCTCCTGTCTTCTTTTCTCTATAAATTGTAGACGTAAGGACAAATGTAAGTGGAGAAAAAATACAATGCTCCAGTCCTTTTTTTCAAAGCTGTTCTTGCTCTTTGTTTTCTGAGTTTTTGTTTTCTATTTTTTTTAGCGTTTATATGGTTTCAGAGCTATATTTGACAAATGTCAAATGGCTGATCCTAAGTCCCCTACATCAACCTACATCAATACTGATGGAAAGCTCTCAAGCTTCCTCTAGCGAATGCTCTACCAATCGTCACCGTCAAACTAGGAGAAAAGAACTACGCCTATTGGAAATCACAAGTGCTCCCTGCATTGAAAGCTTTCGAACTTGAAGGATTCGTTACAGGTGATAAACTGTGCCCTCCAGCTCTCTTAATCTCTCCAAATGATAACTCTAGAAAGACAGTTAATACAGAATACACCATGTGGAAGAAACTAGATCAATTCTTGTTTGGCTGGTTGATATCTTCTATTTCTGAAACAATGTTTAGACATGTAGCAAATTGTGAAACAAGTTTTGATGTTTGGAAAACTTTAGAAATGCACTTTCTTACTGATTCAAAAGCCAGAATACTACATCTGCAAAATCTTCTACAAACTACTAGAAAAGAAAACTTGAGCATCAATGACTATATACTGAAAATGAAAGAAGTTGCTGGATCATTAACTATCAATGGAGTAGTTGTTAATGATGAAGAGTTGCTTATATATATTCTTGATGGCCTGAGAACCAAATATGACGCGGTTGTTGCAAATTTAACCTCTCGAAGTGGAGATGTTTCTCTTCAAGAAGTGCAATTCCTATTACACAAGTATGAGATGAGATTGGAGAAATAACATTCAGCCTTTTTGAAACACCACAACCAAATTCCACAAACACATTTTCTCTTTGGCAACTGCTTGTACTACCCTCTTCTTTTCCTATATCTTTTTCCACACTCCCTCAACCTCCTACTGAAAACCACTTACAAAATTCCATCTCAACCTTAATATTTGTTCTTACCTTCTCACACTATTCTCCCATACGTTTGGAGGTTGATCTTTGCTTAGAAAAATTTTCACCCCCTTCACATCTTATAGCACAAACACCAACCCCTGAATTTGTAGCTCCAAGAATTCAAAATCTTCATCCCATGTTACAAGAGCAAAGGCTGCTGCTCTTCTTAGCACTACTACACGTGACATACCTATAGAAACTTTATCAGTTTCGACAGCTTTGCAAGACCTACGTTGGTATGCAGCCATGACCTCTGAATTTGAAGCACTGCAAAATAACACCACTTGGTCTCTTGTGCCTTACTCTCTTGATATAACGTTGGTTGGTAACAAATGGGTGTTTCGCACTAAACATAATGCTGATGGCAGCTTCCAAAGATGTAAGGCTCGACTTGTTGCGAAGGGATTTCATCAAACCCCTGGTATAGATTACTTTGAGACATTCTCCCCTGTTGTCAAGGCCTCCACCATCAGAGTTATTCTTACCTTAGCAGTTCCTCATGGTTGGAATGTGCAGCAAGTGGATGTAAACAATGCCTTTTTAAATGGAGACCTCTCTGAATCTATTTACATGACACAACCTGAAGGTTTTATTGACAAACATAATCCCACACATGTTTGCAAATTACATAAAGCTCTATATGGATTAAAGCAGGCCCCTAGGGCATGGTTTGATAAACTCAAAAGCTGTACTACTATCTCATGGCTTCCACAACTCCACCTCTAATTCTAGTCTATTTTTTTACCATCAAGGGACAACTAAATTGTATATTTTAGTCTATGTGGATGACATAGTACTCACTAGGAGTGATCCTACACTGATGCACCAGATTGTTCAAGATCTTGACAACACTTTCGGTCTTAAGATTCTGGGCAAACTATACTACTTCCTCGGCATTGCTGTTCACCACACTCTTTTTAGTTTACTCTTAAATCAAAGCACCTATGCTCAAGACCTATTAGTCAAATATGGAATGCAAAATTGCAATCCTGCTCCATACCAATGATACTTGGTTCTAAATTGTCTTTTGACGACAATCCACTCTTTGACCAACCTTCACTTTATCGGAGTCTTTTTGGAGCACTCCAATATCTTACCCTCATGTGGCCTGACTTGTCCTTTGTGGTTAACAAACTCAGCCAATTCCTTAAAGCTCCAATAGTAAATCATTGGCAAGCTTGCAAGCATATCCTTCGATATGCCCAAGGGACTATTCATCATGGTTTAACCTTCACCAAAAGTGATACTTTGCAACTGGAAGGCTATGCTGATGCTGACTGGGTTGGTAACGTTTCTGACCGCAAATCCACCACTAGATATTGCATCTTCCTTGGTTCCAACCTGGTTTAGTGGTGTTCCAAAAAAAAAATCAGTACTGGCATTGTCCTCAACTGAAATTGCTTGGCTTTAGAACTTGTTTCCAAGAGCTGTGCGTCTCCCTCACTGGAATTCCTGTTCTATGGTGCGATAACACCAGTGCGGGAGCTCTTACTTCAAATCCTATTTTCCATGCCTACACAAAGCACATCGAAATTGATGTTCATTTTGTTCGTGAGATGGTTTGTTCCAAACAACTTGTAGTCCAATATGTTGCCACTACTTTTCAAGTAGCTAACATCCTGACAAAACCTCTTTCTGGTTCTCATTTTTGTACTCTTCGTGATCAACTTCACTTAGCATCCTCTGCTCCCTCTTCCTCGCTCTTGCTTGAGGAACGATCAGGTTTAAGGTAAGTTGCAAACTTCAAATTGAGGGATGATTAGGAAGATAACAAATAATTTTTTTTATTGGTTTCTTTTTGCAAACTCGTTTGGATTGACTGCTTGAACTTCAGCTTGAGGGACGATGTAAACTGTGGCAAACTTCAGCTCAAGCAATTAAAGTTTTCGTTTCCTAGATATCAACAGATTTTGCATTTTCTCTCCAACAAACTGCAAGTGGATCAAAATCAGTTGAACAAGTTGACAAGTTGCGGCTGAAACCGTTATGCAAGTTGACAAGTTTTAATCCATCTGTTATGCAAGTTGCCATGCAACTTGCATTAACATAAATCAATCCAATGGCTAGAGTAAAAGTTCTGTAATATAGATTGAGCGACTGAGATGTCTGTGAACAGGGATTGCTCCTGTCTTCTTTTCTCTATAAATTGTAGACGTAAGGACAAATGTAAGTGGTGAAAAAATACAATGCTTCAGTCCTCTTTTTCAAAGCTATTCTTACTCTCTGTTTTCTAAGTTTTTGTTCTATGTTTTTTTAGCGTTTATACCATTAACAGATTAACTTGCAAGTTGCAATTTACAAAAAAAATTACTATTTTGTCCCCAGTTTCATTATATTTGAATTTTGGTATTTCCAAGATTCAAACCCAACCCTTCTAAGTTTTCGATTCAAAACTCAAACAGAAGTGTATTAAAAATATTTTATATAACTTATTATACAAACAAAAAAAAAAAAAAAAAAAATTAACTATTAAAAATATTATTCCAACATATAACATAAATTGGCTAAAGTAGTGAATCGAGTTCAAATCATATAGGAAGGAAAATTCTCCCCATTCACATATAACACATATAACATTTAATAAGAGTGAGGGCGAAATAGATTTTTGATTATGATTTGGATGGCGTTAGGACTCAGGGCTAGTTTTTGATTATTTCCTACAAAAGTGTCATTAGTTTTTCATTAGCAAAATGTGAGGGGTAGTTTATGAAATTCTCCCCCATTCAATATTCTCACGTCCCTTATACGCAAATTTTAATTTATGAGAAGGAGACAATGATGTTTGTCGTGATTCATGTGTCTTCTATCATATCATACTTGGAATTATGATATGATACAGCAAACCAATCAAATAATAGATAATATAAATTGTAGGGATTGGCCTACACGGTTTCAAATAAAAAGTTGTACAAATAATTCAGTCTCATACTCATTGGGTCTTTTATGTGCCTGTTGCTGTTGGTCTTTTTCACACACTATTAGTTGTCAAGCTTTTCATGTTATTGGATTGTTTTATAAGAAAAATTATTCTTTCCTTTACATTCTATGTCTTCTCTGTGACTTGTGAAAAAATTATCCTTTCGTTCTCATAGGATAAGGGAGAATTTCAGAAACTACCCCACACTTTTTGCTAATAGCAAAATTATAACACTTTTTTTGAGAAATAGTAAAAAAACCACCCCTGACCCTAACTCCATCTAAGTCTGTTAACTTGCAGTTGAAATTTATAGAAAATTACTATTTTATCCTCACTTTCATTGTATTTGATATTGTTTTTGCTATTTCCAAGATTGAAACCAAGCCCTTCTATGTTTTTGATTCAAAACTCTAAAAAATGTATAAATAGCTCCGTTCGTTTAGTTATTTAGAATAGCATTCTATTCTAAATAGGATTTTTGGAAAATAGAATAAGATTCTGAGAATGTTTTTTTTGTATATTTTTGGAAAATATTTAGATTTTTTTAACCCCCTAAGTTTATTAATTTAACTAAACACTCCCCAACAATAAAAGTTTATAAATTGATAAAAGCACCCTCACCAACCCAACTATTGCCGGCAATTGGCCACCACTGTTGGACGGTGGCTGAAAGCCGCTAGGATAGTGCATGACTGGCTGGTTGTGCACTGATTTGACATTTTCTGGCAAAATCCACAGAAACAGCTAGATCTACGACCACAGATCTAACCATTGATGATTAGATCTTGTTGTTGTTGACGGCCCTATTTTGACTGTCGTTTGACAATCAATGACGGCCGAGGTATGCCATCGTCAACGGCCTTAGATTTGGCCAAAAACAGACAGATTGATGCACGATTGACCATATCCAATCAATTGTGCGTTGTTATGATGTCAGCAGTGGTAGCGGCAATGGTTGGCGGCGACTGTTGGCAGGTGATAGTGGCTTGGGTGGGTGGGTGGGGATGTTATTCTTAATTTTAAATCTCTTATTGAGAAAGGTAATTGTTAACATTTTGAGTTGAATAGAATATGATTGAATTTTGAAGAATAGTAAAACAAACTCATTTTTCATTTTTTAGGATAGGATAGTGGGAAAATAGTGTGCCAAATGTAGGGGTATATATTTGTTATATTTTACATAACTTATTATACAAACTATAAAAAATATTAAAAATATCCTTCACACAGATAAATTAAATTGGCTAAAGTAGTGAATCAAGTTCAAATCATGTGGGAAGAGAAAACTTTTTATCACATTTAATGAGAGTGAGGGCAAAATAGAATTCTTATAAAAGAATTTAAGTTGCAGGTTAATAGATTTGGATGGCGTTAGGACTTAGCTTGGGGCTAGTTTTTGAATATTTCCTACAAAAGTGTCATTAGTTATCATTAGCAAAAAGTGAGGGTTAGTTTATGAAATTGTCCCCATTCAAAATTCTCATGTCCCTTCTACGCAAATTTTAATTTATGAAAAGGAGACATTCATGTTTTTCGTGATTCATGTGTGTCTTCTATCATATCATACTTGGAATTATGATATGATAAGAACACACCAATCAAATAATAGATGATATAAATTATAAGGATTGGCCTACACGGTTTCAAATAAAAAGTTGTACAAATAATTCAATCTCTTACTCATCCGGTCTTTTATGTGCTTGTTGTTGTTGGTCTTTTTCACGCACTATTAGTTGTCAAGCTTTTCACTTTGTTGGATTGTTTTATAAGAAAAAATATTCTTTCCTTTGCATTCTTCGTCTTCTCTATGACTTGTGAAAAAATTGTCCTTTCGTTCACGTTTAATATGGGAGAATTTCATAAACTACCCCACACTTTTCACTAATAATAAATTATTACACCTTTTTGAGAAATAGTAAAAAACCACCCCTAACCCTAACTCCATTCAATTTTGTTAACTTGCAGTTGAAATTTATAGAAAAATACTATTTTATCCTCACTTTCGTAGCATTTGAAATTGTTTTTGCTATTTCCAAGATTGAAACCAAGCCCTTCTAAGTTTTTGATTCAAAACTCTAAAAAATGTATATATTTGTCATATTTTATATAACTTATTATACAAACTAAAAAAAATATTAAAAATATCATTCACACAGATAAATTAAATTGGCTAAAGTAGTGAATCAAGTTCAAATCATATGGGAAGGAAAAACTTTTTATCACATTTAATGAGAGTGAGGGCAAAATATAAATTTTATAAAAAAATTTAAGTTGCAAGTTAATAGATTTGGATGGCAATAGGACTCAGCTCGGGGATAGTTTTTGAATATTTCCTACAAAAGTATCATTAGTTTATCATTAGCAAAAAGTGAGGGGTAGTTTATGATATTCTCCCCATTCAATATTCTCACGTCCCTTATACGCAAATTTTAATTTATGAGAAAGAGACATTCATGTTTGTCGGGATTCTGTGTGTCTTCTAGTTTGCTTAATTTGAACATGAAAATAAATTTAATGATATATATAAGTGTGTTTCACCTTGAGATAGGCAACTGGAGATTGGCATTGGATATCCCTCCTCTATTTTAATTTTTTTTCTTTTTGTTTTGAATATTGATGGAGATTTTTATATATACTGAATAGAAAGTGTATTGCCGTTTCGTTTTACTGCTTCTTACTTTAGACTTTTAAATCAATTTTCTATATATAAAAGCAGGAAAGGTCTGAGAAAAACATATGCAGGCAGTGCGTCAAAAAGTTTACAATATTCGTCCATTTTTTCTTATTATCTTTCCTAATTTTTCCTATCCATGTCTCCTAGTTACAGTTCAAGGGACTTAAGGGCCACCGCTCCTGCATGGAAAGATATAAAATATTAAGGAAGATGAGGAATAAAAAATCATGTGTTAGAGCAATGCAGTTTCCAGCTACTTGCTTTCCAGCTGTAGTGATATATAAATGTATTTCACCTTTTGTTGTGTTACATATGTAGTTAGAAATTTATTAAAGCTTCTCCGCTTTGTTTAGATTGGCAAATGGAGAAAGCTAAGGTTGGTTTTTTCCAGGATGCGAACTTCTTTGACTTCTACGACTTCTTCTACGATTTTCTAGGATCTGTAGCTTGTATTAGTAACAGATTTAATGATAATAAAAAAACGTTTCCTGAAGTAATTTTTCGATATTATTAGGCTTTGTGCATGTCTCACCATATCACTGTAACAATACTAATTGATCCTAAATATTAAGCAATAAGAAGAAATAATAATGTCATCCTATCTTTTTAACTCATTTTGTTCCTTTAAAGTCTCTCGTTAGAAATTGGATTAGTTTCTAACTCATTTTCTCTGTGCATATATTATTTTATCAATTATATCCTAATTTACCAATCATAAGCGGCAATGATTCTGAAATCGAAAAGATGCTTCTGTAATGGGAAAATAACTCTTCGTGCGAGTGAGATAAATGAGATGAAATTTTATTGTTGAGTTAACTCAGAAGAGTCAGTACTACTGGAAGAAAGAGAGATTAGGATGAGAGCTAAATGAGTTTGAGAGAATAACATAATAATTGCAACTACTTTTGTGTGACTTTCTATATCTGTTTATTAACATAAACAGATATAAGATTCAATATTGAAGAAGAAGAAGAAAAAGAAAACCCATATTGAAAGAGAACTTAAAAGCTATTCAATATAAGATTGAATGACATCTCTAATATTGATACCCATTGAGAATTTCTTTCCTGTATACTTTGTTTATCAACACAAATCAATGCCATTATTTTTTTTAATATATATATATATATGTATATATTTTTTTTTTTTCCTTCAACTTCCCCTTTTGATTTTGATTGTTTTTCGTTTATTAATCCCTTTCCTTTTGATCACATCCTTTGTTTCCATCCTTTTTGATAGAATTTGAGGTGGACCTCACTCCTCACCCAAAGTTTTATTGAATGGAAGGATTACCCCCTCTTATAAACCAGTAGACTTGAGTGTGCCTAGTCGGTGTGGGACTCCAACGCTCTCCCTCACGGTCAAGTCCATATGTTGGATCATGCCTGTTATTGGAGATAATTATCGGCTCTAACTCCTCACCTGTTGGTCAAGTACTCAGCTGTAACAACTGCTGTAAACTAGTAAAATGCTTGCATAATAATAATAGAAAATGGGCCCAAAACTTTTCTTTTTATTATATGTAATAAGTCTTTTATACACAAAGAGCATTATTTACAAAATGTCATTTAAAAAGACAAAAACAGGGGAAACAGTGTAGCTATTGCTCCTCGCTTGCCGACGCCCCTCCGACTGCTTCATCACCTAGATCCTGCATCCACAAAGGAAAATGACAAGGTGCGCACAAAATAATGCTCAGTAAGTAAATCCTCTATTAATTGTCTATCCCCATAACTATTTGTCTTAATTCCTTCCTCACACTTTCTTACTAACGTCATGGCCTCATCTTACCGGAGGTACGGCCGGATGGCGTTCACACAGCACTATCTCACTCTTCATGACTGTCGGGTGGAGTTCACACAGTACCAACCCGCTCTTAATGACTACCGAGTGGGGATCACAAAGCACCTACCCGGTTTTCATAACTATCGGGTGGAGACCACAAAGCACCTACCTGTTTCTCATAACTATCGGGTGGAGACCACAAAGCATCAACCCGTTTCTAATAACTATCGGGTGACGATCACAAAGCATTAACCCGTTTCTAATAACTATCGGGTGACGATCACAAAGCATCAATCCGTTTCTAATACTCTTCTCATTCACTCTACTCTAGCACTTCTCATTCTCTCTACCCTTAGAGTAGTTGCATTCACAAAGTTCTCTACTCATAGAGCAAGTGCATACACAAAGTTTTCTACTCCAATCCATGACTTTTCTAAATGTAAATTTTATAGTTTGCACTGAAAAGATACTTTATTATATTTAAAACAAATAAAGGCTACATTAGAGAAGAAACCTAAAAAGATAGGCCAACTAAAGATTGTTGCTACATAACGTGAAGACCCCCCCATGCCTAATCCTCTGATTCACCACTTGCATATATATTTTTGGTTTCTCATCTCTGAGATGGAAAATCTCATGAAAAGGTTTTGCCATATGTCTTGCGGCCAAGAAATTCATGAGACACGCGATGCATGTTGGTCGTGACTTGGTTTAGAACTAAGCAAGCAAATCAATTTCTGAAATAAGAGCAATATCCTGCACGACCTATTGTTCTGCAAGACATGGAAGGCGTGGTGTCAAGAACAATAAGCATCATATTATTAGGAGAGATGATAATGATGAAAGTAGTTCTCCTGATGACGACCCATCAATACTTCAAGTGCCACCACTCCAAAACTATAACACTCACATTTCTCAGTCACAACCATGGTGTAAGCAAGTTCTGCACAGAAAATTAGAAATCCTTAAGAAATATAAGATTCTTTCATCTAATTTACTTTGAAGCAATTAGTGGTATCAAAATGTTGGTGTATATAGATTCAAAGATTTTGCTTGGCTTATAAGTCATAAAATATTTATGGAAGAGTAACTAAGTATTCACCTGGGCTATATATCCTAATTCCGACTATATGGTTCTATTTGAAGAATCGGGATGTGAAGTCTAGCCAACCCAAAGTCAGCAACAAATGCTTCCAATTCAGAGTTTAGTAGAATGTTGTTGCTTGATAGATCGCGGTGAACGATTGATGAATGCAGTCATATGTGGTAAGACAAAGCATGCGCAATATTCTTAACAATGTTTACCCTCCTACTCCAATCCAACTCAATTGCTTCATTGTTGTTGCGTAGAACACAAAACAAGCTTCCCCTCTCCATGTACTCAAAATTAAAAACATGCATTTTTTATGAAACAAATCCATAAGCTTATAACATTTCTATGTCGTAATTTGGACAGTACATGAGCCTCGTTTTGGAAGCTGTTGAGGAGTTGACTCCTAGTTTTCTAAACTGTGAAACTTCTTCAAGCAACTACTCTGCCATTTGGTAGTTGTGCCTTGTAAACACTACCGTAACCCCCAGTTCCAATGCAGTATTTGATGTCGAAGTCTTGTGTTGCTTCAATCATGTCTTCAATGCAATTTTACCATCATAATTCCAAATTGAAAACACATCTCCAACCTGGTTGTCCTGTCTCGGGTTTAGGTTTTTCATCCTTACATTTAAGGAGAATCAAAAATCCAAAAAATAGATGGTGAGAAATGTTGTGATAGGAAAAATTTTAAGAAAAGGAGAGACCTTCTTTTGGTGACAAGCGGAAAAGCCTTATCAACTAGGCCACATAACCTTTGTTACCACTAAATTGTTGCTGTCCTTGAGATTGCAAACCAATTGGAATTTCACCCTCCAAATTATTGTATGACAAGTCAATGTAATCACTGTCTGGAGTGATTTAGGGATGGTTCCAGAAAGATGATTGTACGAAAGATCTTATGCAAGGATTGCCTGCATGAATTTCTCCAAGTTGAGAAGGTATGTTCCATTGAGTGAGTTATGTTGCAAATAGACGACTAAGAATTTGAAGGTTTTCTAATCTCTGATGGAATTAATCCAATGAAATTGTTTATAGACAAATCCAAAGAGATCAATTTGCTCAAATGACCAATAGTTGAAGGGATTGTTCCAACGAGTTTATTTAATGAGAAATCCATCTGTTGAGATTGCTCAACCTTCCATCTCTGGAGGGAAATACCTTCAATTTATTTGCCAAATAAAAAAAAAAAAATTGTCAATTTATTGGATTCACCCTTATCAATGATAAACCAAACAAAAAAAAAAAAATCAGTAGCATACCTGTAGATTATTAGTGACAGGAGAGGAATTTGAGCTTTGAAAGTACACCAATTTGTGATGGAATGTGTCCGGAGAGAGAAGTATTTACGATACTGAAAATTTTCAGGTTGGGAAAGCAAGAAAAGTTAAATCGGCTAAGCTCTCCTTCTATGTTATAATGAGGGTACCAAAGATCTATAATAAAGATGCTTCCTGCTGAATTGCAAGCGATACCAACCATTTGCAATGATTGAAATATTGTTGATGGGATCCCACCAATTGGTGTTAACTAGAGCTTCTTTTTCTAATTGTAAAGATGATAGTTCAGATGCTGCTACAACTATATTGAAATACTAATAGCACCATAACATGTAAAATAGTAACACATATAATCAACACTCTAGAAGTGAAGGAATTTAACACCATGTTAAAACCTTAGCTTGGTAAATATTCTCTCTACTGAAGCCAGATTATATGTATATATAAGTTTGAAGCTAGCAAACCTCCATTTAATTGATCTTGCCAACTGTGTCAATTTTTTTTTTTTTTTAATTCTTAAATTCTACCTCTTTTTGACACAAGATTTATTTTTTATTCGTAATTTTTTGCCTCTTTTTTGACTTGAGAGCCATTTTTTACACATAATTTTTTACCTCTTTTTGACTTAAGAAGCCTTGGACCTTAATAACACTCCTACAATTAAACAGTCTTGTATATATTAGCTTATGACATATAGTCTGAGTTTAAAGTCTTTTTGGTTTTTTTGTTTTCCAGAACGAACGTGAGTAAGTTGTCAATTGTGACAATTCATTATATTGGAATATAATATAATATATATATAATATATATATATATATATGTAAATCCTTTATAAGAATATAATTAAATGTCTCTATTCAATGTCATATTTTTACCTACAGATGCTATTTATTGTTCAGAAAAAATACAAATGAATAAACTTTTTATAAATAAGCAAAGAATACTATTTATTAAACTTACAAAAAAAAAAAAAAAAAAACAAAAAAACAAAAAACGGTAATAAGAAGAGAACTAACCAAACTGAGATTATAATAAAAATGAAAAATTTTATTGTAACTTTCTATTTGCGTCTATGATTTTATTAAATCTTCAAAATAACATTTTTCTAATTTTATTTTTCTTATAACCTCATATAATATGGAGAGAATCAAAGGAATCAGAAATTAAGCCTATCAAGGAAAGTTGGACTAAGCCTATGTATTTTTTGTAATGAATTAAAGTTGATGATTATGAAGAGATGTATAAACATAGAAGTTTGAGTTTAGAAAGTAAAAGATACATATTCTAATTAATTAATAGAATAATAATCTCTCGAATTTAATGAAAATAATAGAATAAATTTACCAATTATTAAATGCAAAGTAAATGATCATTTATGGTCCATCATATATAAGTTATAATTGATAATACAATGGTAAGGATTGGCCTACACGTTTCAAAATAAAAATTGTACAAATAATTCAGTCTCATAATCGTTGCTGCTGGTCTTTTTCACATAGATTAATTGTCAAGCTTTTCAATTTGTTGGAATATTTTATAAAAAAATTATTCTTTCATGTACATTCTTATCTTCTCCATGACTTGTGAAAAAATTATCCTTTCGTTCACATTAAATATGGGAGAATTTTAAAACTACCCCACACTTTTTGGTAATGACAAACTTATGACACTTTTTAGAGAAATAGTAAAAAACCCCCCTTGAGCCCTAACTCCATCCAATTTCATTTGTAAACATAACAACTTCAGCTCAAGCAGTTAAGTTTTCGTTTCCCAGATATCAACACATTTTGCATTTTCTCTCTAAACAAACTGCAAGTGTCAAATCAGTTGAACAGGGGACAAGATGCGCTGAAACTGATGCAAGTTGACAAGTTTTAATCCATCTGTATGCACTTGCATCAACATAAATCAATCCAATGGCTAGAGTAAAGTTCTGTAATATAGATTGGCGCTGAGATGTCTGTGAACGGATTGCTCCGTCTTCTTTTCTCTATAAATTGATACGTAAGACAATGTAAGTGAGAAAAATACAATGCTCCAGTCCTTTTTTCAAAGCTGTTCTTGCTCTTTGTTTTCTGAGTTTTTGTTTTCTATTTTTTTTAGCGTTTATATGGTTTCAGAGCTATATTGACAAATGTCAATGGCTGATCCTAAGTCCCCTACATCAACCTACATCAATACTGATGGAAACTCTCAAGCTTCCTCTACGCGAATGCTCTACCAATCGTCACCGTCAAACTAGGAGAAAGAACTACGCCTATTGGAATCACAAGTGTTCCCTGCATTGAAAGCTTCGAACTTGAAGGATTCGTTACAGGTGATAAACTGTGCCCTCCAGCTCTCTTAATCCTCCCAATGATAACTCTAGAAAGACAGTTAATACAGAATACACCATGTGAAGAAACTAGATCAATTCTTGTTGTGCTGTTTGATATCTTCTATTTCTGAAACAATGTTTAGACAGTAGCAAATTGTGAAACAAGTTTGATGTTTGGAAAAACTTTAGAAAGCACTTTCTTACTGATTCAAAAGCCAGAATACTAATCTGCAAAATCTTCTACAAACTACTAGAAAAGAAAACTTGAGCATCAATGACTATATACTGAAAATGAGAAGTTGCTGGATCATTAACTATCAATGGAGTATTGTTAATGATGAAAGAGTTGCTTATATATATTCTTGATGGCCTGAGAACCAAATATGACGCGGTTGTTGCAAATTTAACCTCTCGAAGGAGATGTTTTCTCTCAAGAAGTGCAATTCCTATTACACATGAGAGATAGATTGGAGAAATAACATTCAGCCTTTTTGAAACACCACACCCAATTCCACAACACATTTTCTCTTTGGCAACTGCTTGTACTACCCTCTTCTTTCCATCTTTTTCCACACTCCCTCAACCTCCTACTGAAAACCCTTACAATTCCATCTCAACCTTAATATTTGTTCTTACCTTCTCACACTATTCTCCCATACGTTTGGAGTTATCTTTGCTTAAAAATTTTCACCCCCTTCACATCTTATAGCCCAAACACCAACCCCTGAATTTGTTAGCTCCAAGAATTCAAAATCTTCATCCATGTTACAAGAGCAAAGGCTGCTGCTCTTCTTAGCACTACTACACGTGACATACCTATGAAACTTATCGTTTCGACAGCTTTGCAAGACCTACGTTGGTATGCAGCCATGACCTCTGAATTTGAAGCACTGCAAATAACACCACTTGGTCTCTTGTGCCTTACTCTCTTGATATAACGTTGGTTGGTAACAAATGGGTTTTCGCACTAAACATAATGGATGGCAGCTTCCAAAGATGTAAGGCTCGACTTGTTGCGAAGGGATTTCATCAAACCCTGGTATAGATTACTTTGGACATTCTCCCCTGTTGTCAAGGCCTCCACCATCAGAGTTATTCTTACCTTAGCAGTTCCTCATGGTTGGAATGTGCAGCAAGTGGATGTAAACAATGCCTTTTTAAATGGAGACCTCTCTGAATCTATTTACATGACACAACCTGAAGGTTTTATTGACAACATAATCCCACACATGTTTGCAATTACATAAAGCTCTATATGGATTAAAGCAGGCCCCTAGGGCATGGTTTGATAAACTCAAAGCTGTACTACTATCTCATGGCTTCCACAACTCCACCTCTAATTCTAGTCTATTTTTTACCATCAAGGGACACTAAATTGTATATTTTAGTCTATGTGGATGACATAGTACTCCTAGAGTGATCCTACACTGATGCACCAGATTGTTCAAGATCTTGACAACACTTTCGGTCTTAAGATTCTGGGCAAACTATACTACTTCCTCGGCATTGCGGTTCACCACACTCTTTTTATTTTCCTTAAATCAAAGCACCTATGCTCAAGACCTATTAGTCAAATATGGATCAAAATTGCAATCCTGCTCCATACCAATGTACTTGGTTCTAAATTGTCTTTTGACGACAATCCACTCTTTGACCAACCTTCACTTTATCGGAGTCTTTTTGGAGCACTCCAATATCTACCCTCATGTGGCCTGACTTGTCCTTTGTGGTTACAAACTCGCCAATTCCTTAAAGCTCCAATATAAATCATTGGCAAGCTTGCAAGCATATCCTTCGATATGCCCAAGGACTATTCATCATGGTTTAACCTTCACCAAAAGTATACTTTGCAACTGAAGCTATGCTGATGCTGACTGGGTTGGTAACGTTTCTGACCGCAAATCCACCACTAGATATTGCATCTCCTTGGTTCCAACCTGGTTTAGTGGTGTTCCAAAAAAAAAATCAGTACTGGCATTGTCCTCAACTGAAATTGCTTGGCTTTAGAACTTGTTTCCAAGAGCTGTGCGTCTCCCTCACTGGAATTCCTGTTCTATGGTGCGATAACACCTTGCGGGAGTCTTACTTCAAATCCTATTTTCCATGCCTACACAAAGCACATCGAAATTGATGTTCATTTTGTTCGTGAGATGGTTTGTTCCAAACAACTTGTAGTCCAATATGTTGCCACTACTTTTCAAGTAGCTAACATCCTGACAAAACCTCTCTGGTTCTCTTTTTGTACTCTTCGTGATCAACTTCACTTAGCACCTCTGCTCCCTCTCCTCGCTCTTGCTTGAGGAACGATCAGGTTTAGGTATTTGCAAACTCAAATTGAGGGATGATTAGGAAGATAACAAATAATTTTTTTTATTGGTTTCTTTTTGCAAACCGTTTGGATTGACTGCTTGAACTTCAGCTTGAGGACGATGTAAACTGTGGCAAACTTCACTCAAGCAATAAAGTTTTCGTTCCCTAGATATCAACAGATTTTGCATTTTCTCTCCCAACAAACTGCAAGTGGTCAAATCAGTTGAACAAGTTGACATTGCGGCTGAAACCGTTATGCAAGTTGACAGTTTTAATCCATCTGTTATGCAAGTTGCCATGCAACTTGCATTAACAAAATCAATCCAATGGCTAGAGTAAAAGTTCTGTAATATAGATTGAGCGACTGAGATGTCTGTGAACAGGGATTGCTCCTGTCTTCTTTTCTCTATAATTGTAGACGTAAGGACAAATGTAGTGGTGAAAAAATACAATGCTTCAGACCTCTTTTTCAGCTATTCTCGCTCTGTTTTCTAGTTTTTGTTCTATGTTTTTTTAGCGTTTATACCATTAACAGATTAACTTGCAAGTTGCAATTTACAAAAAAAATTCTATTTTGTCCCCATTTCATTATATTTGAATTTTGGTATTTCCAAGATTCAAACCCAACCCTTCTAAGTTTTCGATTCAAACTCAAACAAAGTGTATTAAAAATATTTTATATAACTTATTATACAAACAAAAAAAAAAAAAAAATTAACTATTAAAAATATTATTCCACATATACATAAATTGCTAAAGTAGTGAATCGAGTTCAAATCATATAGGAAGGAAAATTCTCCCCATTCACAATAACACATAACATTTAATAAGAGTGAGGGCGAAAATGATTTTGATTAGATTTGGATGGCGTTAGGACTCAGGGCTAGTTTTGATTATTTCCTACAAAAGTGTCATTAGTTTATCATTAGCAAATGTGAGGGGTAGTTTAAATTCTCCCCATTCAATATTCTCACGTCCCTTATACGCAAATTTTAATTTAGAGAGGAGGCAATGATGTTTGTCGTGATTCATGTGTCTTCTATCATATCATACTTGGAATTATGATATATAACAGCAAACCATCAAATAATATAATATAAATTGTAGGGATTGGCCTACACGGTTTCAAATAAAAAGTTGTACAAATAATTCAGTCTAATACCATGGGTCTTTTATGTGCGTTGCTGTTGGTCTTTTTCACACACTATAGTTGTCAAGCTTTCATGTTGTTGGATTGTTTTATAGAAAAATATTCTTTCCTTTACATTCTCTGTCTTCTCATGACTTGTGAAAAAATTACCTTTCGTTCACATGGATAAGGGAGAATTTCAGAAACTACCCCACACTTTTTGCTAATAAAAAATTATAACACTTTTTTTGAGATAGTAAAAAAACCACCCCTGAGCCCTAACTCCACTAAGTCTGTTAACTTGCAGTTGAAATTTATGAGAAATTACTATTTTATCCTCACTTTCATTTATTTGATATTGTTTTTGCTATTTCCAAGATTGAAACCAAGCCCTTCTAGTTTTTGATTCAAAACCTAAAAAATGTATAAATAGCTCCGTTCGTTTAGTTATTTAGAATAGCATTCTATTCTAAATAGGATTTTTGGAAAATAGAATAAGATTCTGAGAATGTTTTTTTTTGTATATTTTTGAAAATATTTAGATTTTTTTAACCCCTAGTTTTATAATTTAACTAAACACTCCCCAACAATAAAAGTTTATAATTGATAAAGCACCCCACCAACCCAACTATTGCCGGCAATGGCCACCACTGTTGGACGGTGGCTGAAAGCCGCTAGGATAGTGCATGACTGGCTGGTTGTGCACTGATTTGACTTTCTGGCAAAATCCCAGAAACAGCTAGATCTACGACCACAGATCAACCATGATGATTAGATCTTGTTGTTGTTGACGGCCTATTTGACTGTCGTTTGACAATCAATGACGGCCGAGGTATGCCCGTCAACGGCCTTAGATTTGGCCAAAAACAGACAGATGATGCACGATTGACCATACCAATCAATTGTGCGTTGTTATGATGTCAATAGTGTACGCACATGGTTGTGCGACTGTTGGCAGTGATAGTGGCTTGGGTGGGTGGGTGGGTGGGGATGTTATTCTTAATTTTAAATCTCTTATTGAGAAAGTAATTGTTAACATTTTGAGTTGAATAAAATATGATTGAATTTTGAAGAATAGTAAAACAAACTCTTTTTCATTTTTAGGATAGGATAGTGGGAAATTAGTGTCCAAATGTAGGGGTATATATTTGTCAATTTTACATAACTTATTATACAAACTAAAAAAAATTTAAAAATATCCTTCACACAGATATTAAACTGGCTAAAGTAGTGAATCAAGTTCAAATCACGTGGGAAGAGAAAAACTTTTTATCACATTTAATGAGAGTGAGGGCAAAATAGAATTCTTATAAAAGAATTTAAGTTGCAGGTTATAGATTTGGATGGCGTTAGGACTTAGCTTGGGGCTAGTTTTTGAATATTCCTACAAAAGTGTCATAGTTATCATTAGCAAAAAGTGAGGGTTAGTTTAAAATTGTCCCCATTCAAAATTCTCATGTCCCTTCTACGCAAATTTAATTTATGAAAAGGAGACATTCATGTTTTCGTGATTCATGTGTGTCTTCTATCATATCATACTTGGAATTATGATATGATAGAACACACCAATCAAATAATAGATGATATAAATTAAGGATGGCCTACACGGTTTCAAATAAAAAGTTGTACAAATAATTCAATCTCTTACCATCGGTCTTTTATGTGCTTGTTGTTGTTGGTCTTTTTCACGCACTATTAGTTGTCAAGCTTTTCACTTTGTTGGATTGTTTTAATAAGAAAAATATTCTTTCCTTTGCATTCTTCGCTCTCTATGACTGTGAAAAAATTGTCCTTTCGTTCACGTTTAATATGGGAGAATTTCATAAACTACCCCACACTTTTCACTAATAATAAATTATTACACCTTTTTGAGAAATAGTAAAAAACCACCCCTAACCCTAACTCCATTCAATTTGTTAACTTGCAGTTGAAATTTAAAAAAATACTATTTTATCCTCACTTTGTAGCATTTGAAATTGTTTTGCTATTTCCAAGATTGAAACCAAGCCCTTCTAAGTTTTTGATTCAAAACTCTAAAAAATGTATATATTTGTCATTTTTATATAACTTATTATACAAACTAAAAAATATTAAAAATATCATTCACACAGATAAATTAAATTGGCTAAAGTAGTGATCAAGTTCAAATCATATGGGAAGGAAAAACTTTTATCACATTTAATGAGAGTGAGGGCAAAATAAATTTTATAAAAAATTTAAGTTGCAAGTTAATAGATTTGGATGGCATAGGACTCAGCTCGGGGATGTTTTTGAATATTCCACAAAAGTATCATTAGTTTATCATTAGCAAAAAGTGAGGGGTAGTTTATGATATTCTCCCATTCAATATTCTCACGTCCCTATACGCAAATTTTAATTTATGGAAAGAGACATTCTGTTTGTCCGTTCTCTAGCTAAGTGGGCCTCCAAGAAACTTTTTAGTGGCCCTTTAGCGAATTTGGGCTTCTTGCAAAATCTCACATGGGCTCTTGCAAAAATTCTAAACTCTATTTCTTATACATTATATTGCCCCAAAATTGAAGTTTCTACATAACTAAAAAAATAAAAATTAGACCTTCCAATTTCTGGAGGGATAACACCTTCAATTTGATTTAAAATAACCAAAATATCTGTTGCATACCTTTAAGATAATTACTAGACAGAGAAAGCAATTTGAGCTTAGTAAGAGAACAAATTTTTGATAAAATGCTTCCATACGGATAATTCCATGTAAGATTGAGGCCTTCTAGGTTTGGAAAGCAAGAAAAGTTTATTTGGCTAAACCCTAAACTCTTTGCCTATGTAAATAGTTATAAATCTATCACAATGATACTTCCTTGTGAATTGCAGGTGATACCAATCCACTTGTAATGATTTGAAGTATTCTTGGTCATGCCAATGTTACTCCACCAACTGGAGATAAATAGGGCATCCTTTTCTAATGGTAGCCCATATTACCACCACTCTACAAGTGAAGGAAGTAAATGCCATGTTTAAAATCTGTGTGGGCCAAAAATCGTTTTGGGCCTTATTAGACCCAAACAAGAAACATCTACTATGTGACCTAAGGCCATGACTCAATTCCGGTTGGGCCTACGCTAAGATCCGCAACATGGGCCAACCCATTGCACCAACCAGGCTACTTACGAATTGGATCCTCCAATCACTAAGGTCTTACCCTCAATTAGGCCTCGCCGTTAGTCCACTTGGGCTTAGGCCCACCAGCCATGGTCATTCCAAAGAAGCTAGAGGTCTATTCATATCCTAATTTATCTAAGATTTTGAATCTTGCATGAATTAAGACTTTTACTCCTACAAAAAAAAGTAAATCAGGACTTTCCTATTGACTCAAATTCCGCCATTATGAACTCAGAGTTCTACTAGGACTCAAGCCCCTTGGGCTCCCTATATAAATAGAGGCCAGTCCTTTCATTATGCATTCATTATTCAACACTACCTACTAGCTCCTAAAGTTCTTACTGCTAAGAACCACCATCACCTTCACCGTAGTTCTACTCTTCGAAAAGACTCGGATAACCTTTCCTCCCCTTAACCCTCATTAAATTGCTCTTTTCAGTCTAGCTGACTTGAGCATCAGAGTGCCTACGACAGATACCACACCGGTGTCCCCCGTGAGCGTCATGCTTACCTTTTTTGGGTGTGCAAGTCCAACAGATCGTCAGTGGCCTCAACCTCAGAGGATCAGTCTGTTCCGTAATCGTAGATTTTATTGTCTACAAAATCTTATGTTGATTCAGCTAGATGCTTTCTACCTGAAGCTAGATACTCTTTTTGATAGAATATGTCTTGCCTCAGGCCATGTCTCATTTTTATTACAAGTTCTAGCTCATTTTTATTTAAGAAAACTTGGACCTTAATAAACATTACTAGAATTAAATTATGATAGACAGCTAGAGTCAAAGTGGATATTATTTTATTAGAAAATCTTCAAAATAACATTTTTCTAATCTTTATTTTCTTATAACCTCACAATAATATTGAGAGAATAAAAGCAATCAAGAAATTAAGTATAGAGAAAAAAAATCAGATTATAGTTGAACTCTTGGAGAGTTAAAAGAACTAAAGAAAGAAAGTTGTACTAAGGCTAGATGTTAGTTTGCAAAGTTGGATGATTGAGAAGAAATGTATATACATAGAAGTTTGAGTTTTAGAAATGTATAAACATATACGTTGAGTTAGTAAATAAAATTGAAAAGTGTAGATGCTTGAGCAGAAACTACATAGCTAACAGAGGCACTAGAAGGCAAAACAGTCTTTATACCAAATGGTCCTTATATTCTCATCATATCATCGTGAAAATCCTAACTGGTCAACCAGGCCTATTGTCAGTCCACCATAGATGTTAGTTTAGACTCAAAACTAAATATTAATTAAGCACCAAGAAAAAAGAGTTATTTTGTCCCTGTTTACTTCATTTTGTAACCTTAAAAGTCTCGGTTAGAAAATGGGTTAGTTTTGAACATGAAAAAAAATTAACCGAGGAAGATTCTTGGTCATTTGTTGTGCTAATTTCTCTTTCCCTCTCAGTTTGGGCTTAAAGCTTTATTTTGAGAATCTCTAGCATCTTTATTTTGTTGAGATAAGCAAATGGATATGGGTGTTTATTCCTGCTCAAGTTTCTTCTCTTTTCTTTCATATCTGCATTCTTAATTAGTTCTTTCCTGTCAAAAGTCAAATCTTAAAGAATTCATTTTCGCATAAGATTAATTTAAGCTAACAAATCTTTTTACACTTGATCTTTTCATTTTGTTCATTAATCAAATAAATTCAACTATTCAATTTAGACTCAAAAAATACATTATGACAACAATTTCTTGAGGTCGAACGACTGTAAAAAAGTTTTAGTTACTCTTTGAACATTAAAAAACTGTATATATTAAACGAAATCCATGACTTTTCTAAATGTAAATTTTATATTTGCACATGAAAAGATACTTTATTATATTTAAAAAAAAATAAAGGCTACATTAAGAGAAGAAACCTAAAAAGATAGGCCAAATAAAAGATCTATTGCTACATAACAGTGAAAGACCTCCATGCCTAACCCTCTGATTCACCAACTGCATATATATTTTGGTTTCTCATCTCTGAGATGGAAATCTCATGAAAAGGTTTTTCCAATGGTGTCTTGCGGCCAAGAAATTCATGAGACACACGATGCATTGTCGGTCGTGACTTTGGTTTAGAACTTAAGCAAGCAAATGCAATTCTTGAAATAAGAGCAATATCCTGCACGACCATTGTGTCCGCAAGACATGGAAGGCGTGGGTCTAAGAGATCAATAAGCATCATATTTTGATTAGGAGAAGATGATAATGATGAAAGTAGTTCTCCTGGATGACGACCCATCAATACTTCAAGTGCCACCATTCCAAAACTATAAACATCACATTTCTCAGTTACAACCATGGTGTAAGCAAGTTCTGCACAGAAAATTAGAAATCCTTAAGAAATAATAAGATTCTTTCATCTAATTTACTTTGAAGCAATTAGTGTCAAAATGTTAGGTTTATATAGATTAAAAAGATGTTGCTTCGCTTATAAGAGTCACAAATATTTATGAGGAGAGTAACTAAGTACTTCACCTGGGGCTATATATCCATAAGTTCCGACTAATATGGTTCTATTGGAAGAGTCGGGATGTAGAAGTCTAGCCAACCCAAAATCAGCAACAAATGCTTCCAATTCAGAGTTTAGTAGAATGTTGTTGCTTGATAGGTCACGGTGAACGATTGATGGAGTGCAGTCATGATGTAAGTAAGACAAGGCATGCGCAATATTCTTAACAATGTTTACCCTCCTACTCCAATCCAACTCAATAGCTTCATTGTTGTTGCGTAGAACACAAAACAAGCTTCCCCTCTCCATGTACTCATAAATTAAAAACATGCATTTTTTATGTAAACAAAATCCATAAAGCTTAATAACATTTCTATGTCGTAATTTGGACAGTACATGGGCCTCGTTTTGGAAACTGTTGAGGAAAGTTGACTCCTCAGTTTCTAAACTGTGAAGCTTCTTCAAAGCAACTACTCTGCGATTTGGTAGTTGTGCCCTGTAAACACTACCATAACCCCCAGTTCCAATGCAGTATTTGATGTCAAAGTCCTCTGTTGCTTCAATCATGTCTTCAAATGCAATTTTACCATCATAATTCCAAATTGAAAACACATCTCCAACCTTGGTTGTCCTTTTCTCGGGTTTAGGTTTTTCATCCTTACATTTAAGGAGAATCAAAAATCCAAAAAATAAGATGGTGAGAAATGTTGTGATAGGAAGCAAAATTTTAAGAAAAGGAGAGACCTTCTTTTGGTGACAAGCGGAAAAGCCTTTATCAACTAGGCCACATAAACCTTTGTTACCACTAAATTGTTGCTGTCCTTGAGATTGCAAACCAATTGGAATTTCACCCTCCAAATTATTGTATGACAAGTCAATGTAATACACTGTCTGGAGTGATTTAGGGATGGTTCCAGAAAGATGATTGTGCGAAAGATCTATATGCAAGGATTGCCTGGCATGAATTTCTCCAAGTTGAGAAGGTATGTTCCCAGTGAGTGAGTTATGTTGCAAATAAAGACGAGTAAGACTTTGAAGGTTTCTAATCTCTGATGGAATTAATCCAATAAAATTGTTATCAGACAAATCCAAAGAGATCAATTTGCTCAAATGACCAATAGTTGAAGGGATTGTTCCAACGAGTTTATTTAATGAGAAATCCAATCTGTTGAGATTGCTCAACCTTCCAATCTCTGGAGGGGAATAATACCTTCAATTTATTAGCCAAATAAAAAAAAAAAATTGAATTTAATTGGATTACCTCTTATTCAAAATGATAAATGATAACCAAAAAAAAAAAAAAAAAAAAATCAGAACGTACCTGTAAGATTATTATGGACAAGGAGAGGAATTTGAGCTTTGAAAGTACACCAATTTGTGATGGAATTGTGTCCGGAGAGAGAAGTATTTACGATACTGAAAATTTTAAGGTTGGGAAAGCAAGAAAAGTTTAATCGGCTAAGCTCTCTTCTATTTATGATGAGGGTACCAAAGATCTATATAAAAGATGCTTCCTGCTGAATTGCAAGCGATACCAAACCATTTGCAATGATTTGAAATATTGTTGATGGGATCCCACCAATTGGTGTTAAGTAGAGCTTCTTTTTCTAATGTAAAGATGATAGCTCAGATGCTGCTAAAACTATATTAGAAATATTAATAGCACAAACATGTAAAATAGATAACACATAAATCAACACTCTAGAAGTGAAGGAATTTAACACATGTTAAAAACCTTATGCTTGGTAAATATTCTTTCTACCTGAAGCCAGATTTAGTATATATAAGTTTGAAGTAGCAAACACTCCATTTAATTGATCTTGCCAAGCTGTGTCAATTTTTTTTTTTTTTTTATTAAATTCTACCTCTTTTTGACAAAGAGTTTATTTTTATTGTAATTTTGCCTTTTTGACTTGAGAGCCATTTTTTACACATAATTTTTTACCTCTTTTTGACTTAAGATGCCTTGGACAATAAACACTCTACAATAAACAAGTCTTGTAGTATATTAGTTATGACATATAGTCTGAGTTAAAGTCTTTTGGTTTTTTTGTTTTCCAGGAACGAACGTGGGAGGTTGTCAATTGTGACAATTCATTATAATTTGGAATATATATATATATATAGTAAATCCTTTATAAGAATATAAATTAAATGTCTCTATTCAGATGTCATATTTTTACCTACAGATGCATATTTATTGTTCAGAAAAAATTACAATGAATAAACTTTTTAATCAATAAGAACAAAAGAATACTATTATTAAACTTACAAAAAAAAAAAAAAAAAAAAAAAACAAAAAAAAACAAAAAAGGTAATTAAGAAAGAGAACTAACCAAACTAGAGATTAATAATAAAATGAAAATTTATTGTAACTTTTCTTGCGTCTATGATTTATAAATCTTCAAAATACATTTTTCTAATTTTATTTTCTATAACTCAAATATAATATGGAGAGAATCAAAGGAATCAAGAAATTAAGCCTATGAAGGAAAGTTGGACTAAGTCTAGTTAGTTTGTAATGAATTAAAGTGGATGATTATGAAGAGATGTATAAACATAGAAGTTTGAGTTTTAGAAAGTAAAAGATACATATTCTAATTAATTAATAAGAATAATAAATCTCTCGAATTTAATGAAAATAAATAGAATAAATTTACCAATTATTAAATGCAAAGTAAATGAATCATTATGGTCCATCTATATAAGTTAATAATTGATAATACAAATGGTAAGGATTGGCCTACACGGTTCAATAAAAAATTGTACAAATAATTCAGTCTCATAACATAACGTTGCTGCTGGTCTTTTTCACATAGTATTAATTATCAAGCTTTCACGTTGTTGGAATATTTAATAAGAAAAATTATTCTTTCATTTACATTCTTAATCTCTCCATGACTTGTGAAAAAATTATCCTTTCGTTCACATTAATATGGGAGAATTTTAAAACTACCCCACACTTTTTGCTAATAACAAACTTTGATACTTTTTAGAGAAATAGTAAAAACCCCCCTGAGCCTAACTCCACCAATTCCATTGTAAACTATAACAAACTTCAGCTCAAGCAGTTAAAGTTTTCGTTTCTTAGATAACAACACATTTTGTATTTCTCTCCAACAAACTGCAAGGGGATCAAAATCAGTTGAACAAGTTGACAAGGTGCGGCTGAAACTATTATGCAAGTTGACAAGTGCGGCTGAGATGTCTGTGAACAGGGATTGTCTGTCTTCTTTTCTCTATAAATGTAGACGTAAGACAAATGTAAGTGGTGAAAAAATACAATGCTTCAATCCTCTTTTTCAAAGCTATTCTTACTCTCTGTGTTTCTGAGTTTTTGTTCTATGTTTTTTTAGCGTTTATACCATTAACTTGCAAGTTGCAATTTACAAAAAAAATTACTATTTTGTCCCAGTTTCATTATATTTGAATTTGGTATTTCCAAGATTCAAACCCAACCCTTCTAAGTTTTCGATTTAAAACTCAAATATAAGGTATTAAAAATATTTTTATAACTTATTATACAAACTATAAAAAAAAAAAAAAAAAATAAATTAACTATTAAAAATATTATTCCAACATATAACATAAATTGGCTAAAGTAGTGAATCGAGTTCAAATCATATAGGAAGGAAAATTCTCCCCATTCACATATAACACATATAACATTTAATAAGAGTGAGGGCAAAATAGATTTTTGATTATGATTTGGATGGCGTTAGGACTCAGGGCTAGTTTTTGATTATTTCCTACAAAAGTGTCATTAGTTTTTCATTAGCAAAATGTGAGGGGTAGTTTATGAAATTCTCCCCCATTCAATATTCTCACGTCCCTTATACGCAAATTTTAATTTATGAGAAGGAGGCAATGATGTTTGTCGTGATTCATGTGTCTTCTATCATATCATACTTGGAATTATGATACGATACAACAAACCAATCAAATAATAGATAATATAAATTGTAGGGATTGGCCTACACGGTTTCAAATAAAAAGTTGTACAAATAATTCAGTCTCATACTCATTGGGTCTTTTATGTGCTTGTTGCTGTTGGTCTTTTTCACACACTATTAGTTGTCAAGCTTTTCATGTTGTTGGATTGTTTTATAAGAAAAATTATTCTTTCCTTTACATTCTATGTCTTCTCTGTGACTTGTGAAAAAATTATCCTTTCGTTCTCATAGGATAAGGGAGAATTTCAGAAACTACCCCACACTTTTTGCTAATAGCAAAATTATAACACTTTTTTTGAGAAATAGTAAAAAAACCACCCCTGACCCTAACTCCATCTAAGTCTGTTAACTTGCAGTTGAAATTTATGGAAAATTACTATTTTATCCTCACTTTCATTATATTTGATATTGTTTTTGCTATTTCCAAGATTGAAACCAAGCCCTTCTAAGTTTTTGATTCAAAACTCTAAAAAATGTATAAATAGCTCCGTTCGTTTAGTTATTTAGAATAACGTTCTATTCTAAATAGGATTTTTGAAAAATAGAATAAGATTCTGAGAATGTTTTTGGTATATTTTTGGAAAATATTTTTTGAAAATATTTAGATTTTTTTAACCCCTTAAGTTTATTAATTTAACTAAACACTCCCCAACAATAAAAGTTTATAAATTGACAAAAGCACCCCCACCAACCCAACTATTGCTGACAACCGACCACCACTGTTGGACGGTGGCTGAAAGCCACTAAGATAGTGCACGACTGGCTTGATCTGGCTGGTTGTGCACTGATTTGGCCTTTTCTGGCCAAATCCACGGAAACAGCCAGATTTACGACCACAGATCTAGCCATCGATGGTTAGACCTAGTTATCGTTGACGACCGTATCTTGACTATCGTTTGGCAATCAATGACGGCCAAGGTATGCCATCGTCAACGGCCTTAGATTTGGCCGAAAACAGACAGATCGATGCACGATTGACCATATCCAATCAATCGTGCGTTGTTATGATGTCAGCAGTGGTAGCGGCAATGGTTGGCGGCGACTGTTGGCAGGTGATAGTGGCTTGGGTGGGTGGGTGGGGATGTTATTCTTAATTTTAAATCTCTTATTGAGAAAGGTAATTGTTAACATTTTGAGTTGAATAGAATATGATTGAATTTTGAAGAATAGTAAAACAAACTCATTTTTCATTTTTTAGGATAGGATAGTGGGAAAATAGTGTGCCAAATGTAGGGGTATATATTTGTTATATTTTACATAACTTATTATACAAACTATAAAAAATATTAAAAATATCCTTCACACAGATAAATTAAATTGGCTAAAGTAGTGAATCAAGTTCAAATCATGTGGGAAGAGAAAACTTTTTATCACATTTAATGAGAGTGAGGGCAAAATAGAATTCTTATAAAAGAATTTAAGTTGCAGGTTAATAGATTTGGATGGCGTTAGGACTTAGCTTGGGG
The DNA here is from genome assembly GCF_008641045.1 of Pistacia vera. Lineage (NCBI taxonomy): Eukaryota > Viridiplantae > Streptophyta > Magnoliopsida > Sapindales > Anacardiaceae > Pistacia > Pistacia vera. Next base: position 790,596 of record NW_022196170.1, read on the forward strand.
CTAGTTTTTGAATATTTCCTACAAAAGTGTCATTAGTTATCATTAGCAAAAAGTGAGGGTTAGTTTATGAAATTGTCCCCATTCAAAATTCTCATGTCCCTTCTACGCAAATTTTAATTTATGAAAAGGAGACATTCATGTTTGTCGTGATTCATGTGTGTCTTCTATCATATCATACTTCGAATTATGATATGATAAGAGCACACCAATCAAATAATAGATGATATAAATTATACGGATTGGCCTACACGGTTTCAAATAAAAAGTTGTAAAAATAATTCAATCTCATACTCATCGGGTCTTTTATGTGCTTCTTGTTGTTGGTCTTTTTCACGCACTATTAGTTGTCAAGCTTTTCACTTTGTTGGATTGTTTTATAAGAAAAAATATTCTTTCCTTTGCATTCTTCGTCTTCTCTATGACTTGTGAAAAAATTGTCCTTTCGTTCACATTTAATATGGGAGAATTTCATAAACTACCCCACACTTTTCACTAATAACAGAATTATTACACCTTTTTGAGAAATAGTAAAAAACCACCCCTAAGCCCTAACTCCATTCAATTTTGTTAACTTGCAGTTGAAATTTATAAAAAATTACTATTTTATCCTCACTTTGGTAGCATTTGAAATTGTTTTTGCTATTTCCAAGATTGAAACCAAGCCCTTCTAAGTTTTTCATTCAAAACTCTAAAAAATGTATATATTTGTCATATTTTATATAACTTATTATACAAACTAAAAAAATATTAAAAATATCATTCACACAGATAAATTAAATTGGCTAAAGTAGTTAATCAAGTTCAAATCATATGGGAAGGAAAAACTTTTATCACATTTAATGAGAGTGAGGGCAAAATAGAATTTTTATAAAAGAATTTAAGTTGTAAGTTAATAGATTTGGATGGCGTTAGGACTCAGCTCGGGGATAGTTTTTGAATATTTCCTACAAAAGTATCATTAGTTTATCATTAGCAAAAAGTGAGGGGTAGTTTATGAAATTCTCCCCATTCAATATTCTCACGTCCCTCATACGCAAATTTTAATTTATGAGAAAGAGACATTCATATTTGTCGTGATTCATGTGTGTCTTCTAGTTTGCTTAATTTGAACATGAAAATAAATTTAATGATATATATAAGTGTGTTTCGTGAGATAGGCAACTGGAGATTGGCATTGGATATCCCTCCTCTATTTTAATTTTTTTTCTTTTTGTTTTGAATATTGATGGAGATTTTTATATATACTGAATAGAAAGTGTATTGCCGTTTCGTTTGATTGCTTCTTACTTTAGACTTTTAAATCAATTTTCTATATATAAAAGCAGGAAAGGTCTGAGAAAAACATATGCAGGCATGCTATCAGAAATCAAGATTCACGCATTTTAGTTTATATACTATGAGGCAGTGCGTCAAAAAGTTTACAATATTCGTCCATTTTTTCTTATTATCTTTCCTAATTTTTCCAATTCATGTCTCCTAGTTACAGTTCAAGGGACTTTTCATTCACTTAAGGGCGACCGCTCCTGCATGGAAAGATATAAAATATTAAGGAAGGAGAGGAATAAAAAATCATGTGTTAGAGCAATGCAGTTTCCAGTTACTTGCTTTCCAGCTGTAGTGATATATAAATGTATTTCACCTTTTGTTGTGTTACATATGTAGTTAAAAATTTATTAAAGCTTCTCGGCTTTGTTTTGATTGGCAAATGGAGAAAGCTAAGGTTGGTTTTTTCCAGGATGCGAACTTCTTTGACTTCTACGACTTCTTCTACGATTTTCTGGGATCTGTAACTTGTATTAGTAACAGATTTAATGATAATAAAAAAAGGTTTCCTGAAGTAATTTTTCGATATTATTAGGCTTTGTACATGTCTCACAATATCACTGTAACAACACTAATCGATCCAAAATATTAAGCAATAAGAAGAAATAATAATGTCATCCTATCTTTTTACCTCATTTTGTTCCTTTTGAAGTCTCTCGTTAGAAATTGGATTAGTTTTTAACTGATTTTCTTTGTGCATATATTATTTTATCAATTATATCTTAATTTACCAATCATAAGCGGCAATGATTCTGAAATCGAAAAGATGCTTCTGTAATGGGAAAATAACTCTTCGTGTGAGTGAGATAAATGAGATGAAATTTTATTGTTGAGTTAACTCAGAAGAGTCACTACTACTGGAAGAAAGAGAGAATAGGATGAGAGCTAAATGAGTTTTAGAGAATAAAATAATAATTGCAACTACTTTTGTGTGACTTTTTATATCTGTTTATGTGTTTATTAACAGATATAGAAGAAGAAGAAGAAGAAGAAGAAGAAGAAGAAAACCCATATTGAAAGAGAACTTGAAAGCCATTCAATATAAGATTGAATGACATCTCTAATATTGATACCCATTGGGAATTTCTTTCCTGTATACTTTGTTTATCAACAAAAATCAATGCCATTAATTTTTTTTTAATATATATATATATATATATATATTTTTTTTTTTCTTCAACTTCCCCTTTTGATTTTTTTGGTTTATTAATCCCTTTCCTTTTTTATCACATCCTTTGTTTCCATCCCTTTTTGATAGAATTTGAGGTGGACCTGATTCGTCACTCAATAAGGTCTTGTTGAATGGGGGGATTGCCTACTCTCCCTCACGGTCAAGCCCATATGTTGGATCATGCCTGTTATTGGAGATAGTTGTCGGCTCCTTTAACTCCTCACCCGCTGGTCAAGTACTCAACTCAACTGAACCTGGCTCTGATACCATGATAGAATTTCAGGTGAGTCTAACTCCTTTCCCAATTAGGTCTTGTTGAATGAAATGATTAACCCTTCTTATAAATCAATAGGCTTGAGCGTGGTTAGTTGGTGTGGGACTCCAACACTTTTAATTCAAGGTTCATTTGTTTAAAAATCTGACACCAATCAACTGAGTAAAACACCAATCAACTGAGTTTACAGTTAAAATTAAAGTATATAAGAAATTAATAATTTAATAAACTCTGTATACACCACATTGGAAGTCCAGCTACTATACACCATATCGCACGTCCAGCTATAGCTATACACCATATGTGTTTCATTTATTGTCACACTCTTAACAGCGTGTAAACATTTTCTTGTTTAACTACTTGGTTTCATTTGTTTTGGAGCTTTTAAGTTTAATTTGCTTTATATTTTTGTGGCTTGTGGGGTTGGTTTGTTTTCTAATACAGTTGGTTTAAACGATCAAAGTTTGGATCTTTACTCTTTTATGGTTGATGGGTAATAAATTTGTTAGCTTTAGAAGTTGGATGCTTGTTTTCTTTGAATGAAGCCAAATAAGCTCATAATTTAAGTGTGTGCAATATAATGCCTATAGCAGCATTAGTTTCTTCCTTCAAACACATTAAATTCCCCAGATTTATATCATCTTTTGGCGAATTCTGGGAAGTGAAGTGACTGTATAAGATGGCTAAAATAGAAATCGAATGATTTATCTATTATTTTCATAAATAACGAAGAAGAACCAACTACACAGAAGCAAAAAAGCCAAAGTTCTGGTTATCTTTGCATAAGGTTACATGCTAATAAAGCCACAAGAGGGTGATAGAAATAGCTCTGTTATACTCCTTTCCACTGAGAACAATATAAATACCGATTCGTAGTTTTAACCAGAACAATTAGCATTTTGTTATAAAAAGAAGAATTGTGCTTCGAGTAGTTTATATAATCAAGCCATGTCCAATTTTGTTCTGTACACTTCATGTTTCGAAACATGTCCAAGTTCCCGCGACGAGATATTTCCTCGGAAGGACCCCTGCCGATCTCCGGGATATGTAACTGCTGTCTCCCTGTGGCAATACAAAGTTAGATTAGGCATACAAGTAAACAAAAACAGCACTAACACAAAAGATGGTTTCATGCAACATGAGAACATAAAAGTTCAAACCTCCATGTCTCGATATCCGTGATATAGATAAACCCAGCAACATTGCTGTAGTGAGAGAGATGATGATAAGAAATTATGGAAGAATCATGAATAAAACGCACTAATCATAGTATGAAATATATAGGATCCCTGTTACAAGGTCTTAGGAATAGCTTAGTGCCAATTCATCATAAGACTAATTGCAGAGAGTAATTGTCTATATTATATTAATGTCATGATCATGGCAATACAAGGTAATAGGTATGATAATTGTTATGCCAGGTTAGGTGGATGCTAAAAGTTAAGAATATAGTGTTTATCATTCCACAATGTAAGAATAACCTTGATATAATCTCATCAGGTTCTTTGGCATATGAAACAGCAAGAACTAAATGGAGCAAATCCTGGTCAACATTAAGAGGCACTAATCTCAGAGGGTTGGCAACAGAGTCAAGCCCAATTGGTAGAACTGATCTTGTCCACCACCAATCCAATAGGCGTGCAAATCCCTCATATTTTCAACATCAGCATGTGGGGAGAAATCGTTTGTTAGGCTGTAAAAGTATTCCTGGAGGTAACATTGATATATTATTATGAGGAGATAGTACCATAAATGAAACTAAGAACTCGTAGAAACTGAAGAAAATTTATATCTCGATTCCATGCTTTATACACATACTATGTTCTTCAACCGAATAAAAAATGCAGAGAGACCCTTCAGAGTAGATATAGAATCATAATAGTTAAAACATGCTTTGATATATATATATATATTTTTTATTTTTTTTCTGGTTGAAAATATTGTTGATTTTTGGGTGTGTAGAGCACTCACATGAGCGGAGCTTGGAATCTGAGCTCGTTAAGCAACTTAAAGGAATCACAAAGGTGTGAAATTTTTTATTTTATGAGGGCTTTGTTCACTTGTCAATATTGGTAATATAATCAAACTAAGTTATGGTTAAGGTGTACGAAGATTACAATGGAGTTTCCTGTGATTGAGTTTTCAATACATTTGTCTGTGGAATCAAATGGGGCAGCCGAACAGAGTGAACCTTGTTCAGCTGGGTCCAGGTCCAAGAACTCTCATGGTTCACATTCTAGGGGTGGAAAAAAAAACCCGGAAACCGAACCGGACCAAAACTGGACCAAAAATTTGGTTTTATTTCGGTTTCGGTTTGGATATTAAAAAAAAAAAAATCGGAAATCTGGTACGGTTTTGGTTTTTGAAAAAAAGAAAACCGGTTATCCGAAACCAGTTTTCTGAACTGAAATTTAAAAAAAAATTATTTTATGTTTTTATTTTGCATTTGCATTTTGCAATATCCCTAACACTCTCAGTCTCTCATGCTCATGGTCTCACACTCTCACTCACTTTCACTTCAGTCTTCAGTCTAAGTCTTCACTACTCCAGTCTCTAACTCGGCAACTCCACTGCTCCAGTACGACAGTACTCACTACTCAGATTCAGACTCACTCGCCGGCGTCGGTACTCAGACACTCACCTCAGTAGCTGTCAGTCTCCCACACTCTCAGCGACTCAGTCTCTGTCTCTCACTGACTCACTCTCTCTCGAACTCTCACTGTCTCTCACTCTCAGATCTTTGTTCTCACTTCTCAGTTCTCACGCCGGAGTCACGCGGTCACGCCTCAGCCAATAGCCACACAAATTTCTCACGTTGCTCATGCCACCGATCTTTGCTCACATCGCCGATCTTTGCTCACCGATCTGTTGCTTAACGGTCGACAGTCACCAGTCGCGGTCACCATTCTTCCTTTTTCTGTTGCTTCTGCTATGAAAGTAATATGAAATCAAAGTTTTTAAGAGGTTTATGCCTACTCATCAGTGGTTAACCAAGCGGTTATGCCTTTGGTTTGCTCCACAAGGTTTGAGGTTTTAAACTTGGTTTCTTTAAATAGAAAAACAAAACTAGAGGGTCATGCCACAAAAAAACATAAAATGGAGGAGTCTTGAAACTTTATTGTTATAAAGATTATGTTCATTTCACTTCTCATTTCTTAGTCTTATTTTATTCATTTCATGTGTTTGATTTGTAATTTTAGGATGTGGAAATGTGTTTATTATGTTTGATTTTGTGGATTTTGTGGAAACTACGTTGGCAACAAGGGACTATTTTTTTGTTTGTATAGTTTGTATATTTTTTAGTCTATAATTGAGTTTGTATCATATCTTTGTTTTTGCAATCTTTGATTTGTAATTTTAAATTATTAATATTTGATTGATGTACATTCAAATTATATGAATTCAAATTCAATTACAATAGATATAAGCTTATTAACGTAATTGAATTTACAATAGATATAAGTTTATAACTTTAAGTCATATTAAAAAAAATAAAAACGTGGAAAAAAAAAAGTGCAAAATGGAGTGTGCGAATTGGGCCAAAAAGGCAGCCCATAACTTATGGGCCATAAGTGGAGTGTGTGAATTGGGCCAAAAAGGCAGCCCATCATTAATTTTATTAACCGGTTTAAAAACCGGTTAATCGAACTAAATTTTTGGTTCAGTTTATAACCGAAACCGGACCGATTTCAGTTCAGTTTATTTTTGAAACAAAAAACCGGTTCGGTTCAAGAATCCGGTTAACTGGTTCAGTTAACCAGATTTTTCTACCCCTATCACATTCTTCGTGTATGATACAGTAATTACAGACATCTATCATTTTTATTAACAAGAAACAAGTTTCCGAATCGATATATAAGGGACATTTAAAGATAAAAAGATTTTGATTTAATTTAACCTAAGGTTTTTGGTTCCTATTTCAAGGATTTAGTTTATTCTCATAATTTAATTATAAGTGGTTATTTAAAGTAAACCAATTAATAAAAATAATAAAAGGGTAAATAATCAATTTAAGGATTCAAAAGGACTCAAGTAACACTTTTCTTGCACTTCCATAATAAAAAACTTTTAGCACCTTCATAGTTTGGAAACGAAAGGTTTAAATTTTAATTATGTATTATATATATTTAAAAAAAAAAAAAAATTTAAGAAAACCACTTCCACATATTTTGTAAATCTTATTATAATATTACCATATTATCAGAGTAACGTTACTTGCATATGAATCTTTATATCGTATTCTATTAAATCTTTATATCATATTATTAGACTAATATGAACGCATTTTTTTAAGTGGACCTTTCAGAAGAAGGAAACTTTCCAATTGAGTCTCTAGCTCATATGGGCCTCCAAGAAACTTCTTAGTGACCCTCTAGCCAATTTGGGCTTCCTGCAAAATCTCACATGGGCTCTTGCAAAATTATGAAGGAAATATATCAAAATTCTAAACTCTAATTCTTATACGTTTATTCAATTCATATTACATCAAAAAAATCTGTTGCATGCCTTCAAGATAATTACTAGGCAGAGAAAGCAATTTGAGCTTAGTAAGAGCACAAATTTGTGATGAAATGCTTCCGTAGAGATAATTCCATGTAAGATAGAGGCCTCCTATGTTTGTAAAGCAAGAAAAGTTTAATTGGCTAAACTCTTTGCCTCTGTAACTAGTGTAAATCTATGTCAATGATGCTTCCTTCTGTATTGGAGGCATGTTAAAAGAACTAAAGAAAGAAAGTTGGACTAAGCCTAGATGTTAGTTTGTAAAGTTGGATGATTGAGAAGAAATGTTTAACCATAGAAGTTTGAGTTTTGGAAAGTAGAAAATAAATATTCAATTAGTTAATAAAGTTGAAAAGTTTAGATGGTTGAGCAGAGACTACATAGCTATTTCATTGTAAAAATAGACACAGACTAACTAAAACTTAAATCAGTAAGAAAAAACAAGGCTTTAGAAAGAGACAAAACAACAAGAGAATACACTAAAAGGGTAGCCTATGACCACCACTATACCGTTCCACCAATATAAGATAGAGAACTGAAGTCAAAGTCTTTTGAGCTTAACTTTTGGGTAAGATAGAATGTTATAAAATGCATGCACTTCCACAAAACATGCCTTGACGAACTACAAAATCATCTAGCGGAAACTTTATGGTATAGCAATCATCCGTGTCATTGGAATTTAAGGGCCTACAATTGAAATAGACAACTGAAGTCAAGGTCTTTTTGGCTTATTAGTTGTTACGATGCATTGCTCTTATTTTCTTAGAGAATTGAAGTAATAGGTCTGATCATTAAATATTTCCACAAGTCACAAACATAAGAATGAAAATTGATGAACTATGGCTCCCCTGGCGATAGAGTAGCTCTGTCCAACTGTAATGCTAACCGTGGCACTAGAATGCTAGCATTCTTTATACCAAATGGTCCAAATGTTCTCACCATATCATCATGAAAATCTTTACTGGTCAACCAAGCCTATTATCACCCAACCTTAGATGTTAGTTCAGACTCAGACCTAAATATTAATTAAGCACCAAGAAAAAAGAGTTATGTTGTCCCTGTTTACTTCATTTTTGTAACCTTAAAATTCTCGGTCAGAAATTGGGTTGGTTTTGAACATGAAAAAAATTAACCGTGGATGATTCTTGGTCCTCTATTGTGTTAATTTCTCTTTTCCTCTCAATTTTGGCTTAAAGCTTTATTTTGAGAATCTCTGACATCTTTATTTTGTTGAGATAGACAAATGGACACTTGTCTTTATTCATGCTCAAGTTTTTATTTTTCATACTTGCATTCTTAATTAGTTTCTTTCTTGCTCAAATCTCAAAGAATACATTTTTCGCATAAGGTTGATTCAAGCTTACAGATCTTTTTAACTTGATCTTTTCATTTTGTTCATTAATCAGATAAATTCAGCTATTCAATTTAGATTCGGAAGATAGATTATGACAATATTTTGTCTGAGGTTGAAAGACCGTTAAAAAGTTTTAATTACTTTATTATAAAAAAGATAAAGAGTACATTAAGAGAAGCAACCTAAAAAGAGGTCAAATAAAAGAACTTGGTATAGGATTGTTACCACAGAACTGTGAAACACATCCAAGCCTAACCCTTGGATTTATCAACTGCAAATATATATTGGTTTCTCATCTCTAAGATGGAAATCTCATGAAAAGGTTTTGCTAATGGTGTCCTGCGGCCAAGAAATTCATGAGACACGCAGTGCATTGTAGGTTGTGACTTTGGTTTGGAACAGCAAGCAAATGCTATTCTTGAAATAAGAGCAATATCCTGTACGACCATTGTGTCCGCAACACATGGAAGGCGTGGGTCTAACAGATCAATAAGCATCATATTTTGATTAGAAGAAGATGATAATGATGAAAGTAGTTCTCCTGGATGACGACCCATCAATACTTCAAGTGCTACCACTCCAAAACTATAAACATCACATGTCTCCGTCACAACCATGGTGTAAGCAAGTTCTGCATAGAAAATTAGACATCCTTGAGAAGTAAAGATCTGTTCATCTGATTTATGTTCAAGCAATTAATGATATCAAAATGTTAAGTATATATAGATTCTAAAGATGTTGCTTCGCTTATAAGAGTCACAAATATCTATGAGAAGAGTAACTGAGTACTTCACCTGGGGCTATATATCCATAAGTTCCAGCTAATATGGTTCTATTGGAAGAGTCAGGATGTAGAAGTCTAGCCAATCCAAAGTCAGCAACAAATGCTTCCAATTTTGAGTTTAGTAGAATGTTGTTGCTTGGTAGGTCGTGGTGAACGATTGATGGAGTGCAGTCATGATGTAAGTAAGACAAAGCATGAGCAATATTCTTAACAATGTTTACCCTTTTACTCCAATCCAACTCAATAGCTTCATCATTGTTTCGTAGAACAGAAAACAAGCTTCCCCTCTTCATGTACTTATAAATTAAAAACATGCCTTTTTTATGTAAACAAAATCCATAAAGCTTAATAATATTCTGATGTCGTAATTTGGATAGTATATGAGCCTCATTTTGGAAATTGTTAAGGATAGTTGTCTTCTCAGCTTCTAAACTGTGTAGCTTCTTCAAAGCAATTACCCTACCATTTGGTAGTTGTGCCCTGTAAACACTACCATGACTCCCATTTCCAATGCAGTATTTGATGTCAAAGTCCTCGGTTGCTTCAATCATTTCTTCAAATGCAATTTTTCCATCATAATTCCAAATTGAAAACACATCTCTGGCCTTGGTTGCCCTTGTCTCGGGTTTAGCTTTTTCATCCTTACGTTTAAGGAGAATCAAGAATACGAATATTAAGATGGTCAGAATGAGAAATGTTGTGATAGGAAACAAAATTATAGGAAAACAATAGACCATATTTTGTGGTTTAGAATATGTAGGACTAGGAAAAGCAGGAAAACCTCCATCAACAGTTGAAGGGATTGATCTAGTAAAATTGTTACCAAACAAATCCAAAGAGATCAATTCGGTCAAATGACCAACATTCGAAGAGACTGATCCATTAAAATTGTTATCAAACAAGTCTAAAGAGATCAATTTGGTCAAATGACCAACAGTTGAAGGGATTGATCTAGTAAAATTGTTACCAGACAAATCTAAAGAGATCAATTTGGTCAAATGACCAATAGTTGAAGGGATTGGTCCGTCGAGTAGGTTTAATGACAAATTCCGTCTCATGAGATTGCTCGAGCTTCCAATTTTTGGAGGGATACCACCTTTAATTTTATTTGCCAAATAAAAAAAAAAAATTTGTCAATTTAATTTGATTAACCTGTTATTTGAAATGATAAACAAAAAACTAAAAAATAGTAGCGTACCTGTAAGATAATAATTATTGGATAGAGATAAGAATTTGAGCTTTGAAAGTACACCAATTTGTGATGGAATGCTTGTATGATACCGAAACTTTCAAGGTTTGGAAAGCAAGAAAAGTTNAGACATCCTTGAGAAGTAAAGATCTGTTCATCTGATTTATGTTCAAGCAATTAATGATATCAAAATGTTAAGTATATATAGATTCTAAAGATGTTGCTTCGCTTATAAGAGTCACAAATATCTATGAGAAGAGTAACTGAGTACTTCACCTGGGGCTATATATCCATAAGTTCCAGCTAATATGGTTCTATTGGAAGAGTCAGGATGTAGAAGTCTAGCCAATCCAAAGTCAGCAACAAATGCTTCCAATTTTGAGTTTAGTAGAATGTTGTTGCTTGGTAGGTCGTGGTGAACGATTGATGGAGTGCAGTCATGATGTAAGTAAGACAAAGCATGAGCAATATTCTTAACAATGTTTACCCTTTTACTCCAATCCAACTCAATAGCTTCATCATTGTTTCGTAGAACAGAAAACAAGCTTCCCCTCTTCATGTACTTATAAATTAAAAACATGCCTTTTTTATGTAAACAAAATCCATAAAGCTTAATAATATTCTGATGTCGTAATTTGGATAGTATATGAGCCTCATTTTGGAAATTGTTAAGGATAGTTGTCTTCTCAGCTTCTAAACTGTGTAGCTTCTTCAAAGCAATTACCCTACCATTTGGTAGTTGTGCCCTGTAAACACTACCATGACTCCCATTTCCAATGCAGTATTTGATGTCAAAGTCCTCGGTTGCTTCAATCATTTCTTCAAATGCAATTTTTCCATCATAATTCCAAATTGAAAACACATCTCTGGCCTTGGTTGCCCTTGTCTCGGGTTTAGCTTTTTCATCCTTACGTTTAAGGAGAATCAAGAATACGAATATTAAGATGGTCAGAATGAGAAATGTTGTGATAGGAAACAAAATTATAGGAAAACAATAGACCATATTTTGTGGTTTAGAATATGTAGGACTAGGAAAAGCAGGAAAACCTCCATCAACAGTTGAAGGGATTGATCTAGTAAAATTGTTACCAAACAAATCCAAAGAGATCAATTCGGTCAAATGACCAACATTCGAAGAGACTGATCCATTAAAATTGTTATCAAACAAGTCTAAAGAGATCAATTTGGTCAAATGACCAACAGTTGAAGGGATTGATCTAGTAAAATTGTTACCAGACAAATCTAAAGAGATCAATTTGGTCAAATGACCAATAGTTGAAGGGATTGGTCCGTCGAGTAGGTTTAATGACAAATTCCGTCTCATGAGATTGCTCGAGCTTCCAATTTTTGGAGGGATACCACCTTTAATTTTATTTGCCAAATAAAAAAAAAAAATTTGTCAATTTAATTTGATTAACCTGTTATTTGAAATGATAAACAAAAAACTAAAATATAGTAGCGTACCTGTAAGATAATAATTATTGGATAGAGATAAGAATTTGAGCTTTGAAAGTACACCAATTTGTGATGGAATGCTTGTATGATACCGAAACTTTCAAGGTTTGGAAAGCAAGAAAAGTTAGTCACTAAGCTCTCCTTCTATGTTATAAGGGTCAAAATATATCCCAGTGATGCTTCCAGCTGAATTGCAAGTGATACCACCCCACTCGCAATGATCTGAACTATTGTAGGTCATGTAGCTGGCAGCCCATCAAATGGTTTTAAGTAGAGCTTCCTTTTCTAATTCAGATGCTGCTACAACTATATCAGAAATATTAATTCCAACACAGCATGAAAAAATATAACCCATATGCCCACTACTCTACAAGTGAAGGATGTGAACACCATTTTTAAATTCTTTTGCTTGATTCTGTTGGATACTCCCAATACTTATACTAAGTTAAAGTTATAGCCAACCTCCATTTAATTGGTCTTGACTTCAGAAGACCTGGACCTTAATAAAATCTCCTTCAATTAAACAAGTCTTAGATTGTGACAGATGGCTGGAGTCAAAGTCCATCTTTTCGACTTTTTTTCCAGTAACGAGCCTGGAGCATTAAAATTTAGAATGTTATATTGCAAATCTTTTATAATCCATGCCTTTATTTAGATTTCATTTTTCTATTAAGACAGGCATATTTATTGTTAAGAAATTCATTTATAAATGAACTATTATAATAAATAAGAACACATAATTACTATGTATTAAACTTTAAAAAGAAAAAAGTAATTAAAGAAGAGAACAAACCAAAATGGAGAATAATAGAACCTAAAAATTTATTGTAATTTTTTTCTTTGTGCATATATTAATTTATTAAATCTTCAAAATAATATGTCTATGTTTTATTCTTCTTATAACCTCAAAATACTGTTCAGAGAGTAAAAAGAGCTTTAAGTATAGAAAAGAAATGGGATTTTAGTTGAACTCTTGGATAGTTTAAAGAACCAAAGAAAGAAAATTGGACTAAGGCTAGATGTTAGTTTGTAAAATTGGATGATTGAGAAGAAATGTATAAGCATAGAAGTTTGAGTTTTAGAAAGTAGAATATAAATATTTAATTAGTTAATTTTAATTGATAATTTTAGATGGTTGCATAGAAACTACATAGCTATTTCATTATAAATATAGACAGAGACTTATTAAAACTTAAAAGAAAAAAAGAAAAAAAAGAAAAAAAGGCTTAAAAAAGAGACAATACACTAAAAGGGTAGCCTATGGCCACCACTGTACACTTCCACCAAGATAAGATAGAGGACTCAAGTCTGTTGGTCAAAGAACGAAAATGCAAAAGAGCCAAGTATCAGGAGGAAAATGTAATTCTGCAAATGGTGTCGTTTCTGTTTTATAATAAAAACAGTTGTAAAACGACAGTACTTTAATCTTCTCCTACGTTTGCTTGTATAAAAGAGTAAAGCTTACTCTTCACTGTATATTGTAAAAACAGTTTACCAGTAAAGAAAAGTCAAACACTTTTTCTCTCCATTTTTGCTTATTCGCAAACCCTAAGCTAATTTGTCAAAGTCAAGGTCTTTTGAGCTTAACTTTTGGGTAAGATGGCATGTTAAACGTTCTCATAAAATGCATGCACTTCCACAAAAACATCTTGACCAAATACAAAATCGTCCAGCGGAAACTTCATGACATAGCAAACAGTGTCAGTGGAATTTAATGGCGATCAAAACAACACAAGCTAGGGCATGATGTTCCATGCACTAACATTGAAATAGACAACTGAAGTCAAGGTTTTTTGGATTCATTAGTCATTAGGATGGAACCTTGAGGATCTTCTCCAATGCACATTCACAAGAAAATTATGACCATTGGCCAAACAAGTAGCCATCAAGAGTAAGCTTCGCGGTATCTAAGTCCTTGCCATTAGAGTCGATTTTTGTGTAATCCAAAGAAGATAAAAGAATTATAGGCAACCCAGGTCAAAGCTTAAGAACATTAAATTATTGGAATTTTTGGCTTCTAAAATCTCTTGGCTTTTAGTAACCTGAATTTGAACATGAAAGAAATTAACTGAGGATGATTCATGGTCACCTTTTAATCCCAATGTCGGTGGAAGGGCTTTGCAGCTAAGGTGATTGCCTTAGGCCTCCCATTCAATCAAAGCCTCATTAAAAATATGAATTAATGTCCCCGTGTTCTCACCATATCATTGTGAAAACCCCAACTGGTCAGCCAAGCCTATTATCAGTCCACTATAGACGTTAGTTCAAACTCAAACCTAACTATTAATTAAGCACCAAGAAATTGGGTTAGCTTTGAACATAAAAAATTAGGTTGTGTCAATTTTTTATTTATTTACTCTTAAATTCTACCTCTTTTTTATTTAAGAGTTCATTTTTTACTCATAAATTCTACCTCTTTTTGACTTATGAGCCCTTTTTTACTCATAAATTTTTACCTATTTTTGACTCAAGAATCCTTGGACCTTAATAAACACTCCTACAATTAAACAAGTCTTTCAGTATATTAGACTATGATAGACAATCTGATTTAAAAGTCTTTTTGGNAGCTGGTGGTTCAATATGTGCCATCAAAACTTCAAATTGCTGATCTCCTGACAAAACCCCTCTCAGCTGCTCAATTTAGTGAGGTAAGACAAAAAATGACAGTCCTTGATGGTGCCAGTGTGAGTTCTGGTTACTGAAAAATGGCAGTCCTTGATGATGCCAGTGTTGAGTTCTGGTTACTGGTTCTGAAGCAGTTTAATGATGCCAGGTTTGAGTTCCGGTTGGTTACTGATTTCTGAATTTTTTTTACTGATTAAGTTTGCAACTGGTTGTGCAGATTTCTAGTCAGTTTTTTGTTTTGGTGATTTTTGAAGGGTTGCTACTGTGTAGAAAATTTGGCAGTGCAGAATGGGTTATGAATTTGGCAGTATAGAATGTGTTATGAATTTGGCAGAATGTGTTATGAATTTGGTAGAATGTGTTATGAATTTGGCAGTGCAGAATTTGGCAGTGTAGAATGTGTTTTGCATTTGGAAGTGCAGAATGGGTTATGAATTTGCAACGCAGATTTCTAGTCAGTTTTTGTTTTGGTGATTTTTGAAGGGTTGCTACTATGTAGAAAATTTGGCAGTGCAGAATGGTTTATGAATTTGGCAGTATAGAATGTGTTATGAATTTGGCAGAATGTGTTATGAATTTGGCAGAATGTGTTATGAATTTGGCAGTGCAGAATTTGGCAGTGTAGAATGTGTTTTGCATTTGAACGTGCAGAATGGGTTATGAATTTGGCAGTGCAGAATGTGTTATGAATGAAGAATGTGCTGCTGTGTTGATAGGTTGGCAGTGTAGAATGTGTTTTGCATTTGAAAGTGCAGAATGGGTTATGAATTTGGCAGTGTAGAATGTGTTATGAATGAAGATTGTGCTGTTGTGTTGATCGGTTTACAGTGCAAGAGCTGGTAACTCTGATTAGGATTGTACTATGAAGTTTCTTTTGTTCGTAACTGAATCTGGAAATGCTGACTCAAAACAAGGTTTGGTATTAAGTCTGCAACCGATAGTGCAGATTTCTAATCAGAGTTGGTGAACTTGATTTTTGGTGAAGTGAATATTGATGAAAGCTTGGTTGTTGAGTTGCAACAAAAATGCAGAACTGAAAAATAAGTTTTGAGTTTTTGATTATTTGAAAAGAAGTTGAGTTAGCTGGAACAAAAAATGCAGAAGAAGCTTGGTTGTTGAGTTGCAACAAAAATGCAGANACCAAAAAAAAAAAAAATTGTTCCCTTGTTTTCCTTTAAGAAGAAATCTATAAAATAAAAATCGTGAATCATGGATTTGTTCCTAAAGCAATAAGTTGAAAGTTAGGTAGCCAAATTAAACTGGGTTTTTTTCGCACTAACATCGGGGAAAATGGAAATCAACCAATAATCACATAATATTCAACTTGAAATCATGTTTTTAGATGACTCAATAATATTCAACTTGAAATCATGTTTTTAGACGACTCAATTCTCAACTTCCATATTTTTTTCAAATAAAAAAAATGATTTTTCTTACTCTATAAATTAGTACCATGTAACACTCTAAGGACTTCAGAACCCAAACCACAAGCCAAACTAGCCTCCTCTTTATTTCTCTAATTCCTCTCTCCCAATTTTCATAAAAGATGAACAGCGGTTCCTCTTCAGCTCCCTGCAAAAGGTAAGTAATATGTTGATATGTTCATTTGTATGATTAAACTAAGATAGCTATGGTTTTTAAAGTATGTTCAGGTGAAATACCGTTGAGTTAATTCAGATGTATTTAAGTATGATTTTGACAAAATTAATATCGGGACATATTAACCAGAGAATTTTTGTATTATACTTCTGTTATGTACTATGCAAGCCTCCATCTAGATTTGTTATGTACAACCTTAACCTAAAAATTTATCTATATATTTTCCATTATCCTTTGATATCAGGTTAGAAGGGAAAGTGGCAATCATCACCGGCGGAGCAAGCGGGATTGGAGCATCCGCCGTCCAAATTTTCCATGAAAATGGAGCCAAGGTTGTTGTAGCTGATGTACAAGACAATCTCGGCCAAGCCCTTGCTGAAAAGCTAGGGGAAAACGTCTGCTACATCCACTGTGATGTATCAAACGAAGATGACGTTATCAATGTTGTCGACACAGCAGTCGCTAAATTCGGAAAGCTCGATATCATGTACAATAATGCAGGAATCATCGACCGTCCCTTCGGGAGCATTTTGGACACTCCAAAGTCTGATCTAGAACGCGTACTTGCTGTTAACACAATCGGAGGTTTCTTGGGAGCCAAACATGCCGCCAGGGTGATGGTACCTCAACAAAAAGGCTGCATATTATTTACAGCCAGTGCCTGCACTGAAATTGCAGGACTTTGTTCTCCGGCTTATGGGATATCAAAATATGGGATTTTGGCAATAGTTAAAAATTTGGCAGCTGAGCTTGGACAGCATGGTATAAGAGTAAATTGTGTCTCGCCTTATGCGGTGATCACCGGAATCTCGTCTCGTCCAGAGGGTATTGATCCAGCTATTATAGAACAACAATTGAGCCAGATGGGAAATCTAAAAGGGCAGACTCTGAAACCTGAGGGCGTTGCAAATGCAGCACTGTATTTGGCTAGTGATGAAGCAAGTTATGTAAGTGGACAAAACCTCGTTGTTGATGGAGGATTCAGCGTTGTGAATCCTACATTTATGAGGGCCTATAAACTTATCAAGTAATTCTGATGAAGCTTGGAAAAATATTAATAATGCTGATTGAGAGTCAGGAAATAAACCCATCGGTACACTGTAACGTGTATTTATGCTTTTTTCTGTTTTCTTTTTCATATGTAATGATAGTAATGTGTTTGCTTTTCATGCATTAATCCATAATGGTCTAATTTTACTCTCCTTTGTTCATAATTGCTTTTTTTTTTTTTTTTTTGGCCTTTTTAATTGAAGTATTTACATTCAAAATTACAGATTAACTTTGATTGAAAAAGATATAATTACAAAACGATAAACAAGTTGTCTACACAAAAGTAGGATCGAATGAAAGAATAAAAAAAAAAGGATTAATTTATATAGTTTAAATTGCATATGAACACTCAGATATGAATGTCAAAAGCAAAAAATTAACCAGAAACTCTTCCCAATCTAAGTGAATAAAGAAAAAAGATGTATCCTGAAAAACTTTAGAGATTTGAGTCCGAAGAAGCAAGAAAACAAACTTTGTCATTCAAATTTATTGGCCACAAATACAAGGAGGAATCTTGAATCTAAACAACAGCAGCTTAGCTCAAGGGGAAGTGCTGGTCAAAGGTTGAAAAGAGCATTAATCAAAGGCTGAGGGACCAATCTGTAGTTTCTCCTTCTTCTCTTACAAAGACGATGTCATTTTCTTTATACTTTGTAATCGTAACTCTCAACCCTGAGCTCACTCAGCTCACTAAGTACAAATATGAGCTAACTGTGTAAAGAACTATCTATCGCAATAACAAATTTTTTCTACAAAAGTGTTCTAGATTTTCTTTTTTCTTCCCACTATCTCTCATGGTATCAGAGCCAAAGACAAGCGTCAATGGCAAAGACTTCTGATAACAATAACTTCAATATGAGCTCAGAGAAGATGTCCAGTAGCTCAACAAGCATTCATTCTTCAATTTTCTCATCTAGTCTTCAAGTAATTAGTCCAAAATTGACAAGAGACAATTACCGAGACAATTATCGCTTATGGAGATCACAAGTTCTCTTTGCTGTAGGAGCTCATGACCTTGAAAAACACTTAACAGGTCAAATTTGGTGTCCTGAACCTCTTATTTCTTTAGACATTGATGTGTTGAATGAATTGGGTGAAATGGAATTAAGGAAACCCTAGGTAAAGAAAAAATTAATCCGACTTATATAGCCTAGAAAAAGACAAATAAGTTTCTTGTCACATAGCTCGTAGCATCAATTTCTGAATGCATGTTTAGTAATGTGTCAATTTCTGAATGCATGTTTTTATTCTTGTTTTACTAACAATGACCAACAGAGTATGTTTGGTACTGGTCAACAGAGTATGTTTGGTACTGGTCCTGTTCCTGGCAATTCCAATTCTCGCATTTTTAGTACTGGATAGAATCCTAGTATTTCTAATGGTGGTCAGCACAATATTGGAATGTCCAGTGGTAGCCAACAACACTTTATCCCTTTAGTAACCATTTTGGATCACATTCTCATCAGGATGGGAACATTATAATACAACAACCAACTCAATAGTTCTCTGATCAGCAGCAATAGTAGCAACATTTATCCTTCCCAACTCAGCAGCAAAGGTCAAGAGTCCCTAGTCAACAACTGCATTCTCCTAACAAAGTTTATTTTGCCTCTCATTCACCCTCACCTCTGTCTCATATGCAGCCACCACATACATCAACCATCACGCCAACTACACCTCTTGATCTAGCATGGTACATGGATACAGGTGCCACTGATCATGTCACACCTGATCGACACCAGTTAACAACCAGTAGGAGCTATAATGGTAATGAACAACTACAAGTGGGCAATGGTGAGTCTCTTTATATCTCTCATATTGGCCTTACTTTGTTACCTAGTTCTTTACAATCCAAATGTGTGTATTTGAAAAATGTACTTTGTGTGCCTAGGATTAAAAAAAATTTACTTAACATTTTAAAACTAACTACAGACAATAAGGTTGTTGTTGAATTTGACTTTGATTGTTGCACTGTTAAGGACAAAGCTACTAGAACAGTGTTGCTCAAGGGAGGACTTAAAGCTGGCTTATATCAGTTGCACATCCCCTCTAGTCTGCCATCCTGCCCTGGTGATTTGATTAACCAATCCAATCCACCTGAATCCTTTGCTACAACTTTAGAACATAAGTCTTTTGCAACAGGTCTTAGTCAGCCTAGTTGTTATAATAAACAGGTCATCAAACCTGAGTAGAATAATTGTACTTCAGTCTCACCTGTATTGAATTCATGTACTTCAAGACTTAGGTGTTCAGAGTATCCTAAAACAAGTCTTAGTAAGTCTAGTGGTTTACATAAATAGGTTATCAAACTTGAGCAGAATAATTGTACTTCAAGCTCATCTGACCTAAACTTGTGTACTTATTTTCTGTCTAATTAAAATACTTAATTTCTATCTCATAAAAATACTCAAAATTTACTTTTATCTTGCTGTGATTCAAATGACACCACCAACAAAACATGCCTGCATCATAATCAATTAACCAGTACTTACTTGAGTTTAAATCAAGATAACAATGCATCATATGCACTTCAAGTCAGTAGTAACAAAGAGAACAAGTTGTCTCTCTGGCATAATAGATTAGGCTATCCACATACTGATGCCCTTCAAAAAATCCTAACTCATCTTCATAAAATCTCCACTGAATTAGTTACAACCGAGTATCTGTCCTCTTTACCTTTTTGTGATGCCCACAAATTAAGCAAGCTGCACAGAAACCATTTTCCTTTATCTCAATCTAGAGCAACAAAACCTTTAGAGATTGTTCATAGTGATGTTTGGGGACCAACCCCAATTATCTCCTTAGAAGGTTATAGGTATTACGTTCACTTCATTGATGACTATAGTCTATTCACATGGTTGTTTCCTTTAAGAACAAAAGCAAAAGTTCAATCTATTTTCATTGAGTTACATCACCTTGTTGAAGACAATTCAATTACAAGCTCAAAGGCTTGTAATTTGATCAAGAAGGAGAATTTAAGGGACAAATTTCTTATCTTACAACCGCAGACATACAATTTAGACACTCTTGTGCATATGTCCATCAATAAAATTGGAGAAGTGAGAGAAAACACAGACACATTGTTGAAACTAGTCTTACACTATTAGACATGCATCCATGCCTTTGCATTTTTGGTGGCTTGCATTCGACACAGCTATAATAGCTCTTTCTAACTAGTATACTTGGGAAATATAATATGATAAAAAAAATACATATGCATATAAATGAAAAATAATGGGCCCGAAAATTTTCTTTACTTTATATATTAAATTCTTTACATAACAAAAGTATCATATACATTAGCTTAAAAAACAGTGGACAGTAGTGCCATTTCTCTCCGCTTCTCGACATCCATCCGACCGCTTCTCACTTATTCCCTGCAAAAACATTTAGAAACAACGGGGTGAGCACTAGTTACTCAGTAAGTAAATCCGTTACATTATTCTTCTATCTCCGTTGCTCATATTTTGAATTTCTTTCCTTACATCACACTTTTGCTTCTTCTCAGTTCTTTCTTTGTCTTTCTCTATTCTTTCGCTATTTCTAATTCTTACTGTTCTTTCTTTCTAGTTCTCTCTGTTCTTTCTACCCATGATAGTAATCATGGTATCATGCAAATGCACAAATGCGTAGGAATGCATTTTCTTTCTACTTTTTTGTTGTTTATTCTGTTTTCTTTCTTTCTACTTCTCTTCTTTCTTTCTGTTCTATTCTTTCTTTCTTCTTTTCTATTCTTTCTTTCTTTTCTTTTCTTTTTCTCTTCTTTTCTTTTCTTTTCTTTTCTATTCTTTCTTATTCTTTGCCGATCGGACTTAGTTGCTACATGGATTAGGAACCCTAGCTGTGTGAGTGAGTGCAGTCCTCATCTACATGCACTCTTACGGACTGTACGAATTCTTTTTCTTCTTAGGCCACTCATTAAAAGCGGCGTGCATATAGGTATATTCTTTTGGGTACAGCCCTCATCCACATGCACTCTTACAGGCCGTACAAGCTCTTCTTCTTATTCTTAGGCTGCTCACTGAAGGCGGCGTGCATGTGAGAATATTCTTCTTCTTGTCACTCACGGGTCCCCCATCGCAACAACCTTCAATTTCTTTTATTTAGCACTTTTCTTTCTTTCTTTTTGTTCTTTAGTGCTTTTCTTTCTTTCTCTTTGTTCTTTAGTGCTTTTCTTTCTTTCTCTTTGTTCTTTAGTGTGCTTGTATGCATTTATGCATGTAGATGGATTCTTCTTATTATTCTTTCTCAATTCTTAATTAAATGCAAAGATGCAATATGGCATGTAAACATGTCATTCTCTACTTTCTCTACCATCTGCAAACTCATTTCAAATTATTATATATCATAACCATACATGCACTTCACTTTGGAATTTCATCAAACAAGTGGTATGCACAAATGAGCACTAGATTAGCTACACTTCTATCTCTTTTTCTAGCAACCAAAATTAGAACACAATTCTCTACAACTAACCTCAAACCTGGCCAGAAAATTCACACTTCAAAATTCTATTTCAACTTCTTCGTAATTTCTTCAAACGTCCACCAATTCATATCATACTAAACACTACTTCTCATGGTGGAGTTCAACCCAACACTCAACACCCATTTCATCATCAATTCTCAATACTCAAGCATATAGATACATATAAGGAAATTCTCTACTCAAGTATTGCTCAAATATATGGCTAGGGTTGGATTTACTTACCTTGAACTTGAGCACTTCCACTAGAATCTCTTTCTCTTTAGTAGACTTCCTTTTTCTCTAAATCCTAAGCATATAAACTATAAGAACTTAACACTTTAAAAATTAATCTCACATCTATTTATAAGAATTCTTACCTTGAGATGCTTAGGAATGAATATCTACCCAAAATCCAACCAAAAGTCCTCTAAAATACCTTGAAAATTGGTGAAGCAAATTGAGAGAATTGAAGATGAGAGTGGCGTGTGAGGTGTAAAGAGTGATAGGGTTTGTATGCTTGAATCCTTAATATCTCATATTAATATGCATACTTTCCCATTTTGCCCTTACACTTTCTTAGAAATTTCATCTTTATCCTTTAGTCAATTACAAGAATGTCCTCACCTTAATTGCATTCTCCATGAAATTTCCTTACTTTTCACTCCCCACATTTACAACTAATTAGGGGTAGAATGATCATTTTGTCCTTAAGGAAATTTTCTCTAGAATCTTCTCAAGATTTCCAACCAATTCTTTGCCCCGGTGAAAATTCTTCTTCGCCTCGGCGAAGCATTCTAGAGCATACATCGCCGCGGCAAAATTTCTTCTTCGTCGTGGCAAAGCCTACAAATTCTAGAACACGATTTGGGCAAAGAGTTTGTTGTCGCGACGACAAAGATCCTTTGTCGCTGCGAAGTCTACAGTTCCCAATTTTCAGTCTTTCACCTTAACACAAGCAAAATTCAAGGAATTAAAGGCATAAAAGCATAAATAACTTACCTCAATGTGGGTGTTACAACAGCTATTTTTATCATTAACCAAATGCCCACTTCAGTGTTGCAATTTGTCTCACCTTATCAAGTTTTATTTGTAGACCACCAGTCTATTCTTCTCTTAAAGTCTTTGGATGCACATATTTTTTTCCTTACTTTAGAGATTCAAACAAACATAAGCTCAGTTTCCGCTCTTCCAAATGTGCATTTGTTGGTTATAGTTTGATTCACAAAGGTTATAGATGCCTCAATTCTGAAGGAAAAATGTTTGTCACTCCTAATGTTCATTTTAATGAATTAAAATTTCCTTTTTCCAAAGAGTTTGTCTTACTTTTGATAATCCTAAACAGTCATCAGTTTCTCCTATCATGTTCACCTATGAAGATATTGTCTCTCCAGTGTCCAGTTTTCCCTATAGTATTGTGCAACTAGCAACTGATTCCAGCAGCAAAAAAGTCTCCTTGAGCAAGACTTGTTCTGCAAGTGATTCTTCTTCAACTTCTGCTTTGCACATCAGAGTTATTCTGACCATAATCCCTTATCCAACTTTGATTTATGCAACACAGACCTTTATCACAACACTCCTAAAGATAATCCTATTTTCAACAACACCAATTCTCATCAAAAGTCTTTCCCAACAACCATTCATTCTTCTCCTTCTTGATCCTAGTCTACTCCAAATTCGGTTTCAAACTCTTATTCACACCAACTTTCACATCTTCCAAACTCTCAAGCATCTTGTTCGTTTGGAATAGACCTTACCTGCTTCAAACCAGATTCATCAGTTCCAACCACACTTAGGTTATTAGAATAGACATCTCACCTGAAATCTAAAGAGCAATTGCATACTTGTTCACTTGTAGTTGATTTAACATCTTCATAGCTCTCCAATCCCTCTACTCCCAATTTACCTTCCATATCAATCATCACCACAAATACTCATTCATTGACAACCAGATCCAAAGTTGTTGTTCCTAAAACAACAACAGCTCTAATTGTTTCCAAATCACTCCTCATCCAATCTGAACCTAATTCAGTCTCTGAAGCCCTTGATAGTGTTGAGTAGAAAGGTGCTATGTAGGAAGAATTTGATGCTCTACTGAGAAACAGCACATGGACACTTGTCCCAAAAGAAGCTGATATGAATGTGGTTAGTAACAAGTGGGTTTATAGGACCAAATTTCATGTTGATAGATCTCTCCAGAAGTATAAGGCTAGATTAGTTGCAAAAGGGTTTCAACAAACCCCTAGGTTAGACTACTTTGAGACATTCAGCCCTGTCATTAAGCCTTATACAATTAGGATTATTTTCACTCTAGCTATCACTTATAGGTGGGATACATCGCAAATAGATGTTAATATTGTCATTTTGAATAGCACTTTGGGTGAAACAGTCTATATGAGACAACTTGAAGGATTTGAAAATTCTGCATATCTTTCTTATGTTTGTAAACTCAATAAGGCACTCTATGGGTTTAAGCAAGCACCAAGAGCATGGTTTGACAAACTCAAGCAAGCATTACTCAACAAAGGGTTTTGCAATTCAGTTTCAGACTCTATCCTTTTTATTCTCCAAGAATCTTGTCAAGGGCTCTATGTACTCATCTATGTAGATGACATATTGCTCACTGGTTCCAGCAATTCTACAATACTTCAGTTAGTTCAAGACTTGAACAGCCAGTTTGCCTTAAAGACTCTAGGGTATGTTACATACTTCCTTGGCTTAGAAGCCATCGATAAAGGAATTCACTTAAAGTAGACCAAATATATATCGGATCTCCTTGTTAAAACCAAAATGCAAGATGCCCATTCTTGTCCTACCCTTATGACTGTTGGAGCCAAACTCTTTACTTCTGACAGTGGGCTATTTGTAGACCCTAGCCTTTGTAGAAATACCATAGGAGCACTTCAATATTTGACTTTAACAAGGCCAGATATCAGCTTTACCATCAATAAATTGAGCCAATTTCTTCAAGCCCCAACTGAGCTTCAATGGAAAGCATGTAAACAAGTATTAAGGTACCTCAAATGCACTCAATTTAATGGTCTTCAATTCAAACCAACAGCCTCTTTATGTGTTGAAAGTTGTGCTGATGTTGATTGGGGCAGCAACTTAGATGATAGGAGGTCCACAAGTAGTTATTGTGTCTATTTAGGCCTCAACTTGATTCAATGTAGTTCTAGGAAACAAAAAGTGGTTGCTCTTTCATCTATAGAAGCTGAATATAGAGCTTTAGCTCAAACAACTACTAAATTGGCTTGGCTGGAAAGTTTGTTCTCTAAATTAGGTGTAAAATTAAGCTCTTCTCTTATCATTTGGTGTGACAATATTAGTGCTAGAGCCTTAGCAATTAATTTTGTCTTTCATGCTCGCACAAAACATATTGAAATGACACACATTACATAAGAGATCAGGTGTTGGCTAAGAAGGTCATTGTGCAGTATGTTCCTTTCAAACTGCAAATAGTTGATATCCTAACCAAGACACTCTCTATTTCTCAGTTTCAAGAATTAAAGCAAAAACTCACTGTTATTTAAGTCAAGTTACCTTAAATTTCTAAAGTCAAGTTACATGCTCTGTTTGAACTCTTTGTCTAAAGACTAAAAGTAGTCCAGATTTGTGAAGATAAGTGTTGAACAAAGTTGTGTAATGGTGTAATCAGAATTGTGTACAGATGTTATAGATGCAGGTTTTCAACTGAGAGATGCAGTTTCAGAAGGTGTGAAGAATTGTTTTTTCAGAAGTGCATTGAGCAGGATTATGTTTTCAATTGAGAATTGTGTAAACATGCAGTTTCAGAAGGTGTGCAGAATTGTATTTTTAGAAGTGCATTGTGTAGGATTATGTTTTTCAGTTGAGAATTATGTAAAGATGCAGTTTCATAAGTTGTGCAAAATTGTATTTTCAGAAGTACATTGTGCAAGATTAGGTTTTTTAGCATTATGTTTTTTAGAAGTGCATAATGGTGTTATCAGATGGTATGTAGAATTGAGCTTTCAGAAGTGCATAATGCAATTGTGAGAAAGTTATCTACTAAGAGCTATTTTGCATGCATTAATTTTGCAGCTCAACTCAAGATATTATTTGAATCAGATATAAGGGTGATTGATATTTTCAATTCAAGTTGATTTTTAGTTCTTTAATTGATCAGTTTATTGGTTAAATAATTGTACTGATAAATTCTACTAAAGAAGTTTTTACTAAAGAAGTTCTTGAGTAGTTGAAGAAATACTCTACTGAAGAAGAAGTTCTCTATTGAAGAAATTGAAATCTTAAGTCAAATATGCAAGATTGAAGTTTGCTAAGAGCAGTCCAATTTACGGGGGCATATTGGCCACAAATACAAGGAGGAATCTTGAAGCTAAACAACCGCAGCTTAGCTCAAGGGGTAGTGTTGGTCAAAGGTTGAAAAGAGCATTATTCAAAGGTTGAGGGACCAATCTATAATTTCTCCTTCTTCTCTTACAAAGACGATGTCGTTTTCTTTATACTTTGTAATTGTAACTCTCGATTCTCAACTCACTAAGTACAAATATGAACTAATTGTGTAAAGAACAATCTATTGCAATAATAGATTTTTTTTTTCCAAAAGTGTTCTAGATTTTCTTCTTTCTTCCAACTATCTCTCATAATAACAATATCTTCCTCGTGTCTATCTTTCAAAAATTATTTCATTCTTTTTCTTTCCAAATTACCATAAAAGTAGCTAAACATAGCACAGCTAATTGACCTTTATCTATCAATTTTATCACAAGCAAAAGTATTACCAATATTAATTATAAGATGAACTTGTGAAGTTCTCTCTCTCTCTCTCTCTCTAAATGAACTTGGTTTCAAATTGTTCCGGGAAAAAAAGATTAAAACTAGTACGATAATATTCTACAAAACTCAAAATTTCCAACTAAAAGTACATTAAGTTTCACATTATTTTCTTTTGTCATGTGTATTGAGGTCAATATATATCTACCATATAATGTAAATTCATTTTTACTTTGAAGAAAGTTTCTTAGGAGTTGCAAAGTAAATAGAAAGGTAGCAATAAGTTTCACATTAAAAGTTAGTGTGATATGATATATGTCAAAATGTGATAAAGAGGCAAGAGTGGCAGAGACTAAAAGGAAATGCCTGAGTATGCCAAGAGAGAAAGAAAATGAGAAGAATATTTACTGTATTCTATATTATGTTTCTTACATGTATTCTATCCAATTTATACAAAATATGTAAGTTCAAGAATGAAAAATATCTTATAATGAATGCACAATTACACAAAGTCAAGAAATTGATAACTAAAGTAAAGGCACAATCTCAGCATGATCAATCAGGGCATGATTTCAGCACAAGAATCACTCATGTGATTGCTGTATTCCATCACTCCCCCTTAAGCTTGTGGTTTGTATATGTCATAAACTCTAAGCTTGTGAGGCAGATATGATCGTTGTCTACTACATAATAGTTTTGTAAAGCTATCCACTGGTTGTTCTGAAGTACAAATATGTAAAGTCTTGATCATCCCTTGCTAAATTCTCCCTCTGACGAAGTGCAATCAATCTCTTTATGTTTTGTTCTCTCATGAAACATTGAATTTGTTGTAATATCATTTGCAGCTTTGTTATCACAATATAAGTGAACCAGCCTTTTTACTTGTACCTCCAAATCTCCTAGTAGCCCTAGAATCAAGTTGATCTCACATGCAGTTTTGGCCATGAATCTATATTCAACCTCTGTTGATGAAAGTGATATTGTAGATTGTCTCTTTGTTTTCCAAGAGATTAATGTTCCACCAAATTTTATACAGAACCCAGTGAGAGTTGTCATTGGACATGTGGTCCAATTAGAATCGCAGAATGCAGTGATATCTAGACCTCCCTCCTGAGGTAAAAGGAGTCCAAGACCAGGACAACCTTTCAAGTATTTAAGAACCTTCATTTCTACATCCATGTGAGATTGTTTCGGCCCATGCATAAATTGATTGAGAATATAAACTGCATAACTAATGTCTGGTCATGTCATAGTGAGGTAAATGAGACGCCCTACTAGTCTTTGATAATGTGAAGGATCCTCCTGCTAGCGGTGGATTATTTTCTGAAGCCCCATTATCATACTCTTGAGTGGTGATCTTGATATTTTGTTCGACAAGAATAACACTTGGTTTCCATGCTGATAGCCCAGAATCTGATACAAGTTCTAAGATATACTTCTGTTGACTCAGTGAGACACCTATCGAGATCAAGCAATTTCAATTACCATAAAATATTTTGGCTCTCCTAGATCCTTTATTCGGAAATGCTTCTTGAGATGACCCTTCAAGGTCTTGATGGCCTTTTCATTGTTTCTTGTGATTACGATATCGTCGACATAAATGATGAGGGCAATGAATGAGTTACCTTTGCACCAAAAGAATATGGCATAGTCATGTTTGGATTGGACAAAACCTATGCCTGTAAGTGCTTCTGTGAATTTCTCATTCCATTGTCGAGATGCTTGTTTTAGATGATAGAGGGATTTCCGCGGACGATGTATTGTATTATCCCCCTGTCTGCGAAGACTAGGAGGAAGATCCATATATATTTCTTCATGGAGATCACCATGGAGAAAGGCATTATTAACTTCCATTTGATGAAGAGACCAATCTCGAACAGATGCCACTAAAAGGAATGCTCACACAGTAACATGTTTGGTGATAGGTGAAAATGTCTCTTGATAATCAAAACATTCCCATTGAGTGAAGCCCTTTGCGATCAATCTAGCTTTGTAGTGTTCAATTGAACCATGAGCGTGGTGTTTGATTTTGTAGACCCATTTGCAACCAATGGGTTTACGGTGCGGTGGTTGAGGTACCAAGTCCTAGGTATGAATATGAGCTAGAGTAGTAAGTTCATCTACCATAGCTTGTTGCCCGTGAGTGTGTTGGATAGCATTAGAATAACTGGTGGGTTCATGGTCGGCAGAAATCTGGTGGACATAGACTTTGTGTGCAGGAGGGAGACGATCATAACTCACATAGTTTGAGGTGGGATAAGGGGTACCTGATGAAGCCAATATCGTAGGACAAATGTAGTCTGATGTCCAGATCGGTGGTCAAGTCCTATGGGTGGATCATCGTTGAGGAGGTGCTAGAGGTGGTACAGGAGATTCTGAAGGAGGTATTAATGGAGTGTCAGTCGACTAAGGGGGCATTGCTTGTGGAATAGGAGAAATAGGACTATAAGGTGGTAGCAAATCTTCTTATGGTAAAGGAAGGATAAGTTAGGAAATCATCCTCCAAGAATATAGGCGGCTGCTCAGAAGAACTCAAACTATCACCAGTCTTGATAAAAGGAAAATTGAGTATCTGTTTGCCTTTGCAGGGACAGAAGAGAATTAGAAGAGCGGAAGCTAGAAAAGCTCTGATACCGTGTCAGAATGTGACAAAGAGGCAAGAGTGGTAGAGACTAAAAGGAAATGCCAAAGTATGCCAAGAGAGAAAGAAAGCGAGAAGAATATTGTAATTTGTATTATGTTTCTTACATGTATTCTGTCCAATTTATACAAAATATGCAAGTGCAAGAATGGAAAATATCTTATAATGAATGCACAACTACACAAAGTCAGGAAACTGATAACTGGAGTCAAGGCACAATCTCAACGTGATCAATCAAGACATGATTTCAACATAAGAATCACTCTTGTGATTACTGCATTCCCCCACTAGTGGCCTGTCTAATAATCCATTTAGAATTGGATAGTTTTATTTGAGCTCTCAATTTTTTGATGTGAAATATATATATATATATATATATTTGGATAAAATTATGAGTGATGCTATATTTGTCCCCCACATTTTATTTTTCTAGATCCCAATTTTAAATTTGTAAACATGTGTAAATATTGTTTATACAAACCTCACCTATTTCCAAAATTACCAATTCGGTTATATTTTCACTACCCACGTATTATACATTTCTATTCCATATTTTTTTTACATACTTTTCATTTTTTTTTTTTTAATTTTTAGTTAATATCATAAAATGTCTTTTAAAATTTATTCAACCACTGAATTTTTTTATTTTTTTATTATTATTTTTTTTTTGGAGAAGTGCGGATGAAGAAAAAAGTTAAAGAAAAACTAAAAAGGAATATAATAAAGCAAGTATGCCATCTCCATTGTTTGACAACAAAATTAGGGTTTATGATTAAAAGAGAAAATAAAAATTTTAAATTAATAACATAAGGACTTTTCATGGGTGGAGTGTATGTATAACTTTTTTATATATGTCTTATTTAGTAAGTTTTATAAGGGATAAAATTGTGATTAAACAACTAATAAGTGAGATCTAAAGAAATAAGATGTGGAGGCCAATAGCATCACTTTAAAATTATTAGAAGGTAAAAATCCAAAAAAAAAATTATTTTTATCTTAATGCAAAAGTTTAACCCACAAACCAAGCGTGGCCTATGTTCCTTTCCATTTCCTCTTCATTAAACAGCCAAGGAGCAGAAGCTGGAATCGTGATTTTATTTTACCGTGAAGAAAATCATGAGTTACCTTTTTCTGAAATCATGGTTAAAAAACTCTATAAATATATTAAAATCTAAAACTTGAAGTCTTTTATTTCTATTTTAGATTTTGGATAAGAAAATTTTCTTTTCAAGAAAAGAAAAAGCGGGCCGCCAACCTCAAATCAAAACACTTTCCTAGCTTAATTGCCTTTTTTGTTCATCACCCTCCATAACTCAGGCCAAGTTTGGGCCGTTCTTGTCACCGTTGGCCTTCCCTGACCCCACCACCAACATCCCCACCCTCCATTGACCAAAACCCCCAAGGTTCTTGCCTGTCTCCTCGCACCGATCGTCAGCTACTGTTACGTTAGGGTTTCGGATTTCTCAGCCGATTTCGACTGTCAAAACTCCCCCCGCCACCACCCACTAGCATCATCGACACCTACTCTTCAAAAACCCCATGACCCCACCTCCTAGCAACTCGCTGATCGACGTCCATGACAGCATTGTCTGTCGCTGCGTTTGGATTGTTTTTCTTAGTTGTTTTAGCTTCAATTTGACTAGACTTTGGTTTGATTTGGATTTTCGAATTATTGGTGATTGATTGTGGTTGATTTTTTGGGCTGATCTCCCTACTAGCGACTGTCCTTTGCTTCACCTCTGCCAGTGGATTGATGGTTGATTTGCTGGAGTGGATTTGTTTGTTTGGGATTTAGATTCGTAAAGAAAGCTTTCATCAAAAGTAGGGGACTCAACCATTGGTGTTTTGAGCACTAACTATGAATAGAGACAAATTAGAATACCATAGTAGTACCACTTCAATAAATTGAGCTGGTACCGCAGGCCACAAGAAAATTGATAATTTACTAAATTACATGGCACAAGGACTAACTTAAAATGAATGATTAAATTGAAAATAATCATATATCCAAACTAAAGAAAGCATATGATGCTGAAACAACTTTTTTTCGATTTGAGTTTCAGCTGAATTTTTGGCAAAAGAACCGGAAAACAAAGACGAAATTGTAAGTAGATCGAAAAGTTTGAAAACGAAGATTTAAGTGGCTGGGTGGCTTCGTCGCTGGCGACGAGGAGTGGTCGCATGAACCCCGCACGCTGGTAGCTCAGACAATGGCCTAAGTGGTTGGACTTCACGGCTTGACGCCAACGACCTAGGGCGGGTGGCCTTCGCTACCTACTTCACCAGCCACCACTAAATCCACCAAATCCCTCCTACCATCATCCAACACAACCATGGCAACAACCATAACTTCAACAATCACCACCACGAAACAAAAACTATTTGTACAACACGACAAGATAAACAACAATTGTTTTGTTTCAAATTTTTTTTTTAATTACTTGAATTTATTGGATAACAACAGTTGCTTTAGTTCAACTTTGTTTTTCAATTATTTATATTTTTGTTAGAATTAATTATACTTAATGCGATGAAACCTTGCAAATTGACGATGGAAAGAATGGATGGACAGTAAGGGTGTGGAAATCCAATTAATCGAACTAGATTACCCATTTTTCAAACCGAACTGGTTTTTTGGTTCAAGGGGTAATCTGAACTAAAATTGGATCAGATTATCTCTTGAACCGGTTTCTAGCCGAACTGAATTATCAGTTTGATTACCAGTTAACTTATTTGTGAACAGGTTTTTTTTTTTTTAAAAATCCCTAAATCTAATTCTAAAAATAATTTTTTCCAACTCACCAACCGAAGTTTAAATCAATTTTTCCCAACACCCACATTCAAATCCGCCCATAAGGCCATAACTTTCATAACTAAAACAAATCATATTCAAACACATCTAAAACAAATCAAATCAAATAAGAAAAGCCTTCCTCTTCAGCTTCTTAGCCTTTGTAGGGTGCTTGTATAGAGTATGGTGCTCTAATCTCGTTGGGGTGTTATCTCCCGTTGGGGATTCAATAATAGGGCGTTTCACAGGTTCTTTAGACTCAGGTTATTTTTAGAATCGGTTTCCCAGTTTTGTTCGGTTTACAGATTATTTTTCATGACCCTAACGGGGAGAAGGAAAGAATGGCAGATTAATTTTAAGTTTTAAATTTTGAATTATAAAATCAGGATTAAATAGAATTTTTAATAAAATTGACACATGTCAAACGTTTATGGAGTTTATTTTTATTGTTTAAATGAATTAGAAGGGGAGGAGACGGTTGTAGGAAATTCATGAGAATCTTTCATTTATTTATTACAAAGGTACATGATATTCGTTTATTATTGTACCAACGTTTGGTAATTCTTCGTATGGTTATTGATGCTTTTTAGAATAATATCTTGAAAAAAGTAAAATTGAGTTAAATTGGGTTATTTTTATGAAAAAAATAATTATTAATATTTTCAATTGAATAAAATAGAATTAGATTTTGAGAATATTGAAACAAATACATTTTTGAATTTTTAGGATAAGATAGTAAAATATAATAAGGTAAAAATAGTAAACCAAAGGGGTTCATAGTTTCCGAGCTTTACAATTGATATAAATAATTGATGAAAAATTATGATGGATAATGCAACTGATGGGTTTGAGGTGAAGTATTGAAGGGGTCAAAGGGAAGAAAATGGCGAGAAGGGTTTTTGCTGGAAATTCTTTTAAATTCTGGTTACTTTTTAATTCAACATCTCTGTTGATGCATGATTTTGACACCAACTAAACGCACGTCTGAAATACTGAGCTGGCCCAAAAGACATACGTGAATGAGAAAGTGAACATAAAAACAATAGAGAACAGCATTTAAAGTAGTTCGGATACTCAAAGAAGCGAATCCTACGTCCATTGATTTTGCATTAATAATAATGGTCAGGTCGCGTTTAGCAGACTGACTTACAAATTATTACACGAGAGAGAGAATGCTATTTTTCTTTAGAGAGATTAGCTAATCCCTAAAATGAGAGAGGAGCCATCAATTTAAAGTGAGATGAGTTAAGGTTATGATTACTAAATCTGTTACTTGGTAAGATTATCTGTGCAAATCCTTCTTTATGTCTCATTGCCCACCTTCCAAAGTGATTTACGCGATTTGGTGCAGAGATTAGACACGTGGAATCGCTATAGCTCCTGGCTAATCTGACGCGCACCCACTATCCTGACAATAGCATGCCGTCCCTTTCATTGTATGACATGACTGTCTCTGACTGGCTACGGACCTACCTAAGCTCTGACTTTTTATACTGACTGGGTCTTACGTCAGCCCTACTTTTTCAGACATAACAATCTCAACTATGATTTTTCAAGTAAGTTTTTATATTTTCATTAGAACTTTTGGAATATAAATGTATTGGATAAGTAAAATTGAAAAATAAATTAAAGAGATAATTTTACATAGCGGTTTGTACTTTGTATAGAAAAATTTGCATGCATTTATATTTTATAGTAATAGTACTCATTTAATTTATAGAGAAAATTTATAAAAATCCATAATTGAACTTGTAATGTTATCTATACTGGTGGTGAACAAAAATTTTTGACGTACTTATAAATGTAAAACCAGTTTTTTTCTTTTTGTAATTAAAAAATTTTCTGTTGCCAAGACTTGAACCCGAGTCTCTCAGGTGAGAGCTGAGTATCCTAACCATCTGAACTACAACAAACTCCAATATAAAGCCACTCTTGTTAAATACTTCTCTTCTACAAAATAAATATAAGAAATTTTATTTTTATTATAAATTATAAAATACCAAGAATTGCATAACATTATCAATATTCAATATACTTCTTCTTTTCTTGCCATGAGTTGCAACAGTAAAGGACAACATTTTTTTATTTGGGCCAGGTTATTGATATCGAAATGGACTTAGGATGAGTTTGATGAGCCAATTTCCAGAACAGAATGGCCCGCCCAATTCCTCTTGGACACCAGCTTCAACTTCAGCTGACACGTAATAGAGGGACAAGATTAACTCTTGAACATATTTCAAACAAACTTGATTGAAAAGTTAATCAGACCCACCATGAGTTCTTGCCTGTTTGATTATGTTGTTGATACTCATGAAATGGAAAATCAAAGATGCTTGGAGTTAGTCCAAGTGTGGGCTCTTTGAAGTCATTTAAAATTATTGGCCGGCAACTTTAAGTCAGTCGATATTTTCAATAGAGACAGAAGCCGAGCTGGGAACTACTAATATTGGCTAAATGTAGATTGGATATTTTCTATACAGTTAAAAATTGATATTGTCAACGAAGTTTGATTCCATTTGGGTTAACCATCCATAGGACTCTTTAATTGTTCCATAAATTTCAAGGTCAAGTAAAATAAATGCTTATATAAATTAGACATCTAATCACTTGCCCAACAACATGGTCCAAGAGACATCTCCAACATGAATAGGTATTCTCTCAAAAGCTAATGCATTAATTCATTCAAATTGAGCTTAAGCGTTTTTTAGTTTACATAAGCACTTGATATTCATTATATTACTTCCTTTGACAAAATTTCCCCCCCTTTATTGCTTTAAGAAAAAAAAAAAAAGACGTAAAATTAATTGGTTTAACTTTATCAGGTTAGAAGGAAAGGTGGTAATTATCACTGGCGGTGCCCACGGACTAGGAGCAACGACGGTGCGCCTCTTCCACCAACATGGAGCCAAAGTTGTCATTGCCGACATCCAAGATCACCTTGGCCAGGCCATTACTAAAGAGCTTGGAGAAAATGTTTGCTACATCCATTGTGATGTAACAAATGAAGACGACATCTCCAACCTTGTGGACACCACCATTGCGAAATATGGAAAGCTCGACATCATGTTCAGCAATGCAGGCGTCGTGGACCGTCCATCCGGCAGCATCCTGGACACTCCGAATTCTGATCTTGAACGAGTTATTAATGTCAACACCATTGGAGCGTTTCTTGCAGCGAAACACGCAGCAAGAGTTATGGCGCCGCAACGCAAAGGCTGCATAATTTTCACTGCAAGTCTTTCGACTCCGGCTTGTACATCGATTGCAGGTCTTTCGACTCCGGCTTGTACATCGATTGCAGGTCTTTCGACTCCGGCTTATGCAGTATCGAAATATGGGATATTGGGGCTGGCTAAGAGCTTGGCAGCTGAACTGGGAGGGTGTGGGATAAGGGTAAATTGTGTTTCACCTTATGCGGTTATGAATAGCATTCAAGGTCTCAGTGAAGTAGAAGTAGCAAAA
Organism: Pistacia vera; assembly: GCF_008641045.1. NCBI lineage: Eukaryota > Viridiplantae > Streptophyta > Magnoliopsida > Sapindales > Anacardiaceae > Pistacia > Pistacia vera. The sequence goes on from NW_022196170.1 coordinate 826,033, forward strand.
GGTGAAGCGATAATGAGTGCAATAGGGAATCTCAAGGGGAAAGTTCTCCGAGCTGAGGGTGTGGCACAGGCTGCGCTGTATATGGCTAGTGATGAAGCAAATTATGTAAGTGGGTTGAATCTTGTTGTGGATGGTGGTTTCAGCATTGTGAATCCCACCCTGATAATGGCTCGTGACCGTCTGTAATTGAGAAATTCTAGGTATTTGATCTTTACCAATTGTTCTCTTAATTATGCAATATAAGAGCTCTCATCACTAACTCAACAGAGTAAAAGAATTTATCCATCCTTTATCTGTCACATTCTTATTGAGCACAATAAGTGGATGAGTACTTTGTATTTAATATAGGCAATAGTTTCTTTTCTCGAGAATAAATTCTTACATTTAAATTATTCCTAAGATGTATTATAGGGGAAAAAATTTCTTAATTGTCGGTACCAAAAATAAAGGAGCTTATTTAGTAGAGAGAGTTGCAATACGAACTCGTTGTCATTAAGTTAATAAAAAATGGTTTGGTGGTATGTTGACAAATTGGTCCACTGCATAAACAAGACTCAAAAGTTAAGGGATTTGAGAACGGAACAAGAAAGAGGCAGACTCAACCGTCTTTTCACAAGAAGATGCAGCTATGTTGAAAAGAAAATTATCACGCTTGCGAACGTATCTGAACAGGATTAATGTGCGACCTTAGGATACAAAACATGAATTTATTCTACACCAACTTTGAAAGAAAGGCAAAATTCTTAATGATAAATACAATCAAGAATCTGGATACTGAAACATCCCAAGTGTGGGATTGACAGTAGTAAAAGCCCCGTCTATAAAAAGATTTTGTCCACTCACATACTTGGCCTCATCACTTGATAGATAAACAGCTGCATTTGCGACATCTTCTGCTTTAAGTTTCACACCCTTCAGGACACCAAGCGAATGCATTAGATTCTCAAGCTCCTCATCGCTAAGCCCCACAAATTTTGTGGCCAAAGGCGTTGCAAGAGCATAGGGCGACAAGCAATTCACTCTAATGCCGAACTGTCCAAGCTCAACGGCAGCATTTCTCGTTAGCCCCAACACGGCATGTTTTGAAGCACAATATGCATGCGAGGCAGCGGCCGCAACTTTTGAGCTTATGCTCGCAGTTGAAAGGATGCTGCCACTACGAGCTGGAATCATGACACGAGCTGCATGTTTGATGCCAAGGAAAACTCCTGTAACATTTACCCTAAGGACACGCTCAAAATCTGCCTTTTCATTGTCGATTAGGCGTGGTTTGTTTTCATCGGCTATGCCGGCGTTGTTGAACATTACGTCTAGTTTACCATGAGTTGAAACGGTTTGGTCAATGGCGTTTTTTATTTGGGATTCGTCGGTTACGTCGCAATGGACATAAGAAGAGTTTGATGAGCCGATGGCGTCGACTACTGAATGGCCAAGTTGATCTTGGATATCGGCAATTACAACTTTGGCTCCATGCTTGGCAAAGAGTTTAGCTGTGCATTCACCAATGCCACTGGCTCCTCCTGTGATCATGGCCACTTTCCCCTCTAGTCTACACAACACAAATTTTAGATTTATTATGAAAAAACATAAATCCGTTTAGGGAGTAACTCTTGGTTAGAAATTATTTCCCAAAAATGATACTTTGGATCTGAAACAGAGTAACTATCGAGCACAGAATTACTAGATTAAAATAAAATAAAATAAAAAACTGTTTAAAGTAGAAAAATTCTACTATACCAGCTGAGAAAGTCAAGATCAGAACGAACTTTCATGAAAAATGAAATTTTATTGAGGCCTAGGTCACCATCAGACATCAGATTGCAGATTTCTGGAGAACATGCTTGCCTAAATGAATCGATAAATATTGGAAAAATCACTGAATTTGTGTCAATACTGTACACCACTTTACTCACTTTTTCTTGGATAGAAATTATTTCCCAAAAATGATACTTTGGATCTGAAACACAGTAACTATCGAGCACAGAATTACTAGATTAAAATAAAATAAAATAAAAAACTGTTTAAAGTAGAAAAATTCTACTATACCAGCTGAGAAAGTCAAGATCAGACGAACTTTCATGAAAAATGAAATTTCATTGAGGCCTAGGTCACCATCAGACATCAGATTGCAGATTTCTGGAGAACATGCTTGCCTAAGTGAATCGATAAATATTGGAAAAATCACTGAATTTGTGTCAATACTGTACACTACCTTACTCACTTTTTCTTGGAGGAAAATTATTATAAAAATTTACAACATAATTAAAGAAATTCAAACACTGATATAAAGATTATGAGGAGATTAAAACTTGATTTGGGTTGTTTGATTTTCTGACCTTCTTGTTATTGCAGAGAGAACAGATGTTGTTGCCATCGTCAAGAGGAGAAGGAGACCTTGGAAAGTTGAATGAATTATATTTCCAAGTATACCTATTTAAATTTGCAAAGCCAATTCGACGTGAAATGGGGTTATTTTATAATATTATAAAGCAGCAGATGCTCAAAATTTGGTATACAGGTGGTTGGCTGGCCGAATGCCTGAATCTATGTTAAAATGGAACAGCTAATAATGGCTTTTCATTATCGATAAGTAGAATACTAAATCTTATTGGGGCCAGAACATTATGATAGTTTATTTATTTATTTATTTATTGTTGTATATGTTTGTATATATAACATTTCAATGCAGACAAAATCACATGAGTTTGGAATCACTTGTATTAGGCAAAGGGTATATTTGCAGGATTTAGAGTCAATTCTCACTCAACAAAATTTGATTCCAATATGGATTAGGGTATCTTTAAGGTAGCTCTTCAAGAGTGTTACTCAGATTATTAAATCGAATGGGATAATATCGAGAATTTCCCCACCTACTTTTCCATGAAATGAGAATCCACCTGTAGACTCTATTTGGGCATACCTTAAACAAGCAGCCTACCACCGACTTGCTATCACCTATCTTTCCCTCCTCCTACTAAGGCAGACACTGAGCCCAAGGAACACGCTTTCTCAAGCGTGGTCCGCCCTTCATGCTCCGCTGGGCTCATCCTATATGCTGCTGCCCGGTTAGGTAGCGTGGAACCGGAGATTAGGTCAATTGGGTGTTGGATGTCCCCAATAGGAGGTAACTATTTCAAGCCAAAAGAAAGAGTTATTAAACACATCCTCTTGTGTGATCAACACATGTTGAGGTTCTTAATGCCATACACGTGTACTAGTGAGTCTCAGATGGAATATTGTATTTAAATGGATTGTTGAAAGTTGATATTTTATGTTATAAGTCTAAAAAGTAGTTGCTTATTGAGAATGGTTCCGCAGCTTTTCTTTGAATGTTAAGAGCGTGTTAAAAGTTGGATTTGACATCTCAATGACCTGTTTTATCCTTCGTTGATATGGAAAGTTCAAAGTCTCCTCTAGAGTAGTTTCTATTAAAAGTCTTTGAACTTTTATGACAAAGTTGAAATTAATATATATTTGGCTTTCTTAAGTTGTTTATTGGTTTTAATTTATGTGCGTATGGAGGATTACCTCCCATCGGATATTGACTCCTTTTAAGTTTTTGTTATGTTTATATTTTCTGTTTTATATTTTAAATTTTATTTTATATTTAATGTGTGGGTCTTGCGCTATCCTTATCATTTGAGGTGATATTACACATCCAAGAGGTTAAACTTGTGCACATGGAATCCTCTTCAGCTTTATCTACGTTTACTGCTCCCATAAATACTAGCTTATTTAGATCTTTTTCTAAAGTAGATAGTTTGTATGAAATATCTTATATCCTAAAAAATCAAAAAATCCAAGATACTATCCCTCCCATTGTAAATCCTTATACAGTCTTTTCCAAGTCTTCGTTTTCTTTGTCTAAAACCTTTAAGACTCTTGTTAGACCTTCCAAAAAGCCAGTCAAAGAGTATGTCCAGGCTAGTACTTTTGACAAGTGTCAAATTCCAGCCACAACCCAAGAACAATATGTCACTTTGGAAATCCCTCAAGAATCTATTACTCAATGGATTCGCGAAGGATACTCGCATGTACACTTTGGAGCTATCCGGCTGGCTCTATCTGATCATGGCAGAAAATGACTCTCAGTCTCTGTCTGAATCGCTTTGTTGGACACCAGATTTGTCCAATATCAACATGCTTGTATAGGGACGACACAGACAACTTTGAATGCTGGGACAATCATTATGACACTGTTTCCTAATTTCAATATGTCTCTTTTGGATGTTCATTGTTCCAAAGCTCTTAAAGTTCAATTACAGATCATTGGTGCATATTTAAATCCAGGAAGTATTGCAGCTACTTTGCATTATCAGATGGTTTGGCGAATCCAAGACCATGCTCTTGATCTCGCTATCCCTACGACTACTGATGCATTGCTCCTTACTGTTGACTCTTACAATACTCCTCACTGCATCAATATTCCTGTGCAAATTTCCAGAGATGATTTGATTAAATTGTTACCCGACTCTTGGGTGACAAGTTATGAGTCTCTTAATAAAAAAGAAACTCCGGTGGTTTCTACAAAATCTACCATGCATGATAACAGTGACAGAACAACAACTATCAGATTTAAGTCTCCAGGAACTCCCAGTGCTCCACCTTTGAGTTTCGACAAACTCAATTCATGATTATTCCAGTCTTACCAGCTATAGTAATATCGGAATCTGGACTTTCCGTTCATTCATTTCAACAATCTGGTGCTCCAGTCTATCATCAATTTGATCTGGTCACTGGTCACACTCCATTTGATCTTGACTACCAATGCTCGGCTTGTCGTGATGATCCTATTTGGGAAATAGATGAGTATTTTCTTTCCAAACGAAATTATTTCAGACGGAAAAAACAGATAGCTCGGTGCAGTAAAAAAGATCTTCACTCCAGATTGAAGACCATGATCCTGAAGTTGGCCTTATTGGTCAACCATCTGGTAAATTTGACTATTATGTCAAATATTCTCCTCCAGCCAGGACAGATCCACCATCCATGAATCCTTCTTCGGAAATCCCTTTGAAACCTAAACCCAAATCACCTTTAAAACTATCCAAACCTGCTAAATCACCTTACTTTAAACAACCTTTACCATGTTATCAGTAGGCTCTCCAGCGGATTGCAAAAGAAAACAAACCAACCCATTCACCTCTGGTTCATACTCCACCTGTCTAGTCCATTATGATGATTCAATCCCTTGAACCTCAAAAGACATGACAACATTTTAATTATGACACAGACTTTCCTTCTCTTAAGGAAACTGCAACTCAACAACCAAAAGTGGTTCCTTCCAAAGTTATACAGCCTGATGGATCCACGCCAAAACTCTCCCAGGCTGAAGCAGTTCTCAATTGGCAGACTGAAAATGCTTTAGCCCAAAATAAAACCATTACCAGGATTGAACAAAAACTAGATCTAATAGCTCATCAGGTGGACTCTCAATCTCAAAACCACACTATGCTGATTTCTCGGTTACACAAACAGATTGATCATCTCCAAAACCGGATTAATCAGCTCCATTAGGAATTAATGCATATTGTCAGTACCTTTCATGGTTATTCAGCTCAATTTCTCTAGAAGGAAGCAGAAATGAAGTCACTAAAAACCCAAATGGCATCGCTTCAGCAGGAATATCTTAAGCAAAAACTCAAACAACCACAGACTTTCCCTAAAATGCCTTTGGTACCAAATCCTTTTGACTCCTCAACAGCATGGCCACAACCCTCTTTTTCACCTTTCCCAAAAATTAGTCAACCTTTGGTCTCACCTCATATATCTTCTGGTGTTGTTCAAGCTTTTGGAAACACTGAACAGTTATATGCCAAACTCTGCAAAGAACGTGATGAAAAGATCAAGCTGGAACGGGAACAAAAGAAGCGAGAAAAATATTCTACTAAACCGCAAACCCCATTTGCTAATATACCTGACTCTTTCTCTTCTAGTCATTCAAATCCTCCATCTCCTAAGTCTCATCGTCCTTTAACTAAGGATAAGGCTCTAATGCAAATAATGATGATGGAAGACCGCCAACCTTCTGCTAATCCTGACTCTTCAGAAAATCCTGTCTCTTCCAATTTTATGAGCTCTTTTTTAAGAGACATGGCAGAAAGGCAACGTCTTGCAGCTTCGGGTATTTCTCAAGATTCTATATCCACCTTCCAAACAAAATCAGAAGCTGATACAACTTCGACTAATGAATCATTTGACAGTGGCTTTGACTCTGAAAGTTATACTTCTGATCAACATCCTAATGTTTATCCCCAACTGATGACCTATCAACCCGAATCGTCAAGACCACCTATTGTTTCTGAGGTCGATGATGAGACGCCTGAAGGTGATGATCCCATTCTAGACTCTCCACCTATGTATCGACAATCCCGTCATACTACAGCTGAGCGTGACTCTTATACAGCTTCAGCAAAGCTCCACACTTTTACTATCGATGATCTTCCTCCACACAAATGGAGAACTCGGATGTATGAATTTCAAGCCTGGTTACAAGCTGAGATGCTGAAACCTAATGCCCAAGTCTCTACTGTACTTACACAGTTTACAACTAGATTTGGTGGCATTCTCCATGATTGGTGGATAAGTCTTCAAGAGTATAGGCAAAATTTGTTCATCCAAATGTTAGATATTAACCAAGCTCTGTATCTCCTATATGATGAATTGTGTGGATTACCTCACCTTTATGAGAACCAGGTTAGAGAAGAATATTTTAATATGCGATGTTGTTCTCTAAAAAAGAAAGATCTTGATAGGCATTACAAAGAGATGGTAAAAAGATATCATATACTTAGGGGTATGGATGATCCTAACATAAAGCAAGCCTTTTTGGCATCTGTTCCAGAATCCCAAAGTCATGAAGCAACCAAGCTTATGCAGTCTCAGAACAAACAACTTGGATCCACTTCTCTTGGCGAAATTTATCAGTTTGTTATTCTTGCTCTGGAAAAGCTCTATTCTCAAAAACAATTTTTTGACAATTATCTGAAGCGTTCTAAACTGCTGACAAAAGTTTGTCAAAGACTAGACTTGCAGATCAAATGCAAATCCGATTGCTCATGTTCTTGTCCTACCAAGAAGAAGTTTCATTCCAGACGCATCGAGATTTCTCCACCTAATGCTCTGGCCAAACAAAGATTTCGACATTTCAAGCACCGCTAGTTTCTTCGGAAAAGGAAACGCAAAGGCAAACGCTCTAATCGGTGTTATTTGTGCAACCACCTGGGTCATTTTGCCAAAAATTGTCCAAACAAGCCCAAGCAGTCAGCCAAAATGATGCAACAACTTTCTCAACTCACAGATATAGATTTTTCTGATGATAATATTGAAAGTTGGTTTTCAATGGATGAAGAACCCACTTCAGACACTATTTTCCAGTTTACAACGACTGATACTAAGTTCTCTAATTTAGATGATTGTCACTATTTCTATCATATTCAACAAGCACCACAATCCTTTCCATCATTAGTCTTCTGATGTCACATACCTACAGCAAAAGTTCAGATCTTTCCCACTACATACTCTAATCCCATTTCAATCATAGCATTTTTTGATACTAGTGTTACTCGTACTATTATCAACCCTAAGATCCTCCCAGCCTCTCAGTGGAAACCTCATCAGGAAGTTTTCTACACTGCTAATAGTGACACTTTCACTACTCATCTGATCAGTAAACCCATTAAAATCCAAATTTTTCCAGGATGTTTCACTTTTCATAAAGTTCTTGGCTCTGATTTACCTGGCAAAGATATGGTTCTAGGTTTTGATGTTTATTCTAAATTCAATAAACTCATAATCCTCCCTGATGGTGTTCGGTACAAGATGTTTTTCCAATCCTAGACCACTCAGCCTAATTTATTCCAGATTGAAGGCAATCATATTGAGCAGATCAAGACCCAACTTATTTCTCACTCTTGTGCAGATTCCCATGCAGACTTTCTCATTAAATGTGCTCATCCATTATGGAAGAATTCGGATTTCTTTATCCATCTTTCATTCATCAAGAGCGAAGATATCAATCCCACTAAAGCTAATCATTCAGGCATGTCACCAAAACATCTCAGCCTAGCCCAACAAGAATGTACTCAGCTTTTTTCTCAAGGATTGATCGAACCTACAGACTCTCAATGGGCATGTGAAGCTTCTTATGTCAATAAACGTGCAAAACAGGCCAGAGAAAAACTCAGACTTGTTATCACTTATCAGCCATTGAATTTCTTTCTCCATGATGATAAATTTCCTCTACCTTCCAGACAAGTTCTCTTTGCAAATCTCCATAATGCAAAGATGTTTTCCAGATTTGATCTCAAAGCTGGATTTTAGCAACTTGGAATTCATTTTGATGATCATCATAAGACTGCTTTCTGCATTCCCAACCAACGCTACCAGTGGACAGTTATGCCTTTTGGACTTAAGGTTGCTTTTTCCCTGTATCAGAAAGCCATGACGAAGATTTTTGCTCCCCTTCTACATACATGTCTCATTTATATCAATGATATCCTTCTCTTTTCAAAAGATGAGGAATCTCATATACGTCTTCTTTGTGACTTTGTTGATATCATACACACTTATGGTATTATGCTCTCTAAGAAGAAAATGCAGTTAGGGCAAACAAATATTGATTTTCTCGGTATGATGATTGCTGACGGCAAGCATGATCTTTAGCTTCATATTGCTAATGAGTTGCAAAAATTCCCAGATGTTCTCACAACTAAGAAAGAAATACAACAATTCTTGGGAATTGCCAATTACATGCGCAGTTTTATTCCCAACATTTCTCGTCTCACTACTCCACTTTCTCATATGCTTAAGAAGAATCTTCCAGAGTGGTCTAAAAAGCAAACATATGCAGTCAAGAGTCTTAAGCGCACATCCTTCCATACACAGCCGTTGAAGATTCCTTTTCTGAGAAACAAATTCTTCAGACGGATGCTAGTGACACTCATTGGGATGCAGTACTTTTTGAACAAGATGATGACAAGGTACGACATTTGTGTGGATACCAGAGTGGACAATTCAAACCACACCAGCAGCATTATCATTCTACTTTCAAGGAAGTGTTAGCAGTAAAAAATGCAATTGAACGATTTGAATTCCATCTTGTTGGACATCAATTCTTTATTGAAACGGATATGAAGTCTTTTGATCAAATGCTTCGATTCAAAAAAAAAAGGTTCCGCATCAACAATTACTTCGATGGGCAGAATGGTTCAGCAAATATTCCTTCACCGTCCAGCACATTAAAGGTCACACCAACACCATTGCAGATTATTTATCCAAACCTAAAACTAAACAAGTCAGCTTCATGAACCCTAGATCCAAACTTCTTCCCTGTTTCATGTTCCAACCAATAACCCAGTCCAGTTTCTGTTCATCATCTTCTTCATCACACCATACTCCAGACGTACCTCCTGAATTCGATAACCTTGTTCGAACTCATACCATTAATGAAAATACTACCACCCTCATGTTTTCTTATCAAATTCAATGCATTGAAAAATGTGGACAATCCATGTATGATATGTTAGGTGTCCATCCACATTACCCCTTTTTAAAAATCTTTTGCTTACCTCCAAGTCTTGATATCACATTTTCATAAGAATTATTATGGTTCTTTTGGTATATGTTACACCAGTACCACATTGTCATTCAATTCCCGATCCATCATATGTTGAAAATAATTTCCCAATATCAGTCATCCTCAACCCCTGAATTATGCTCTTTGATGACCTTTCTCAGATTGTTCAAAAGCCTCGACAAATGGAAATCTGTGTTTGCTCATCAGCTTGCCCGGTACAAAGGTCCTATGTCTACCAAAATGGCATGGTCTATCATGTTTTTCCACAAACATCACTCCATCAGATCCAATGGCCTCTATTTTTCACAGCATCAAGTCACATTTCATCAGTCTTATCTATATGACCTCGTTCATAATATGTTTGACCATCATGTCGAGATTAGATCAATTCAAAAAATCCTTTTTGAAAAAAATCAAATCATTCCAGATGAAATATGGCCATCTTTTCACGATGATGCTCCGTGGGAACTCTTTCCTCCAGACTACACTAAGAAATTACTCCAAGCCAAATAGACATGCTTGCGTTCCATCACTACTCAATTTGATGCCAATTCAGATTACCCAAAATGGTGGTACCTAGACTCACAGCCAGATACTGTGCAAGAAGAAGAGCTTCAGCAGTCTCATGATTACTATCTCCGTCTCCGTAAACCCAAGCGACAACAGTACATGCATGCACCAGTACCTCTGCAAAACCTATATCGCAGATTCCAGACATTTCTTCGGACACTCATCCAGATACATCTTCCCGACAAATCCCTGCTGACTGGATTCAATCAATGGGTTGTCTCGACTTCTAGGATGAAGACTCATGGCACGTTACCAACTTGTCAGACGATTAAAGCCCTGCGTGTCCTCAAATAAAAAGTTGTGTCCTTTATGTAAAATAGGGATGGACTAAATGGAAATTTTCCATCTTAATGTAATATCTCCTGTATCCTTTGTAAAAGTCAAATATTGTAGGCTTATGTTTTGTCAAGGATTGTAGGCTAATAAATGTATAAATAAATAAAATAAAATAACCAAAAGTCAAAAAGTTTAGTCATGTATTCAATGACTCATTTATGAGTGGTTGTATCCCTTTTATCTATAAATAAAGCCTTTTCCCTTCTCGTGGAGGAGGAGGAACTTTGTAAAACTCTTGTTTATTTCTCTTGCCTAAGAATCCCTCACTTCTCTCTTCTCTCTTCTCTCTTCCATATTTTCTCTACACATCTTCACCAAAGTTCTTTCATGTTTCTTTCATATTTCTAAACTTTCCCTCAACCTCAAGGGTGTTGTAATATTCTGATAATGTTACGGATAGCAAAAGATCCCATATATGTTTTAAATTTATGTTCTTTAACATGTTTAATATATATGTTTTTCATTTATGTTATTGTTCTTCATTTCTGTATATGTTCGTCATTTATATTCTTGTTCTTCATTTATGTTGTTGTTTAATATTCACTAGCCCTTTTAGATGATGTTAAAAGTTGTGTGGGTGTACGTGTATGTGGGATAAAAGGAGGGTCTTGACCATGATTTCAACCGATCGTTGTGTTGATTGGTTTCGCTTAGGTCGGATATAATAGTTTCCCACATGCATAAACCCCATGATCTTTTGACAGCATCTCTAAGGTCTAGTAACCGGTATGTTAGTAAAATTTTATTGTGTATATTCATTTAAATATTCATCAAAAGTTATTAGTCATGATAGTAGTTAGATGGAAAATTTAATCAATTAACCTTTCTTTAAAAAAGTAAATTAAAAAAATAACCAATTTTCTAAAGAAGACCTCTGTAAGATTTTTTGACACTTTAACCCTTGTCTTCAACATTTAATCACATTAATACCATTGTTTTCACCAAAATGAAAAAAAAAAAAAAATTTGATTTAAGATTGAAATGTAGAATATTTCGGTTTTTTTGTTGAAAGATATATGAAATGTCAAAAATATATTTAGTGTATAAAACAAAATTATTGTGTTAACTAAAATTAGGTTGAAAAATGACTTTTCCATAAAACTAATGAACAAATTTGAGCAATTAGATTCTTACAATGCTCAAGTGGGGTATAATGATATTAGTCTCACTTGAGTAGACTTTTTAGATATTTTATATGGGTTAAAATTGATATTTTATATATAATCTATTATTTTATTATCATTATAACCCCTATAAAGTATCAAAAAGACTCATTCGATAGAGGTTAATATTATTATACCTTACTCGTGTGAGACTAGACTCTTGTCGACTTGAGTTTTTGCAATTTTTTTTGGAAATTTCTTTGGATTGCAGGTTTTTCTTCTTTTTCCTTAAATTTGCATTATTTCATTTATGTTAAACACATATGAACATAATATACACCTTTAAACATATGCAAACAATACAAATAACATTAATCTAAAAACATTAAAGAGAAGAAAGAGAAGAGAATGAAGAAGAAGGGTAAAATTGTTCAAATTTTGGATTAAAATCTTACTTACAAAGACAATTAAAAATATGTTCCTTTTTAATTTAACTCTTAAAATAGGGTAACATAAGTAGTTATTTTCAATTGGATATATATGTTACGTGAAACGATTGAAAAATATTAATTCAATGATTTGCAAAGATGATTATGTGCTAAAAATTACACATTAAAACCTTATTCTACAGTAAATTTGTTGGGAATTTTTATTTTTAACGATATATTATCTATGTCCACACTAGTTTTATTAAAAAAAATAATAATAATAAAAAAATTAAGTTACTACAAATTGGAAGCGATATTATAAGGTTTCGTATAAATTTAATTCTTATATTATTAAATATTCATATAGTTTACACTTATCTTTTAAATTTTAAATTTTTTATTTCTTATGATTTACGGTTATTTATTCATTGTTTCACTATTTTATATATCTTTTTCTACCTCTTTACATATATCTTTCTAAAGTAACTCTTTTATTGCAATAATCGGTAATGATTTTTCCTTTAACTGATTTATGATAATCAATTATTAGTATCACTTATTATATACAATTATATTATAACATAAAGGAATTTAAAAAAAGATTATGCATATAAAATTTGGTAATGTTATCAAGAGATAAATTTAATTCCCATAAACAATGTTATTATGAGTCCAAAATTTCGTTCCTTGAAATCACAAAGGATAATTCTATATCAAAAAATGCACCGGTGGGATTGTCAGTGTGGCCTCTGTGTATTGGTCAAGTGAGAGTAAGCAAGTCAATTTAGGCACTTTAGTTTACGGGAAGATATTGGAGATAAGTATAAGAAAGAAGGGTTGTTTCTACAAAGATTAGAAGTCAATAAGTTGAGCAGGGTTGTTTTTGTAAAAGATGAAAGTTGACACCACACGGTGCATTTTGTTGCATTTTGTAAACACTTTGTAACTAACTATATAAAGTCAGTTTTATCAATTTTGTAACTAATTTTTCATTCAGTAAAGAAGATTCTGAAAATTTAGCTAAACTACCTTCTTCTTTCAATTCGTTCACTACTTTTAATTTATTTTTCAATTTCGTTCAACTTCCTTCATGGTATCAAAGTTGTAGACAAGCGTCAATGGCTCAATCGAATCCTGGTCTCTCTAATTTTGCATCAAAGTCAGAAGCTGAATCAATTGGAAATGCAAATGCAAATAGCTCAACTGTTCATTCAACACTTCCTACAATTTCAGTAAAGCTTGTGGAGAAAAACTATGGTCATTGGCGGTCGCAAATTTTTCCAGCATTAGCACCTCATGACCTTGAAGGCTTTATCACCGGTGAGAGTATCTATCCACCTATGTTTCTTTTTGAAAAATCTGTTGATTATGATGAATTAGTTAAGAAGCAAAACTCTTAATTGGAAAAGAACATACTAGTTATTAGTTGGCTTCTTTCATCAATCTTTGAATCTATGTTCAAACACATAGCTAAATGTGTTAGTGCGCATGAAATATAGAGTACTCTAGAGCTACCATTTCAATCCATTTCAAAGGCTAGGACACTACACTTAAGGAACATGTTATAGACTACCAAAAAGGACTCTTTCAGTATTAATGAGTATGTCCTAAAAATGAAAGAACTAGGGGATGAGTTAGTGGCAAGTAGTGTTAATACTGGAGAAGAAGAATTGCTCTTGTACATTCTAGATGGTCTAGAACCAGAATACAAAGCTATAATGGCAAATTTGACCTACCACAATAGTAATGCAAGCATCCAAAAAGCTCAATTCATGCTTCATAAGCATGAAATGAGATTGGAACGACAACACTTTGCTCTTTCAAGTTTTCATGAGCACTTAAATTCTGTTCTGTTTGCTTCAAAGCAAGAAAACATCAACTCGTCCACATCAAATCCTTTGAATAACTCATTTGGTCAAAAAATGCCAATACCATTTCATGCTCAAGCTCTTGGCTATGGTTATCCGCACAGCTCTAATGTCAATATTCCAACTCCTGGTCCAATTTATCCAATAGCAAGTAATATTGACTTTGGACATAATGGTTACCAAGGAACTGGTTATTCACCAAATACACAACAACTCTCTACCGGACATTTTCAGTTCAACTTTAAAATGGTAAGAGGCAAGGGCAGAGGCTGAGGTTATTTTAAGCCATGAGTAGTGTGTCAAGTATGTGGCAAATCAGGTCATTCTGCCATACAATGCTACCATCGTTTTGATTAAGAGTATCAAGGCCTTGCTGCCTCTTCCTACAGCCCTTAGACATAGCCTAATGCATGTGTGTAATTCAACATGTCCCTCTCAAAATGTCATCACTAAAGGTTTTGTTGAACCTGTACAAGCCTTGATCATAGCAAACAACACACAAAATCCTATCAATAGTTTTCACAATAACTTTCCTGGTTTTAATGATTACTCAGCTCCTCTCATGACAAAGTTAAGTGTACCACCTACTGCAACTTTCTCCCCTATACCACATCAACAATACTATCTTGGTACCTCATCTCACAATGGCACCAATCCTGACCATTATGCTGGTTTTTCACCAAGAACAGTTGCTAATGAAGCACCTTAGCAATTAACAACATCTTACCAAGTAGTAGGCTCTTCACAAACTCTGCAAGATCAGTCCTAGTATATGGGCACTGGGGCCTCAAACCATATGACAGCAGATGGATCCAATTTGGTGCTCAAATCTGCCCACTCAGGAGGATCAAAGGTACAAGTTGGGAATGGGGAATCCATCCCCATTACTCATACAAGTATGATGCCGGTACCTTCTTATGATGCAACTAGATTGATTCACCTTATGAATATACTATGTGTTCCTAAGATTCCAAAGAACTTACTAAGTATTTCTCAAATCACTAAAGATAACAATGTCATTGTGGAGTTTCATTTTGACCATTGTTTGGTAAAGGATAAGTGTAGTAGATTTGTTCTTCTTCAAGGCATAGTCAAGGATGGATTGTACCAACTTGAACTGTCACAGCCTGTTAGCTCACATGTTAGCTCATCATCAAATTCAACTTCCTGCTTTCCTGCTGCATTTCAGTTTTCAGATGCTTCTCATGTTCCTATCACAGCTATGGTTAATAAGTATTCGACAGATGATAGTTACTCTACTAAGACTTTAAATAAAACTTCAAATTCAAATTTGTGTTTATTATGGCATGCAATGTTAGGACATTCTAATGTTAGAACCCTTTATGCCATTTTGGATCAGATGAATGTAAAGCACTCTTTGAGCAGCAATAAAAAATTCTTTTGTGAAGCATGTCATTATGGTAAGCTACAGCAGTGCTATTTCCCCATCTGTCACTCTCAAGCCAAGGATCCTTTAGAATTAGTTCATTCCTATCTATGGTGACCAGCTCCACTTAACTCTAGGGAAGGCTTCAAGTATTATATCATATTTATGGATGACTTTAGTTGATTTACTTGGATTAACCCTTTGAAACTTAAATCTGAAGCTTATGAAGCATTTGTGCAATTTCACTACTTTATGGAAAAACAATTAGGATACAAACTTAAGAGCCTATAAATTGATTGGGGGGCGGTGAATATAGGCCTTTCAATAGTTATTTACAGTAGAATGGTATCATATTTAGGCATCCACATCCATATTTAAACCAACAAAATGGGAGAGTGGAAAGGAAACATAGGTCCATTACAGAGTTTAGGTTATCCCTTCTAGCTCATGTTGGTATTCCCTTAAAATATTGGTGGGCAGCCTTTAGCACAGCCACTTATCTGATAAATATATTACCCACCTCAGTTCTTGAATTTGCCTCACCATATTCTATCTTGTTTAAATAGCAGCCTACCTATACTGATTTGAGGGTTTTTGGCTGTAGTTGCTACCCTTATTTGCAGTCATACCACAAACACAAACTCTCCTATCATACTGAGAAATGTGCCTTCCTTAGCTATAGTCTTGCCCACAAAGGATATTTGTGCTTGGCCTCTATAGGCAGATTATACATTACAAAGCAAGTCAAATTCAATGAGACAGATTTTCCTTTTAAAAATGGCTTTGGTTCACTCGTATCTCATGCTTTTACCTCTCAAATTGAGTCTAATTTAGGCACCTCTACTAGCTCATGGATGTTACCACGCAATGTTTCTCTTTGTCCAGAACCTACTCAACCTGTTGTTTCATCCATTACTACTCATGCTATACACCTTACACAACCTATTTTAGAACCACCATAGCCTATTATTTCTTCAAAGTCTTCACCTCTTGCTGTTGATCAATCAGAGAGACCATATATGTCTTCAAATTCTACTCCCCTTGAAATAAAACACTCTGATCCTCATCTGTTTTCTCCTACTACAATCCATAGTTCACTTTCACCCTCTCAATATTCAACACATCCTAGCATTAACTTGGAAGTAGTTCTCTCATGCCCTTCTACTTCATCTTTAAACACACACCCTATGATGACCAAGTCCAAAACAACCACTTGTTCCAACCTTGGTTCAACTACCTATCAAGCTGAAGTAATTCACACTCCCATTCATCCTGAACCTAAGTCTATTACTGAAGCATTACTTAGTCTAGAGTGGAAACAGGCTATGGCCTCTGAATATCAAGCTTTAATGAGAAATAACACATGGGAACTTGTCCCTTATGAACAAAGAATGAATGTAGTAGGAAGTAAATAGGTTTTTTAGGACAAAACTAAATTCAAATGGGTCTCTTCAGAAATACAAAGCCAAGTTGGTAGCTAAAGCTTCCAACAAACACCTGGCCTAGATTATTTCGACACTTTCTCTCCAGTAGTCGAAGTAGCAACAATCAAAGTAATGTTATCTTTTGCAATCCACCAAAATTGGGAAATCCAACAGGTGGATGTTAATAAAGCATTTTTGAATGGGGAGCTAACTAAGACATTTTTTATGCTTCCTCCTGAAGGGTAATCTGGTGCTACAGTAACTAAGAGTCATCCCCAACAGCTTTGTAAGCTCTATAAAGCCTTATATGGCCTTAAACAAGCTCCTAGAGCTTGGTTTGATAAACTCAAAGCTGCCTTGATCAATTGGGGTTTTGAAAATTATATTTCAGATGTTAGTTTATTTTTCTACAATATATTTCAGATGTTAGTTTATTTTTCTACAAAAATGATTCCAAGCTAATGTATCTACTATAGTTTATTTTTCTACAAAAATGATTCCAAGCTAATGTATCTAATAGTATATGTAGATGATATTCTTGTAACAGGAAATGATTCTCAACTTATATCTGGTTTGGTTGCTGATTTGAATAGAAAATTTGCATTAAAAGCTCTTGGGGCAATGTAATACTTTTTAGGATTTAGGTGAAGCAAAATGGTTCTGGTTTACTGCTGTCTTAGACCAAATATGCGCATGATCTTCTCCTAAAAGCAAGCATGGCAGAATCCAAGCCTTGTTCCACTCCGATGGCTGTTGGTCTTAGACTTGGAAGGGAAGATAGTAAGGTCTTTGATCAACCTACCCTTTACAAGAGCATCATTGGTGGCCTCCAATATGTGACTTTATCTCAGCCAAACTTAGCCTTTGTTGTAAACAAGCTCAGTCAATTTTTGCAACAACCCACTGAGGCTCACTAGACAGCATGCAAACGAATCCTAAGATATGTTAAATGATTTACAGATGCTGATTAGGTAGGAGATGAGACTGATCGAAAGTCCACTAGTGGATACAATGTGTTTCTTAGAGGTAATTTGGTTCAATGGTTCATTGTCCTCTACAGAGGCTGAGTATAGATCTTTTAGCCAAACTACTACTAAACTTGTTTGGATTCATAATTTATTCAAGGAACTTGGCATTGATGTTAATAACACCCCAATCATATGGTGTGACAATATAAGTGCTGGGGCATTATCTTCAAACCCTGTCTTTCATGCTAGGACAAAGCACATCGAAATTGATGTGCACTTTGTTAGGGAATTAGTCACAAGAAAGTTGTGGAATGTGCAATACATTGCCTCCGAATACTTGACAGCTGATATCTTGACTAAAGCTCTCTCTAGTTCAAGGTTTGCCATGTTAAGAGAGAAGCTAAAAGTCACATCTGAACTTTCAACCAATGATTACAATGGCCAAGCGATACAGAAGTTGTTTACTGAATGAGTTGCAGTTCTTAAAAAACTGCATGGATAGAAATTTTTTATTGTATTTTACTATATGAGCTGATATTCCTTAAGTCTGAGTAGAAGTTTTTTACTATCCCAACTAAGGTTTTGAGTATAATCCTTTATTGTATCAATTAAGGTTTTTCTTCTCCTCATTCTAATATAGTTAAAGCAACATATTGAAGCACAAGGGAAGTACTACATAATGCAGAATGAAGAACTACATGCAGAGTAGCTACTCTAAATAAGCGGACTGCTAACTGACCACTACTAATTGCTCTATTACATTAAGTAGTACTAATGTCAACTCAATTTAGGCACTTTGGTTTACGGGAAGATATTGGTCAAGTTAGAGTAAGCAAGTCAATTTAGGCACTTTGGTTTACAGGAAGATATTGGAGATAAATATAAGAAAGTAGGGTTGTTTCTACAAAGATTAGATGTCAGTAAGTTGAGCAGGGTTGTTTTTGTAAAAGATGAAAGTTGACACCACATGGTGCGTTTTGTAAACACTTTGTAACTGACTATATAAAGTTAGTTTTATCTGTTTTGTAACTAATTTTTTATTCAATAAAAAAGATTTTGAAATTTCATTTCAACTACCTTCTTCTCTCAATTCATTCACTACTTTTAATTTCTTTTTCAAATCCGCTCAACTTCCTTCACTATGCATTCACCAATGCCACTGGCTTCTTCTGTGATCATGACCACTTTTCCCTTTAACCTACACAACACAATGTAGATGTGCACAAATTAATCACTGAATATGTGTTAATACTATACACTACTTTACTCACTTTTTCATGGAAGAAAATTATTATAAAAATTTACAACAAAATTAAAGAAATTCAAAAAGTGATATAATGGTTATGCATGAGAAATTAAAACTTGATTTGGGTTGTTTAATCCACTGACCTTGTGATTGCAGTGAGACTTGATGTGGTTGCCATCTTCGAGAGGAGAAGTGAAGGTTCTTGAGTTGAATTGAAAAGAAGAATTAAAATAAGTAAAATGTTGACAGAATAGTCTAGAGCTATAAATGAGTTGAAGAAAAGTGTGTGGATTTCTATTAACTGAATCTTCTTCAACAACGAAAACAGAAAATAACAATCTCTTAAATAGAGACTGAAGCATATTACAAAACAGTGTGTTTAAGCACTTACTTGCAAACTTTACAAAAACACCCTCACTACTCTTATTCCTAATATTTCCCCTTAAACTAAAGTGTCTAAACACTTGTCAAACTACCTTACTTAACCATCCATGTGCTTAATATTTTCCTGTAAACCAAAGTCTCTTAGTGATCTTGGTCCAAGCTTGACTGGTACATCCTTATATTTTATACCTCCAGAGTATAAGTTCACAAGGTTTCAGAATAAGCACTTGCTCTTGCTCAAATTAATACACAGTCAGTGAATGCTCTAGCAACATTCTTTAGCAGCACAGCACACCAAAAACAACAAACAATAGCACTTCATTAACATTCCAGGAGCATACTCCAACAATTGACCAAACCAAAAACAACACAAAACAGCACTTCATTGACATTTCAGTAGCATACTCCAACAATTGACCAATCCAAAAAAAAAAAAAACAAAACAAAAACAAAACACAAAACAACACTTCATTAACATTCAGTAGCATATTTCAGTAATGTAGATCCACACATTAACCAAAATCATATCAACACTTTAGCAATACACTTTAACAGCATAGAAAACACTTTAATCAACACATAATAAAAACCATTTACCTCTGATCATCCAAAGCCCAAGAGCAAACTCAACTACAGGAGGCCATGATTTAAAGTGCCTTTCACATACCTTAGAACTCTCTTGTAGGTTGTCTAGTGATTAACAGTAGGTTGTTGCAAGAACTAGCTTAGTTTATCCACAGCAAAGGCAAGATTAGGCCTGGACAAAGTTAAGTATTGTAGGCCTCGATGATGCTTCTAAATAAGGAAGGCTGATCAATGATCTCATTGTCTTCCTTTCCCAGTCGAAATCCAGTAGCCGTAAGAGTGTTATAAGACTTAGATTCATGCATACCAGCTTTCACTAACAACTCTTGAGCATATTTGCTTTGTGTTAAAAACAATCCATTACTATTTGTATTGACCTCAAAACCAAGAAAATAGTTTACAGGACCAAGTGTTTTCAAGGCAAACTGATTATTCAAATCTGTCACCACTTGATCAATCAATTGCTTATTGTTCCCTGTCACCAAGATATCATCTACATAGACTAGTAGATAGACTATATGAGATTCTTTTCTATGAAAGAACAAGCTAACGTCAGAGATAGAGTTATAAAATCCCCAACTAATTAGAGCAGTTTTTAATTTCTCAAACCAAGCTCTTGGAGCTTGTTTAAGACCATATAAGTCCTTATGTAACTGACACACCTACCTAGGCTTAGACAAATCAAGGAAGCCTTCTTGTGGAGTTATAAAAACTTGTTCAGTCAATTCCCCATTAAGAAATGCATTATTAACATCAAGTTGTTGTATTTCCCATTCATTATACACAACTAGAGAAAAGATAATGCGGATGGTAGTTGCCTTAACTACAAGTGAAAAAATCTCAAAATAGTCAAGGCTAAGGGTTTTTTGAAACACCTTGGCCACTAACCTAGCCTTATACTTGGATAGGACGTCATCTGAGTGGAGTTTTGTTTTGAACACCCATTTGCAGTCAACAACATTCATTCCAGCTTTATAAGGTACTAGGGTCTAGGTTTGGTTCTTTAATAAGGCTTGATATTTAGCCTCCATAGCTGCCTTCCATTTAGGAGTTTGTAAGGCTTCAGCAATGGATTTTGGCTCAAACAATATATTATTTGTAGAGATAAGAGCTTGGGGTGTATTGGTAAGAGTACAACTCTTAGACCTGGTGATCATTGGGTAAAAATTTTCAGTTCTGATAAGAGCTGAAACCGAAGATGTAGAAGGTGTTATGGGAAGCACTACTTCAAGTTGAATTCCAAGGTTATTTTTTGCTGTAACAAAAACTTCAGAGATGCTCACAGGAGAATGACTGCTAGAAGAATTACTATTAGGAGAGACTACTTATGGAGAAGACAAGTTGCAATCCTAAACAGATGTTGTAAAGGGATTTGTTGATCTGAGAGCTGTGTTTGGATACAAAGCAGAATCTGGAGGATTGGGGTAATGGCCAGGTCTGGGAAATGATATTAAAATCAGGAGGTACAGTAGTGGAAGTGGTAGACACCGTAGGTTGAAATCCTGATTTAAAAGGGAAATCCGCCTCTTGAAACTTCACTTGTTTTACTATAAACACTCGGCCAGAGGAATTCATACACATATAACATTTATGATCAAGGTTGTATCCCAGGAACACATACTTCTTAGTATGAAAGGATAGCTTATGCTTTTAGTAAGGCTTAAGAAATGGATAGTACGAGTAGCCAAAGACTTTCAAATTTGTATAGCTTGGTGACTGTTTGAATAATGTTTCATAAGGTGAAACAAACTTTATAGCAGTTGAAGGAATCCTATTTAGTACTAAAGGTTGGCCACCAGAATTTCAAGGGCATGGCAGCATGAGCCAGCAGAGGCAACCCAAATTCAGTAATAGTTCTATGTTTTCTTTTCACTCTTTCATTCTGTTGATGAAGATATAGATAGGGATGCCTAAATCTAATGTCATATTTATGTAAGTAACCAAAAAAAGGTCTGAATTCTCCTCCCCAATCCATTTGCAAACACTTTAGTTTTGCATCCAATTGTTTCTCAACAAAACAGTGAAACTGACTACATGCACTAAATGCTTCAGATTTGAGCTTTAAACGGCAAAACCAAGTATATCTACTAAAATAATCAACAAATATAATATAATACTTATTGCGTTCAGTGGATAGGAGAGGTGTATGCCCCCATAGGTTAGAATAGACTATTTCTAATGGTCTAAGAGCTCTGGAAGTAGATGCTAGAAACTTACACTACTGTAGTTTCCCATATTGACAAGCTTCACAAAAAAAAAAAATAAAATAAAATAAAATAAAATAAAATTATTTCCAGTAATAGACTGCCTTGCATGCAGTATTTCAAGTACATTATGAAGAATATTATGACTAGGATGACCTAACCTCGCATGCCAAAGAAAAACATCATTCAATGACTCATCAAGTGTTGAATTATTAGGTGAAAGACATTCAACATCAGAGTTGTGACCACTGTCTGAGGAATGCTCTTTATTAGTCATAGGTGAAGTAACTGCATGAGAAGTAAAGGCTATGGAACTAGAATATCCAGGTTGTAATGTAGAACTAGCGGTGGAGCTATCAATTGTTGGCAAAGTAATTTGGTAGAGGCCATCCTTCACTATCCCTTGTAGAAGAACAACCTTGCTATGTTTATCCTTTATTAAACAACAATAAGCATGACACTCAACTATCACATGGTTATCCTTAGTGATTTGAGATATGGTTAATAGATTTTTTGCAATATGTGCCACACACAAAATGTTGTGAAGCTATAAAATCTTATTTGAATTAGTATAGGGCAGTAACAGCATACATGTGTGCGTGATAGGGATAG
Organism: Pistacia vera; assembly: GCF_008641045.1. Classification (NCBI taxonomy): domain Eukaryota; kingdom Viridiplantae; phylum Streptophyta; class Magnoliopsida; order Sapindales; family Anacardiaceae; genus Pistacia; species Pistacia vera. Next base: position 848,725 of record NW_022196170.1, read on the forward strand.
ACTAACCATTGCCAACTTGGACTTGAGATCCTCCCTGATAATTGGACTTTAACAGCATGTTAGAGGCATCTGCAATCATGCAATTTGATGCCCCAGAGTCCATGTACTAGGACTTATCAGTTACTGTTTGTGGTGTAGCAATAGCCTGAGAATTAATGGTTGACATCACAGGTGCAGTGGGAAACTGTCCCACGGTTGAGTTGTTGGTAGAACCCATGTTGACAGGATGAGTTAAGGATTGAGATTCAGGTGCATGTGATTGATATCCTAGAGTAATGTAACTCAGTGAGGAACCTCTAGTAACACTAGCGGCTGAAAAATCATGAAATCCTTCATAGGAATTAAGAGCAAACTTTGGTTGTAGAAAGTTTGCTGCATAAAGGGCTTGAGCTTGAGTAGCAAGATCATGAGAGCTTCCAGGGCATGTCTAAGTGTTGGTAACGGGAGAAGATATAGGTGTGGTAAATAGCTGAGTTGAGGAGGAGTTATGAGTTTGAAAACCATGGTAATCATAGTCAAACCGATGGTAGCACTGCAAAATTGAATGGCCAGGTTTGCCACACACTTGACAAACTAGTCTAGGCCTACAATAACCTCTACCTCGACCTCTGCCTCTCATTCCACTATTATTAAACTGAAAAACACCAGTAGGAGGGTAATGAGTAGTGGCAGGGTGAGGTGATGCAGTAGTGTACATGGCTACATTAGGAAGTTGTTGAGGATACCCTTCATTATGTGCATAGTTCACCATATTTGGTTGAATCAAAGGAGCAAATCCAGTATTCTGAAAAGTGCCTCCTCTATGACCAGAATTCTATATTTTTGATATACTATTGAAATTCTAAATTTGTGACACATAATTGGGTCAATTGAGACTTGCTTAGCAGCCAGTAGTGTAGAGGTCATTTGCTCAAGGAAGTTAGACATTGCACTATTCTATTTTTCAATGCGTATCTCGTGCTTATGTAAAAGCAATTGAACTTCCTGAAGAGTGGTATTACTACTGTTGGCAATAAGATTTGCCACCATAGCATCAAATTCTGGACCTAAACCATCCAGAATATATAACAGCAATTCTTCTTCTTCAATTTGAACCCCACTAGTTACCAACTCATCACCTATTTCTTTCATTCTTAAAATGTTTTCATTAACACTCATGGACTCCTTTTTAGTATTTTGCAACAAAATTTGTAAATGCAATGTCCTAGCCTTGGAGAAAGATCGAAAATACAGTTCTAATGCATTCCAAATCTCATATGCACTTGTGCATTTGGCTACATGCCTAAACATGGATTTAGAAATAGAAGAAACCAACCAGCTTACTAAAAATTGATTTGTTTTCTTCCAATCAAAGTATTTTGGATTAGGTTTCTTAACAACTTGTTTAGAATCTATTATCTTCTCAATTATAAACATAGAGGTATATGTATTCATACTTGTTACAAAGCCCTCAAGCTCATATGAGGTCAGAGTAGGTAGAATTTGAGACCTCCTAGATAGAGACTAAAGCATATTACAAAATGGTGCATTTAAGCACTTACTTGCAAACTTTACAAAACACACCCTAAGCGCTACTTACAAACTTTACAAAAACACCCTTACTAACTCTTATTCCTAATGAGAAGGTGAGCTTGGAAAGTTGAATGATTTATTTTATATTTCTGATTGATAATGTAAAGAGAATGGCATATTAACAAACCATAGCTGTACTCTTATGTATTAAATTAATATGAATGAGAATTCCCATAAAAAATAAAATGATATATTAGCAGTGCCAAACAAATGAATTGATCACCTAATTCCACATGAAAGTGGGTTGTTTTATAATATGATAGTAGCACTCACTGATTATTCAGTACATAGTTTGTTGGGTGAATGCTCGAATCTAGGTCAAACTAGAACAGCTAATGGCGCTCCATGTGATCGATACGAACACTATTTGTCTCATATTAATAACAAGATTTATCATGTGGCCAGAATATCATAATAGTTTTATAAATGTGTCTATGTTTTTATAGTATTTTGATGCAGAGACAAAACACAAGATAAAGAATCACTTGTATTTGGTAGAGGGTATATTATTTGCTCGATTTAGACTCGATACGCACACAACAAACTTTGAATCCATCGTGGATTTGGGCATCTTTAAGGCGGTTTTTCAAGAGTGTTACTTAGATTGTTTAAATAATTTATCAAAATATGTAAAAGAAAAATTAGAAGTAAAGATAGAATGGTAAACATCCTCCTATGCGAACCTAATGGTAGGACACAAAAGTTAAATGTGATCAACCCATGTTGAGGTTCTTAATGCCACACACGTGTACTAATGAGTCTTAGGTGAAATATTGTTTTCAAATGTATGTTAATATAAAATCTTATTGTGTATACATTCATTTAAATATTCATCAAGAGTTATTAAATATATATTACACAATGAAATCTTATTGTAAAGTAAATTTGTTGGGAATTATTACTTTTAACAGATTATTATACTAGATAAGTTAGTAGAGTGTAATCAAAGAGATTGACATATTTGTAATGAATAAATGTCTAAAACATAAGGATTAATTATGTCTTCATGCATGTTTATTGTTAAATTTATAAAGACTTTGTTAATCCAAATTCATCACTCTTATTTTATCTCTATAATTTTTCGAATGAGGTCTACGTCCATATCATGAGGATCATATTTCTTTCAGCAGGAAATTGAGCTAATAAAAATTTCCTTCCAAGTTGACTAGCCCTCTCTTTATAAATTTCAATTAGAACATAAAAATTAATAGGATTGAAAAAAAAAAAAAAAAAGCCCAGCCCGACCCGATCGGGGCATATATAACACCCGGGCCTGGGTTCTGCCAGGAAAGCCCAGGCCTGGCCTGGCTGTGATATGCTATAGAAGTTTTGTAAAATTATTAACCGTACATAAATTATTGAAACCCCCTAATAGTCCCCTGAAAAACTTTTAAAAGCCCCCTTAAAGAATTCAGATACTTGTATAATACAACCTGCCAATAACCCCTTACAGAATTATAAAATACAAAAAATCTGTTCTTCATATCAATAGAAGCCGAGCCTGAAGCCCGGGTGCCTGGCCCGCGCTTGGATTTAATAAAAAGAAAAAATCGGGCCGAGCCCAAAGTTCTTACATCCTTAAGCATTAGTGTCAACAAAAGAGTAGATAATAAGTAATTCCACAAAGTAATTGCTTGGTACAGTAAAACCTCTCTATAATTATAATATTGGGATCAAACTAATTTATTACTATAAAGAGGTTATAACTTAATAGAGGTATAGTTACAAAAAAACTATTTTGATTTCTTATTTTATATTTCATGTTTTACTAGTATGTATTAGGACTTTAATTAATTGTTTTAGTAGTATTAGGATTTCTTATTTACTTTTAATATTACTTGTTTCTTATTTTATAATTTATGTTTTGGTAGTATTAGGATTTCCTATTTACTTCTAATATTACTTGATTTCCTATTTTAAAATTCATGTTTTGGTAGTACTAGGATTTTAATTCATGTTTTAGTATTAGTAGGATTTCAATTCATTGTTTTAGTAGTAGTATTAGAATTTCTTATTTACTTATCCTAGTAGAATTATGATTAGCCTGCTATAAATAGGGTTGTTATGTTTCAACTTATTCAATCAAGTTTTCAATAAAATCTTCCACCAATTCAAGTGATACATTTCTTCTTCCTCTAGCAAATCAATCATGTCATCCAAAGTTAATACACGAGCTCAATTGACTAAAAGTATTCATGTTGAATTGTGCAACATGAAAGAATCAAACCCTAGTTGGAAGCAGAAAGATCTTGTGAAGTGGTTAGAGGATACTCATGGTCTTAAGGTATCACAAGCAGCAATATCTAAGACACTCAAACGATCAGCTGACCTCCTTCAAGAAGAAGGATTGTTGAACCCAAACACAAAACATTCAAAGATGGTAAAGTACCCAGCAATAGAGTCTACCCTCTATGAATGGTTTGTATGCCATCAAGAGCATGTCGATATGAATGGTGAATTGTTAAAAGAGAAGGGAAATATTTTTCTAAGGAAACTTTATCCCGAAGCTACCTCGTTTGGATTTTCAAATGGATGGTTGGAAAAGTTCAAGCAACGACATGCAATTCATTCCTTTCGTCGTTTTGATGAAAGTGGTTTAGTTATTATGGAGAAAATTGAATCTAGTTTTCCATCAATAAGAGAGGAATTAGACAAATGGGCTTGGAAGGACATTTATAATATGGATGAAATTGGCTTATTTTATCGAATGCAAGCCGATAACTCTCTTGCAACAAAGCAATTGGAGGGTCGAAAGCAAAACAAAGAGAGGATTACAATTGTTATTTGTTGCAATGGCGATGGCTCTGACAAATTTCCGCTTTGGGTCATCGGTAAGTTTCTTAATCCAAGATGCTTTAATAATGTCAGCCGTGATAATCTCAATTGCAAGTATCGAGCGAATTCAAATGCATGGATGACATCTTTGTTTTTTATGGAATGGCTTAAGTGGTTTGATAGCCGTTTGGATAGAAATGTCTTGCTTATATTAGATAATTGTACCGCACATGGCAAAAAGGAGAATCTACCCCTAATTCCTCACACAACTGTTCTGTTCCTACCACCAGATAGCACTTCCAAAATCCAACCATGTGATGCAAGCATTATTAGAAATTTCAAATGTTATTATCGGCTGCGCTTTAATCGCTTACTTTTGAAACGGATAGAAGATCATGTATTGAAATCAGAAAAGATAAGTATCCTTGATGGAATTGTAAATGCAGTTGCTGCATGGTCAATTGATGTGAAGCCACAGACAATTATCAATTATTGCAAAGCCACAGACAATTATCAATTGTTTTAAGCATTGCAAAATTAGGACCTCCGATGTTGATGAATTGCAAGTTACAAATAAAGTGGATGAAGAGAATAGAAAAGTCATTGCAGAATTGAGTGATCAAATTCGATAACTTTACTACACTAATCGAATAGATATTAATGTCTTCCTCGATCATCCAAATGAGCAACAAGTCGTATATGCTTTAACTGAAGAAGAAATCATTGATGCAATTAGACAAGAAGAGAAAGGAAATAATCCTGAGGATGATAGTATGGAAATGCAAAAAGTTTCGTGTCATGAAGCTCTAAAGATGCTTGAGAAGCTAGAAATATTTTGGCTTCAACAAGAAGGTATTCATGCTAGTAAGTTATTATATACCTGCAAGTTAGAAGATTTGTTAACAACTCTAAAGCATAAATCATTGTCCCAAACAACTTTAAATAAATATTTTATTTCATCATAAACCTTTAATGTAACATAGCATATTATTTTTTTTGCAATATACAAATAATTATTACTATGTGGAGGCAATTTTCCTTAAGACGGGAATTAAAAAAATGATAACTTATTACAATGTGGAATTTATTCTTATTTATAACTATCCCAAATTGGGAATATAATTTTTTATGACTATGTAGAGTTTATTCCTATATAGAGTATCACTATATAGAGGTTTTACTGTACTTATTATAATAATGCTACGGACATTGATTATTGTCACCAACTTTTTATACCGACATACATAACATCCGGTCAGATGCAACCACGTTAAAAATATAACACTTCTTTCGTGAATGAACAGGCGTCCAACAATTATAGACGTTTGTTCATATTTGATAGATGGTCGTTTACTACGAATGGACGAGCGTCCACAAAAATAACAATAAACTCTCATCTTTATAATATGAACGAGAATCCATTTCCTCTGGATGGACGTCCACCTCATATGGATGCTTGTCTATAAATTTTTAAAAATAAAATAATGGATGATTGTCCGTATTATATGGACAGGCATCCATTTGAAATAGATCGCTGTCCATCTAAAATTGCCACAAATTAAAAAACTTTTTTGAAAAGAATTTTTTTTCTTAAGTTGAAACCACTTGAACACTCACGGCCAGAAAAAGAAGTCGAAGCTAGAATAAAACAATTTGTTTTAAAAGCACTATTTCTAAAGTCTACTTCTCCTCGAATAAAGGCATCCTGCCTTGGAAGTAACAACACCATTTCAACTGTTTCAGCAACTACTACACGCAACAATAATGGTGGTAAGCAAAACAGAAGATAAAGAAGAGGCAGCGATACACCCATTTACTTATTTTATTTAATATATATATATATATTTTTTGGTTTTTTCCTCCATTCATCAGGTTATTTCAGCCCACCATGGCACGTTATTGTCAATATGGATGGCCGTCCATTTTAGATGGATGAAAATCTATTGTTATTTTTATGGACGTTCATCCATTTGTAATGAATGGTCATCCATCAAATATAGACGAATGTCAATAATTGTTAAACGACCGTTCATTCACGGAAGATAGTGTTATATTTTTAACGTGACCGCATGTGACTTGATGTCACATACGTCGGTACAAAAATTTAGTGGCAATAATCGGTGTCCGTAGTATTATTGTAATAAGTAATTCCACAAAGTAATTACTTGGTACTTGCATGTTGTTTTAATTAGAATTCTATCTTTTCTATATATTATTTATAAACCTATAATTGTCTCTCCCAAAACTTGAAATATCCCGTACTTTTACGAAAAAAACATTTAATCTACCGCCTCAACAAGATAAGGGGGCAAATTTCCCCCTAAAATTTAAAAACTCCCAAAGAAACCTTATTCTTACATAATTGTATTGTGCCCCCTCAAAATTATTTTTTTTTATATAAATTTCACCTTTTAAAATATCATGCTTCTTAACTTTTGAATTTTATTTAGTTATTTTATTTCATTAAACTACTCCTATTTCTAAATTTTTTAGTAAAAATTTAATATGTCAATTTGATTATGATAAATCTTGTTAAAGCCCTGAAAACTTTTTATAATTATAAATAATTTATTTTTCTCTTTCTTATCTTCATTTTTTATTTCCTTGCTCATACTTGAGATTATTGATTATACTCAAAAGTTACTAGAACAATAAATATTATATATCTATATATATATTCTAGTATAAAATTTCAAATATAACATTTTGTAATATTAATAAAGAAAAAAAAATTATATCATTAATATTATTATATGATGGTACCTCCTCTCACATAATTTTTGGATCCGCTATATATAATTATATTTTTTTAACTCTAGGGGCAATTCAGGCTAGACCATAAATGATGAATCTCTTCTTGAACCTATTTGATTTGGCTACATCTGCTAGAAATAATACGCTCATCTATTATGGAGGTGTACTTTATCAATTAATTATGATTAGCCATATGTCATTCGTTTATCAAGCATAAATCCGTAATACCTAATTTAATCAAACTGATAAGATTAAATCCAACCCATCAATTCGGTTACATAGAAGTTGCCCTTTTCTATGTTGTTGGAGTATAATTATCTTTTCCGTTGGTTGTAAGTACAAATAATCCAAAATTCTAAAAGTAACAAAACCACTCCAAATTTATAATTGTTGTGAAATCCATCATGTCTTCTCTCTATCTTTTGTTCATCATATCGACAATCTTTTCAAGCCATGCAAGAATATGGGGCGGCTATGGCGACTCCAACTCGGGGGACGTCGGAGCAGCTGACTTCACTGACTGGGAGCTGATAAACGCCGCGAGGAGCGGAGTTCTTCCAGTGGTTAAAGAGGGTTAGGAGGAGAATACACGAGTATCCAGAGGTGGCTTTGAGGGTTCAAGACGAGTGAACTCATAAGATCAGAGCTTGACTCACTTGGATTGAGTACAGGTGGCCGGTAGCGAAGACTGGGGTGTGGCTTCCGTTGGGTCAGGGGTGCAGCCATGGTTCGGTCGGGCTGAGCATGGATGCTCTTCAAGTCAGTTCAAAACTTCAAATTCTTTCTTTTATTGTTTACGTAGTCAAAAGACTCAAAACCTAAATTGCCAATTTCATTATTTGTTATTTTATTATTATTTATTATAACTGGGTCATTATAGATCCGAAACTCTCTCTCCAAGAGGACAAAATCATATGAATAGGTTAAGATTATGTTTTTAAATTGCAGTTTCGAAGTAAGCTGAACTATAGTTTTAACGAAAACGAAGAATCTGTCAATTACATAAATGTAAAACTATCTCTTTATTACTTCTAAAATGGTTATTACGATAATGATATCGTAACAACAAAAGACATGCCGATGATAAATATAACATAATATAATTAATATCAAATAAGTTATTGTATAAAACATAAATCTTTATTACGACCTATGGGTGACTTAGTGGTTTGATAGAGACTTTTTGATATATTTTCAAGATTTTTTAAGTTGTCATCTCTCTTTCTAGGTGTTATAGGATAGCATTGGAGTTCTTACCGACCATAATCTAAATTCTCAAGGGATTAATTGAGCTATACATAAGTGTACCTGACACCCTCCGTAATTAAAAAAAAAAAAAAAAAAAAAAAAAAAATTCTTTATAAGAATATAGATATCTTTATATTTCAATAATATCCATTAATCTTCTTGCGTCACTTCTGTTTGAGTTGTATTTTGATATACTGATTAAGTTAACTCTATTGTTTTTGTCGAAAACCAAAGAAATAAATTAATGTACTTCACCTATAGGAATTGGTACAGTGGGAACATAAGAGCAAGGTCAAGGTAAGATGCATGCTTGTGGCCACATGTTCATGTCACAATGCTACTTGGAGCAGCTAAATTACTTCAATTGAGGAGACTAAATTAAAGGTAATTAATATTAAATTCATAATGAAATTTATAACTAATTCTTCTTATTTGTTTGTTTCTTGATATTTCATTTCAAAGGGCACGGTTAAGCTTGTCTTCCAACCTGCAGAGAGGGTTATGGTGGTGCATACCATATGATAAAAGAGGTGCTGTTGATAATTTCAGGGCATTTTTGGGTTACATATTAACAGAAATGTCCACCGGACAAATGGTTCGAGACCAGGTTCTATGCTTGCTTCTTCTGGGAGATTTGTCCATAATTAAAGAAAGGTGGACATGCGGCACGGCCTCAAGATACTAGAGATCCACTTCTTGCTGCATCTTTTGCCATTCTTGCACTCCAACAAATAATTCTCGAGAGACGATCCTCTTGCTGCAAGGGTAAAAACTTAAACAAGTTTCATACAAAAGCTGATATGGTTTATGAGCTCTTACTTCATGTGCTTTGAAGAGTGAAAAACGGCTCGAGTTTAAACACATATACAAATACTATCTTTGAGGACATCCCGAAATTAATTTTGCCATAATCATGTTTAAACTGTTTTAATCTCATCAGATTGAAATGATATGTTATGACTCGGATCCTGGTATAAATGTAGGATCCTGATAAAATTATATCTGAATGTTCTGATTAGAATTTTCTGTTTAACATTACTCATACATGTAAATGATAATGTTATATAGGTATCACGGTCGGACTCATTGAGGCAAGCCAGCAACAAATGTAATCCCAGAAACCGTGAGATTTGGAGGTACTCTCCGGAGCATGACTACAGAAGGTCTTTTTACCTTCAGAAAAGAATCAAAGAGGTAAAAAATCAGCAAACTTTTGTGCCAGTCTCTGAATAATGTTCTACATAGAAGGAGGGAGGGCATCAAGGGTGGTCGCTTGACCCCGTTAACTTTGGAAATCATCAAAATATATATAAATTAACTTATAAAATTTGAAATTTCAAACAACTCAATCATCAATATATCAAATAAATTCTTATTTTTTTACAAAATACCTCACAATACATTTAATAATTATATTATATATATTATATAAATCTTATATATCTAATAAATATATAAAATTTATTTGTCGCAAAAAGACACAAATGAATAAATTGTATACTTTTATATACTCTGTAAATAGATCATTTCTAATTAAAATTTGTTTGCAATAAACTACTGTAAATTGTTTTATTCTTAGTAATTCTTACTAAAAAAAAACTATCATAACGTTAAATGAGAAAAGAAAGATAAATATCAAGAACATCATGAATACCAAATTGTTAACAATTCAAAAATGTATTTGTGAATTTTATAGGTTGAATAATGAAGAATTAACACAGACAAAAGCATACAATAATGAAAAGTGAAAACTAGATAAATGGTTGAACTATTTTATAAAAATGTTAATGTATTTTATTTAGAGATGTTTGTATTTGTGTTGCTTAATAATTATCCATTACTTAATTTTCTTGATTTTGTTTTACCACTGTGAGCATTGAAGTTTTATTTATATGTAAACATAATTAAAATATATTTTAAAAGAACGCTATAAATATTTTCATATTTTAGTATATGTTTACCCAGTTATAGTCTTATTCAAATTTTTTTACAACTGTATTGTTAATTCACTAACGCTTGACCCGCTAGAATGAGTGTCTGACTATGTTCGGTGTTATATGGTAATTTTATTTTTGGTAATAACAGATCATAGAACTCAAGCAGCAGTTCATCGGTGTAGTGCTACAGTAATTATCATGAGGAGAAAATAGGCTTACCCCCCTTGTTAACGATGAAGAAATGTATGAACATGCAAAAGAGGTTGGGAGTCTTTGCGGGAACCAAGTGAATTAATTCCAATAGTAATGGGAGCAGAAGATTTCAGCTTCTATGCAGAGAAGATGGCAGCTGCATTTTTCATAATCGATCAAGAATGAAACAATTGAAGTGGATAACCATGCACTACCTACCTACTTGTTTTAATGAAGGAGTTCTTCCCATTGGCAGCTCTCCATGCTGCGGTGCCATCTCTTACTTGGATAACACGATGTTGAAACACAAGGAACATAGTAGAATCGATTGTGTGATGGAATCATAGAGAAAGGCGCACAAGATGCATCTAAATGTATTTATGATAAGACAGTTCGCGAAAACTATGGCGAATTGTGATATGTAGCAGTTTGATTCTTCCAAGCCAGAAAGCTTTGCAGAGCTAACTTTGAAAATGAAGTTATAGAAATAAGTTAAATGTGTTTGGTAAAATATTATATTAAAATATTGTGAATTTTGAATTTCAATATCGTTGTTTGGTTAATTAGATTTTTATATTGTTGCATGTATTGCACAAAAAAAAAAAAATCTAATTTATCTATATTATAATATATAATTGCCTTTTATAATTAATAATGTATTAAACTAAATTAATAATTTTATGTAAAGGGAATTTAAAAATAATATACTGTCACATTGTTGTCAAACCCTCCATCAACAGCAATAGCTGACCTCCATACTGAGTTCTGCAATACGACATTAGAATGATCACTGCAGATGATCTACAGATACAAGTTAATCTTCAGCTGCTATGAGACAGAAATATTCAATTTTAGTTTATTTAGCTTCTAAATAAAAACTCCACCGTAGTATAGTAATACTCAATTAATGATATTAATAAAGTCTTTACTCGAGAGCAGTACTTAACTTGCAAAGTGGGTGCACAGCCGAGGTGACTCTGCATTCTCATTCTTTTTAAATGGAAGTGGCTTCCCACATCTACTCTCGTCGGCTGGGAGCTGGTGATAATGGAGGGTCCTCCCAATCTTGATATGAGTTAACCTTTTATCCATACTTAAGCCAAATAATTATAGCCATACAATTTACCTCAAGCTGATGAGCTATAGTTAGTCACTTATTGACTTGGTTAAACGATTGGTGACACAAATCTGACGGTCCAGAATCAGGCACAGCAATATCCAACCAAATCAACTCTGTTGTGAATTCCTAAACAATAAACAACACAACTCCCACAATGCATCTATCCTATTTTGTTTGCTGGATAAGTTTTTTTCCCTTGTTTCAAAAAGCCACAAGGACACCCAAATTTTGAAAATCGTTTTGAAAGTGAGGGCGTTGAATTTTTTATTTTTTATCGCTCGTTATTCGATGATTTCCCTTCCATTTAAAACTTTCACTGACATTACATCTGTCATGAATTAAAACACCAATTTCACATTAATTAAATTAATTACAAACATCTCCTTCTCATTGTGTAGTGCCAATCCATCATGTCTTCTTATCTCTATCTTTTGATCATCATATGGGCACTATGGCGACTCCAACTCGGACGGGATCGGAGCAGCTAACTTCACTGACTCGGGAGCTGTTAAACTTAGCGAGGGAGCCGCAGTTCTTCGAGTGGTTAAGGTAAGGAGGAGATACACGAGTACCCAGCTGGCTTTTGAAGAGTTCAGACGAGTGAACTGATACGATCGGAGCTGACTCACTTGGGATTAAATACAGGTGGCCGGTGGCCAGACTGGCGTCGTGGCGCGGTTGGTCAGGGTGGAGCCGTGTGTTCGGTCTAGGGCTGACATGGATGCTCTTCCCATCAGTTCGAAAGTTCAACTTTCTTTCTTTCTCGTGTCGTGGTTACATGGTCAAACCAAATCCCATTTTATTTTTTATTTTATCGGGAATCTGCCAGTCAGATTTGCCTTTTTTCTTTTAATACCTGGTTCATTTTATGATTTGAATGCAGAAAACACCTTCTATAAAAGAAATGGTATAAAATAGGTAAATAGTTTTTGGTTTTTTATAGTTGTAGTTAAAGTTGGCTGAATTATATTTTTTTAATGAAAAAATAGGAATGTTGCTTTATATATATAATGTTGAATTATTTTATTTTAAATGTAGTTTGATAATTAATAATATGGTATATGAAGTAAACCATGTTTTAAACCCTTTTATTCTTTTTTTTTTTTTTTTATCGGAGTATTCAGCACTAATTTGCACGTACCTTAAAAATCCCCCGAGGTCTTAAAATTAACAACCGAGTAAATCCCCTCAGTGATTACCCCTATTAACAATCCAGGTACATCTAATTCAAAGCTTTGAGTTTATACCAAGAGTCCTTTTGTTACTGGGTCACCCAATGGTTGTTAATCCTTTTATTCTTTCCTTGCCCACACGGTAATGGAATTTCTTAGCTTGGGACAAGTATCTTAACTGATTAAAAGTGTAAATTATTCAAATTCAACCTTGTTATTTTGAAGGAATTGGTAGAATGGGAGCATAAGAAGAGAAACAAGGGAAAGATGCATGCTTGTGGCCCGATGCTCATGTCACAATGCTACTTGGGCTGCAAATTACTTCAATTAGGAGACATAAATTAAAGTACTCAATAACCAAATTCATCTTAAAAAATTCAGAATTATATAATCGATCTAATCTTTTCTATTTGTTTGTTCAATGAAATTTAATTTCAAAGGGCACAGTTAAGCTTGTCTTCCAACCTGCAGAAGAGGTTATAGCGGCGCATACCATAGTTAAAGAGGGTGCTCTTGAGATTTCAGGCGATTTTTGGTTACATATTTCACCAGAAATGTCCACTGGACAATTGTTCGAACCAGGTACTATTTTTGCTGCTTCGGGAGATTTGTGGCCATATTAAAGGAAAAGGTGGACATGCTGCATGCCTCAAGATTCTAGAGAGCCAGTTCTTGCTGCATCTTTTGCCATCCTTGCACTCCAACAAATAATTTCTCGAGAGACAAATCCTCTCGTGGCTAGAGTAATACTTCAACTAAGTCTCATACACAAAAGTTCAAAGAACAATTGTTTTATGTCCTCTATTGTGTGTTTGAGAGTTAAAGAGTCTCAAAAAGCATCAAACCCAATTTTAAGTACACATACAAATATCTATTTAGACGTTAAAATTTTGTCTTTTAACATTAATGGTAGATATATGTTACAATAATATTATACAGTACTCTTGGGTTCACTAGGCAGGAAAATCACTAAAGTAATTCCTGAGACTGTGAGATTTGGAGGCTCTCTTCGCAGCACAACTAAAGAGGTTTTTATTTCCTTCAACAAAGATCAAAGAGGTAAGAAATCAGAAATTTTTGAAGTCTCTAGATTTTCATGAAATCAGGAATGTACAATTAGAGCTTGTTTGGTTGATTTATTAACTGGTCAAAGAGCTTATTTGAAGCCATAATTACTATTAAAAGTTTTTCAGGCTGTTTGATTGCATTCAAAAGCGATTATAGGATTAAAATAAGTTATTTACAACTTATTTCTATAAGCTCTTTTGAGCTTATATAAAGTGTTAGAATTTTAAAAATGTCCTATTTTTATATTTGATTTGATTTATTTCTGTATATTAAACCTGCTTTTGGTAAATAAGCACTAGAAATTTCTTTTACATTTTCCTAACCGAACAACTAATTTTTTTTATAAAAGCTATATTTTCATAAGCTCTTTTTCGATAAACTCTATTCAAATAATCATACAAACGACCCTCACGTATCTGAAGAGTAAATGGTAATATTTTTTTGGTAAATAACAGATCATAGAAACTCAAGCAGGTTCATAAGTGTAGTGGCTACAGTGGATTTTAGGGAGGGAAAAATGAGACCCTATCCAGCACTTGTTAATGAGAATGACATGTATGACTGAAAGAGAGGGTCGGAGAGTCTTTGCTTGGAGAACCAAATGTGCATCTTGTTCCAGTGGCGATGTTAGCAGAAGATTTCAGCTTCTATTCAGAGAAGATGGCAGCTGCATTTTTCTATATCGGAACAAAGAATGAAACGATTGAAGAGGTTCACCGATTGCACTCACCCTATTTGGTTATTAATGAAGATGTTCTTCCCATTGGAGCAGCTCTCCATGCTGCGGTAGCCATCTCTTACTTGGATAACAATGTCGTTGAAACTCAGTAGGAACATGGTAGATGCTCATGAAAATTTTATACAAAAGACACACAAGATGCATTATAGTATTCGATTTGGCATCCTACATAAGAGGAATATTGTAGGGTATAACTGAGATTTTAAATGATAACCCGATTAGGGAAGATATCTCCAACTTTCCTAAGTATCCTACCGGCATCCTATCTTATCATGTGCTAATGAGAGAAGGAAATTGAGCATCCTATTGAGATCCTGACATATAATTAATTCAAATAAGCCTTAATTCCAAATTTCCATATAATCCTTTTACCTTTTACTGTTTTTTACTTTCTTCTGGCATTCTCCTGTTAATTAGAATTTAGACCTATCAAACACGTTGAAATTAACTCATCATATTTTAACATCTATTAGAATAAATTACAAAAGATCAACTAATTAATAAATAAAAATTGATTATAAAAAAAATGTTTTTAGCTATTTATTAAATATTTTTGCCCCTGTTTGTTTTACTCTTCTTAATCATTTTTATGTTATCCTATTTAGATTAAAAAACAAAATATGTGTTTGTTTACTTACTAAGATCATTATTATGAAAATTAATCCGAATCAAATAACATTTTTTCTATTGAAAATGAAAAGAGGGAGACTTGTTTCTATTATCATATTCCATTCAACTCAAAACATTTAGATTATTTTAACCCTCTATATTTGTTAATTTAGCTAAACACCGCCTACAATAAAAATTTAAAAATTAACTAAAGCACCTCAGCCAGCAATCACTATCTGTCGTCGGCTACTACCGCCGGTGGCCGACGTCGATCTTGTCATTTCCTACCAAATCCACCATAGATTTAGCCAAAAACTATCAGATCTACTGCCAAAGATTCGACCATTGACGGTCAAATCGCCATTGACAACAACTTCATTTTTGGGGAGGCGTTTTTGTTAATTTTTAAAGTTTTTTATTTATTTATTTTGGGGTGTGTGCGTGTGCGTGTTGTTGTGGGGGGTGGTGGTCGTGGCCGTGGCCGGGGGGTTTTGTGGGGTTAACAAATGTAAAATGTAGGGAGTTAAAAATAGTTTAAATATTTTTAGGAGTTAAAAATAGTCTAAATATTTTCAGAAAATATTTACAAAAAAATGTACCAAACAACAATTCAACATTTTATCTAACTCTGATATAATTTTCAAATATTATACTAAATACATTGTCAGAGTCATATGATATTATATTTAATCTATCTTAACTCAACTTAAAATAGTTTTTCAAAATATCATATTTCAAATAATCTACTAAACAGACCATTTATTATTATCAATCAATTTCTTATTATACTTGTCAAATGTCACCTTCTTAAATCTTTGGATAAGTAAACAACCTTTTCCCATCCAAGGTTTGCCTTGATGACCATTTTCCACTCAAAAAATTTCAAAATATCACTTTCCCACCCAACATTTATATTTTATTAATACCCAAAATTCACTTCACTTTCTCAGCCGGCCTTCAGCAAGTTACCAGGAGCCAAGGTGAGAGAGTTTTTATAGAGTAGAGATCAGTGGATCGAATAGTGGTAATCAATTGAATATTTATTGCCGGAATCAACCGAAAATCATCTAAAAACAGGAAACCTTAGCTTTGCAATAGTCGATAATTGATGAGAAATCAAGTACGGTTTTGTAGAGAGGAGACCAGAGATTCAAATGGTAGTGATGGAGAGAACTTTTGCTGCCAAAATCAGCTTTAGGAAGTAACAAAATATTAACTTTGAGCGGGAAAGTGGTATTTTGAAACTTTTTTAGTGGAAAATTGTCATTAAAGCAAACCTTGGGTGGAAAAAAGTCGTTTACTCAGCTTTAGACGCATTTGTAGGGGTGTTTAAAACTAGTTATCCATTTTTTGAACCGAACCGGTTTTTCGATTCAGGAATTTTTCTGAACCGAAATCGAACTGGTTTAGAAGAAAACCGGCTAACCGGCCCCTTAAGGCTTAAACTAATTTTTTTTTTTTTAATTTTTTCTGATTTAAATTGTAAACATCATCGATACAAATCCAAACAAAAATTAAATATTTATACATATATAAAGCGGATTTAAGTTTAGGGTTTTTTTATATTTTAATTTAATATATATATTATAAACCGGTTAATAAAATCGGTTTCGCTTAACCCGTTTGCATTTCCTCACAAACTGGGAAGTGGTAACTGAATCGAAAATGTGATTTTTCAATTTCTATTAACAGAACCGAACCGGTTACGCATTTGTTCTTTTCATAATACGGCCAAATCGCAATCGTCACACTTTCACCTTTAAGCACCAAAATTTCTCATGAATTAAAATCCAGGCAAACATCTCCTTCTCCTTTTGTTGTGCCAATCAGTCATGTCTTATCTCTATCTTGTGGTCATCATATGGGCAGCTATGGCGACTCCGACCCGGACGGAATCGGAGCAGCTGAGTTCGCTGACTCGGGAGCTGCTAAACTCAGCTAGGGAGCCACAGTTCTTCGAGTGGTTGAAGAGGGTCAGGAGGAGAGTACACGAGTACCCAGAGCTAGCTTTTGAAGAGTTCAACACGAGTGAACTGATAAGATCGGAGCTTGACTCACTTGGAATTGAGTACAGGTGGCCGGTGGCCAAGACTGGCATCGTGGCGTCGGTTGGGTCAGGGGTGGAGCCGTGGTTCGGTCTAAGGGCTGACATGGATGCTCTTCCCATTCAGGTTTGAAACTGCAACTTTCTTTCTTGTTGCTTTCGTGGTCAACTTTATTTGTCGTTTTATGACATGTCAGCTCCATGAAGTTCGATTGTAACTGGATCATTTTATTGAATTTGGGATTGCAGAAAAAAGAGATTATATAAAATATGGATAATAGTTTATTGTTTTATAAAATGAAATTGAAGAATATGTTACTTATACAACTTTTTAATGTAGTTTTAATTTCTAAAAATAAATTGTATATGGCATGTTTCTATAAGAAAATAGGTCTTTTTATTTATCTTGTAAATTTATTTGATTAAACTGTACATTTAATGAAATTCAACCTTGGTATTTGAAGGAATTGGTAGAGTGGGAGCATAAGAGCAAGCACAAGGGAAAGATGCATGCTTGTGGCCACGATGTTCATACCACAATGCTACTTGGAGCAGCTAAATTACTTCAGTACAGAAGACATAAATTAAAGGTAATTAATAATTAAATTCATAATGAGAAATTATATAAATCTAATCTCTTTTTATTTATTTGTTCTATGAATTTTCATTTCAAAGGGCACAGTTAAGCTTGTCTTCCAACCTGCAGAAGAGGGTTATGGTGGCGCATACCATATGTTAAAAGAGGGCGGTTTTCACAAGTTTCAGGGCATTTTTGGGTTACATATTTCACCGGCAATGCCCACTGGTGAAATTGGTTCAAGACCAGGTCCTATTCTAGCTGCTGCTGGGAGGTTTATAGCCATTATTAAAGGAAAATGTGGAGATGCTGCATTGCCTCAACATACTAGAGATCCAGTTGTTGCTGCATCTTCTGCCATCCTTGCTCTTCAACAGATAATTTCTCGAGAGACAGATCCTCTTGTTGCCAGGGTAAAACTTTTGCAAGTTTCTTACAAAAATTTGAGATGGTTCCAAGACCTTCTAAATATCTAGACTTAGAAAGTTGGATCCATTTTAATGTAATCCTGTATAGGTCATCTCACTCGGGTTCATTGAGACGGGCCAAGCACTAAATGTAATCCCAGAGACCGTGAGATTTGGAGGCACTCTTCGGAGCATGACTACAGAAGGTTTAATTTACCTTCAGCAAAGAATCAAAGAGGTAAGTGATAAAACTTTCTGTAGAGTTTCTTGATAATGTCCAAGCTGAATTCCTTGACCAATCAAGCCCGTAGAATTAGATATCTGAAAGAGTATATGGTAATATTTTTTTGGTTAAATAACAGATCATAGAAACTCAAGCGGTAGTTCATCGATGTAGTGCCACAATAGATTTCATGGAGGAAAAAATGAGGCCTTATCCAGCAGTTGTTAATGATGAAGTATTGTATGAACATGCAAAGAGGGTTGGGGAGTCTTTGCTTGGAAAACCAAATGTGCATTTAGTTCCAGTGGCAATGGGAGCAGAAGATTTCAGCTTCTATTCAGAGAAGATGGCAGCTGCATTTTTCAGTATCGGAACAAAAAATGAAACGAATGAAGCGGTGAACCGATTGCATTCACCCTACTTGGTTATTGATGAAGATGTTCTTCCCATTGGAGCTGCTCTCCATGCTGCGGTAGCCATCTCTTACTTGGACAACAATGTTGTTGAAACACAATAGAAATCTTCATCAATAACCATAGATTCAATTGTTCTGATGAAATTCGTAGGGAAAAGGCACACAAGAAACATCTCAAATAATGAGACAGTTGTTGATTTTGTTCTTTAAGTGTATGCACAGTGCAATTGAATCTTCCCCTTTTCAATAGAAATCTTGCATGATATACCTCATCAGGTATTCCAAAGAAAATAAAATGGGAAACGAGGGAGTTTATGAGGTGAGAGTGGATTTTTTGGAGATGAGTTTGAAGTTTGGAGGATTTCAAGAGGGTTATGATGGAAGGAAGAGAAAAAGGCTTGAAGTTCCTCTGATGAGGTGAAAATGTTCTCCGAAATTATAGCTTGTAAATGTGGATCATCCCACCATTCTATGTACTTCTCATACTTCTCTTTTCTTCTATTACTTTGTTTAATAATTAATTTACTTAAGATTAAAATTACATAACATTACTTAAATTATATTTGTGCACTATTATATTTGACATAATGCACTAGACCGAGCATATCTTTCTCGGCAAATTTGTTAGCCTAATTTAGCTCCGCACCCAACTCATCGACATTAGAATAGAATCAAGCATATATTTTGTTACTTGTGTGGAACTAAAAATTTGGAATTATTCTATTCTATTGAATCCCCTCTAAATCCTGGTTTAATTGGACATGCAAATGTTGGTTATCTCTCTTACCCTCATAAAGCCGGCTCGCAGATGACATATGTCTTTACTTACTATGATATGACAATATCATGGCAATCCACAAAACAAACTCTAGTCGTTACATCTTCCAAACACTCAAAAATACTTGCACTCCACGAAGGCAGTAAAAAATTGCATATGGTTGCACTCTGTCATATACCATATCTAGAACACATGTAAACTATCATCCACTATAAAATCACCAACCATTATATTTAAAGATAATGTTGTGCGTTTTGCCAAGTGACAGTAGGATATAACAAGGGAGACATAACCAAATATATCTCACCAAAGTTTTTCTACACACATGAACTTCAATAGAGTTAAAAAATTGATGTCAAACAGATACGTTCAAGTGACAACCTTGTTGATTATTTACTAAAACCTTGCTGACATTAACGTTTGAGAAATTGGTGTATGACATTTGTTATGCCTAAAAAATCAGAGTTGGCATAAGCTTACATCAGTAAGCACCAACCAGAGTTCAAGAAGGCTTTGCACTATCCAAAATCTGCCACATCGCCCCAAGACAGAGGAATGCGACTGTCACCAATCTAGCAGATTCAGGTTTTTGTCTACATGTAAATGGGGACTGCACACCTGTCCAAGCCCCATATAATTTGAGGATATGTCCTAAATTATCAGCTAATGAGAGGCAAGGAAGGACTTGTCCGGCACCTACCCACTTGCAGACTTGTAATCATCACCTTGAATTTAGCAACTATAAATAGAGGGCTCCCTCTCACGAATTTGAGATCGATCTCTGATTTCATAACAATCAAAAGCAAAGACAACCTACGAGATAGAGACTAGCTTAATATTCTCTCTAAATATACAGTCTTGTACATTTGTTCGCTGTTCGCTATACGCGACCTCTTGTAATACCTTTATATAAAAGAAACAGTGGATGTAGGAATTGCTTTAAGCATCCAAACCACTATAAAGTTCTCACCATCTTGTTTATTATTAAGTCTTTGCATTCAACTATGTTTATAATCTGTTCATAACTCACAAATCATATCACGTGTAATTTCTAAGACATGCTTAGCACTTTGCACGTACGAGGTCGTTGGTGTCAAAATTAAGCATCAACAGTTTGACGGTAGAAGGAGGGCAGAGTTTCACATCAACTCTTCATCTAGTATTTCTAACTGATCAGTTAGTTCTACCTATAAA
Organism: Pistacia vera; assembly: GCF_008641045.1. Lineage (NCBI taxonomy): Eukaryota > Viridiplantae > Streptophyta > Magnoliopsida > Sapindales > Anacardiaceae > Pistacia > Pistacia vera. The sequence goes on from NW_022196170.1 coordinate 869,549, forward strand.
CTTATGGCTCGAGGTCTTAAAACCAAGTGTGCTAACACCAACAACGAGGAGACCCCCTGAGTTCAGGAGATTACTCCTCCCGAAGTAACTCTACCTCCCCAAAGTACTATGGTGGGCATCCCCTCGACCTCTTAGCCAGACTCTGCTATATTGGATTATCTGAAAAAGTTTAACAACACCTTCCAAACAATGAGCCAAAGGCTAGATTGTTTGGATCAGCTCATGCCGCCTAATTATGATAAGGCGGTGCCACCTCCGAAAACGCCTATAGGTCGTGCTAAAGTGCAGAAACGAGCAATAGGGCGTAAAGATAAGAGAAAGCAGGTGGCTGAGCATGGGCCAAAAGGCTCTAAAGGGCCAGCGAATACTGGTCGCAAAACAGGAAGAATACTTGTAGCTTTGCGACTTGGCAATATGTCGCATCCTGAGCCATCTCACACCACATCGCAGAGGCACTCCCACAAGAGTGCTCGGTAGGGAGATTCCCACTATTGTCGGAATTATGGTCCCGACCATCACCGCGGGAGAAAAACCCACCGTCCGCGGGTCGGTTTTGACCACCGCGAAGGTAGGGAGAACTCCTTAAGCCATTCAATACCTTCACATGGCTCCAACTAGCATGTGTCAAGGTATGTCAAAGGCTCCGGCCAAGGCAGGGAAGATTTCGACCTGCGGTCCTTCCTTGATCACAATCGTAAGGAGTGTACCTACATTGCGGAAAGCGATCCCCAGAGGGCTTCACTTCCTCAAATAGAGGAGTTACAACGAGCTTTGGATCAGCTTAGAGCTTAACAAAATGAGCAGGGGCAAGTCGATGAGGTGTCTCCCTTTTCTCCAACAGTTCTGATTGCTCCTCTCCCGTCAAGATTTAGAAGGCCCGACATGAGAGCATTTGATGGGAATTCTGATATGTAGGATCTTCTCTATGAGTTTAATGACCTTATGGAGCTTCACTAAGTTTCCAACTTAGCAAAATGTCGCTGCTTAGTAGTGACTCTAACTGCCCACGCCAAACATTAGTTTAGATCGCTTCCACCAATGTCTATCAACTCGTGGCAACAGATGAGTTCATTATTTTTGAAACACTTATAGGCCAATCAAAAGTTCTCAATGCCATTAAGCTACCTCAACAACATAAGACAGGAAACGAATGAATCTCTCCAATCCTATATTGATAGGTTTTACAAGGAGCTGAATAAAGTGGCTAATACACCCAAAGATTCAGTTCAAACTCTAATTATTGCTGGAGTTCACCCACAAATCGACCTGTGGAAGAAACTGTAATTTGAGGACGATATTTCCCCACTCGCTTTCACAACCTCATAGAAAAATATCTAAAAATAGAGAATTCAGTGCCAACTTTAAATCACCACGACCCTTGACCTTCGACTAGCGCTCCTAATCAAAGGGAGGAAAACCGAGGAGAGAGTAGTAAAAGATCTGATCACAAATGGGCTAATGACGATCAGAGAATAGGAAAGAAACAGCAGTTTGAGCCCAAGAAATCCTATGCCCAAGTTCCGCGTCATGATTGCAACCGAGATCTATTTACTTCACTCAATGCATCAGTTTCAGCTATTCTGGACAATTCAGAAGAAGCTAATCTGTTGGAAGAGCCAAAGCCTATGAAAAATCCCGCTTCTAAAAGAAACAACAAGAAGTATTGCCGTTATCATCGGGATAATGGGCACCATATTGATAAATGTCGAGCTCTTAAGCAGGCAATTGAAGACCTTATTCAAAAGGGGTACTTCAAGAGTATGTTAATGGTCTAACTCCCACTAGGGAGAAGGATCAAAAGGGTAATGGAAAGAAGCGCCAAGTCGTAAGTGTCTCTATGTGGTAAGGACTATCTTTGGAGGACCACACATCACGGGAAACTCTCGAGGTGCTCATGAGAAGTACGCTTGAAAGGCTCGGCATGAGCCTGTGAATATCCTAAGCATAGCACCGTGACCTAGCAAGGTATGCAAAGAATAAGAGATTACTTTCTCTGAAAGAGACGCGGTACGATTGCATCACCTTCATCAAGATGCCCTCATCATTGCAGCTGAGATAGGAAGGTACGAAGTCCACAGAATGTTGGTGGATAATGAGAGCACTGTGAATATCCTATTTCAGCGAGCATTCGAGGAAATACAGTTAGAGAAGAAAAACTAAAACCAGTCTCCATTCCTCTTTATGGCTTTACCGGGGATCATCTGATTCCCAGAGGAACAATTGCACATTCGATCACTTTGGGAGAGACCTACAAAATGACCAAGACGACAGAATTTCTTGTAGTGGATTGTCTGTCAGCTTTCAATGGCATCTTGGGACGACCTCTACTATGGAACTTTAAAGATGTCACCTCCATTTACCATCTGAAGATGAAGTTTTCCACTCTGATAGGATGTGGAGAAGTCAAGGGGTCTCAGCGTCAATCTCGCGACTACTATGTTAAAGCAGTGCAAATGGCATGCAAAGGGAAAGGGAAGCCTGTGGGCATTCCCGAATAGACAATGGTGATAAGCAAGATCGAACCATAGCTTGGTCCAATGGAAGTCAATATTGATCCTCGTGTTCAGGAGGAGTATTCCCACAGTGGGCTGGTTGAGACTTTATCTGAGGTTTCCATCGACTAGAATGAGTCAACTCATATGTTGAGAATTGGAAACAATCTCAGCCCTCAACTCGCAACTGATTTAATGAGCTTCCTTAGACATAATATAGATGTTTTTACATGGACTCATGCCGACATAATCGGGATCAGCCCGAATTTTATACGTCATGCACTTAACATCGATAGTGAATTCAGACCAGTTTGCCAAAAGAGAAGAGCTATGGACCTCAAGCGCTATATGGCTCTTATGGTTGAGGTGGACAAGCTCCTCTCAATAGGGTTCATTCGAGAAGCTTATTATCCTAGTTGGGTCATCAATCCTATTTTGGTGAAAAAGCCCAACGGTAAGTGGCGAACTTGTACTGATTTCATAGATCTCAACAAAGCCTATCCAAAAGACAATTTCCTTCTACCAAGAATTGATCAGCTCGTTGATGCTACTTCCGGGTACGAGCTATTAAGCTTCATAAATGCCTATTCGAGGGATAATCAGATCTCGATGTTCATGTCTAACGAGGAGCATACCTTATTTTTCATAGATCGAGGACTATACTATTACAAAGTTATGCCCTTTGATCTGAAGAACACTAGAGCTACCTACCAGCATTTGGTTAACCGTATGTTTTCTGAGCAGATTGGAAAATCAATGGAAGTCTATGTTGATGATATATTGGTCAAGTCGCATGTCACTTTAGATTACATGGATAACTTGGCAGAAATGTTTGATATATTCCAAAGATATAGAATGAAACTTAATCGTCTTAAGTGTTCATTCGGAGTATCCTTAGGAAAATTCCTAGGGTATATGGTTAACCATCGGGGAATTGAAGTCAACTCTGAGAAGATCCAAACTTTTCTAGATATGAAAAGTCCCGACAATCGTAAACAAGTCCAAAGCTTGATGGGAGAATAGAGGCTTTCAGTCGCTTCATATCAAAAGCAACCAATCATTGTTTGCCATTCTTCAATATACTCAAAGCCAATAAGAGATTTGAATGGACTCTGGAGTGTGAGCAAGCCTTCCAGAGCGTAAAAGAGCATCTTGAAAAATTACCTCTTTTGTCCAAGCCTCTTCCTAAGGAAAATTTATTTCTTTACCTGTTCGTCTCTCAGTATGCAGTCAGTGCAGCTCTCATTCAGGAAGTGAACAAAATTCAATGGTCAGTGCATTACACAAGAAAACGACTACTGGATGTCGAGTCAAGGTATCTAGAAATGGAACGATTAGTTTATGCCTTGCTGATCGCTTCCAAGAAACTACAACCTTACTTTCATGCCCACACCATTCATGTTTTGACAAATTATCCACTCAAGCAAGTCCTTCAAAAGCTAGAGGCTTTGGGTAAATTGCTCATGTAGATTATGGAACTGAGTCAGTTCGATCTACATTATAGACCGAAAGTAGCTATCAAAGGGCAAGTTGTTGCTAATTTTATTTTGAAGTTTTCTTATCAGCCAGATAAAGAACCCGAACAGCTAACTAGTAAAGTCATCTAAGAAACTATTCAAAACTTGTCAACTTGGAGTCTCTATGTTGATAGGTCTTCTAACAAAAGAAGAACCAGAGTTGGTCTTCTGCTTATTAGTCCTAAGGGAACTCGTATTTATAGAGTCCTTAAGTTTGGATTCAAAGCTACTAATAATGAGGTCAAGTATGAAACGTTATTTGCTAGTCTATGACTAGCAAGAGATATGGGGTCAGATATGATCGACATCAATAGCGACTCTCAGTTGGTAGTTAATCAGATATTGGGAGAGTATCAAGTCAAAGAAGAGAATATGATCAATTACTTAAAGAAAGCCAAGGCCTCAGTCGAGCCCTTCAAGCATTATATGATCAGGCAAATTCTGAGAAATAGTAATTCAATTGCAGATGCTTTGGCAAAGATAGCCTCATCACCAGACTCTGATACGCCGAATAGTATCCCGATCAAATACATCGAAGTTTCCAACATCAACTCACCCGACCAGGTAGTAGCTACAATGAATTCGTGTCTTGGATGACTCAAATCATTTAGTATCTCAAAGATGGGGTTCTTCCTAACAGCAAGACTGAGGCAAGACTCCTACAGACTAGAGCTACTCGTTACACTCTCATTGAAGACCAATTGTATAAATGAGGGTTTAGCACTTCCCTCCTCCGATGTGTAACAAATGAAGAAGCAGATTATATCATGAGAGAGATACATAAAAGGATCTGTGGTAATCACACTGCTACAAGATCTCTCGCCAATAAAATTATCCGCCAAGGATATTATTGGTCTCTGCTTCATGAAGATACTTACAACTTTGTGAAAAAGTGTGACAAATGCCAGACATTCGTGAACATCCTGCGAGTTCCTCATACACTCATCTCTGATAATAGGAAAGAGTTCGACAATGAGGATTGCAAGCAGTTTTGCAAAGAGTTGGGGATTCATAAGAAATTCGCCTCAGTAGCAAGACCACGAGCTAATGGTCAAGTTGAAGTTGTCAACAAAACTATCAAGCACACACTGAAGTCCAAGCTTGGTGCAACCAAGGGCAATTGGGTTGATGACCTCCCAGAAGTTCTATGGGCATATAGAAAAACTCTAAGGACCTATACTTCAAAAACACTTTTCTCGCTAGCATATGACTGCAAGGCAATGGTCCCAGTGGAAATAGGAACTGGTTCACTTCGAAGAGAATTCTACAATGAAACACTTCTGCATGCAAGTCTAGACTTAGTTGAAGAACACCACAACAAAGTTCGATTAAGGATAACTTCCTACCAGCAACGAGCAAAAAGATTCTTCAACTCTAAAGTCAAGAAAAGCGACTTCCAGATTGGTGACCTGGTTCCAAAAAAAGTCCTTCTCGGTACCAAAGAACCGAGTGCAAAGGTATTGGGACCTAACTGGGAAAGCCCATATCGTGTCGTTAAGGTGATACGACCTGAAACGTATCATATTAAGAGGCTTAATGATTTTGAAGTACCGTAAGCTTGGAATGCTGAGCATCTAAGCTTTTATTATCAATAATTCCAAACTCTTGTATAGTTTAAACGATCAGTTTTACTTGTAATTTTTCTTGTTATAAAGGCCATGAATAAGATTATCTTATTTCTTCTTCAAGAATTACTTGTGTCGTAATCTCAAGTTTTAATAATCTTATTATTTACAATGTTTTACAAGTTTTATGATCAGAAAAGCTATATTAGTCTTGTGAAGTACTTAAATTATAAAAGTGCTATCACAAATGGTCAAAAGTCTATTTATATATTGCAACAATATGTACAATGGACAACCAAGAGCTACAATTAAAAGCAAAAATAGAAAAGACTCTTTGCGAGCAGACAAATGAACAACTAAAAAAGAGGTCGATCATTTGTCTTGGGCCTTAGAATCCCTGACTCCGGGCATTACAACCTCGGGGTCATTTGCTTGATCTTCAAGGACTTCTGTTTCTTGTTGATCTTCCTCTGGGCTGATTCCTAATCTTCTTGCTCTTCAGCAGACAACATTGAAGTAAGAGTTACTTGATACTGCTCAGGGAGGTTGGAAATGTCTAAGTTGGGATTGTTCGATCGCAAGTTGTGAATGACTTGCAGCGCCCAATGAGCAACCTTCCTTTCCACCTTGAGATTCAGTTGCTTAATCTGCTCTGTCAACGAAGTGATCCGCCTATGAGCTATCTCAAGATCTATTTCTCTTGCCCTTCTGTCTCTTTCCGAGTTTTCCCACAACTCAACTCGGGTCTTTTCTATCGCCTTTTCTCGCTGTATGCTCTCTTGCAACTCTTTTTCTCTTTGACCTAGCTCTTTATTGAGCTTCGTTATTGTTATCTGAAGCTCTTTGGTATTGTATTCCTTTTTCTGAAGCTCATTCTTCTGAAATTCTACTGTTCACAGAGCACAATTCCTTTCTATCAAGTATATGTTCGCTTGAACCTGAGCATTATTTGCAGCTTCATTCGAAGTTGCAAGAGCTTGATTCAACTTGGCAACCTCCTCCTTCATTTCATGAAGCTTTCCAGAGGAGTTGTTCTTCATTTTATTGTGAGCAACATTCAAAGCGAGCAAAGACTATAAGGAAATGGATAAAGGGTTAGTTTTTTAAACTAAGGAATTGACTTGTATCTAAAAGTTCGCAAAGAGAAAGAGTTGTCTTACCTGACTTTGCATTTGAAGAGTAGTGGCCACCAGGTCGGAAAGTCGCAAGGCCACGTACCTCTCAAAGGTTAATGCCAGTTGGCATTCCAGAAGGGTAAAGACCACCAGCATTAGATGGTTTGACATTTGCCCTAGGAGGTCCAATACGGACTGGTTGTGCTCCCTGTGGTAGGGACCTCTTTGGCTTGTTCTTCGCCAATTCCCTCCTGAGAGGTCACACCCTCATTTCCTTACAAAGACCCTAAGGTGTGCGAAGTCCCTGGAGCATCCTTTGAGGTGGCCCTCGAAGTGGAAATTGGGTAGGGCTGTAGCCTACCTGGTAGTATCCCAAAGCCTTCTGACTCAGAATCAGATGCTTCGGTCGTCAATGTTTTCCTCTTTTTCGAGGCCGTGGTTTTCTTCCTTGTCAGATAAGTAGTAGAGGCTGGGGACCTTCTTCATGTCACTCTGTAGTTGGTTACCTTTTGGCACTAGCTTGTGTCCCCTTTACAAGGACACCGCTGGAGGTCACTTTAGCAATTCCAATCGGATTTAGTCTTGGAAAAGTGAATCCCGTAGACTTCTTCGATGACTTTGACTTCTTTGGTTGCATGGCTATTACATGGCATACGAACACATCAGCAAAAAGAGTCTAATTTTATAAAAAAGACTTGGGTTTTTATGTTTAAGAAATACTTACGAGCTGAATTGTCTAAGTATGCGTTGTGAGGAAAAAATCTATAGTTCTGGAGATTTCTAGTTGTCATAAGTAGTCTTTTATCGCGACTTTGGTCGGGCAGTCGACCAAATGTTTCGATATGACTACAATTAGCTAGCACTGACAACCTAGTCATTTTGTTTTCTGCAAAGAAAAAAGAGTTCGTTAGCTTATTGTCTAAAAAAGAATTAAAGTTAAAGGGCAAATGGCCTGAAAGTTAAAAGGAAGACCTACCCAGTTCTTTACATTTACAGACATCGTCATAGTTGAAGAAAAAATATTTGGTTTTGTAAGCCCCCACGTTGCTAGGATAACCAATTATCCCTCCCTCGATCGTTGATTATTTGGAGAGGTAGTACGAGTCATTGTCCTTACTCTTCTTTAGAATGTAGGCACAAGCGAGCTCCTGCGCCGTTGGCTCCCCGAGGTTGTGCTCATCAAATGTTGTTATATACATGGCAATAGCTATCATATACGCATTCGGTGTCAGTTAGAATAGCGCAACTTGAAAGTGGTCGACAATCAACCTGATGTAGGGATGGAGAGGTATCTCACTTCACATTTGAAAATGACTTCCGAGATTGTAGTCATTCCCTCAGGAGGATCTTGAGCAGTGTGAGACCTATGTTGATACACATCCATGTTGATTGCGTATTGATCTATTGCACTCTGGATCTCATTTGCTGTGGCGGTAGATCGTATCACCTTTTCGGGACCTGTCGAGGTGCCCAGTGGTTGTGAGCTCCCCTCTCCAGTTGTTCTTGTCTTAAGGACCTCCATTGCCCTTTGAGTCTATAAAGGTGTGACATGTAGGGGTGACTCAAACCCTAAATAATCTACCTCGTACGATGACTCAGAAGAGTAAAAGAACCCTGGTTTCTCTTCCATAGTCGTCAAAGCTCCTAAAAACCCTAAAAACTCTTAAGAATGATCTTCTAAGGCTTTTTACCTTAAGTTTTAAATCTTCAACGTGTTTCTTTTGAACACAACCCATAAATGCTCACCATTTAAACCCACTAGACGCTTATAGTGTTAGTGTATGCCCTAGGAACCAATCGTGTCTTCGGTTCCAAGGCATTATGTTTTGTATATATATGTGAATGTATATAGTTTGTATATACATTTTATCTTATCAATAGAAGAAAGTGTTCTTATTTCACATGTGGTTTATTGCTTCATTTATATATATGTATTACATGTGAAATGTCCGGATGATACAAATCTTTAGAAAATCAAAATCATCAAAGTATTCCCTACATAGGTAATATTAATTGGGCAATAATATTACATAGTAGGCATGCTGAATGCCTCCGTAGAATATCATGTGATGGTATTGGTGTGGGTGATTATAAAAGTTATATCACTAGGGCATTAGCATGGATACGCGGTTAGTGAACTGTTTATCGAATATGGCCATTTATGATGAATCACATGGACATTTAAAATGTAGTCAATGATTTATCATAAGATCATACTAGGGTATTTTTAATCCTTAGACCTGAGATATCACGGTTGGATTCTGCATAAACGCATATGGTTCATATGGTGTATAAACATGAGGCTAATCATGCCATGTGTTAATAAGCCGATTTGGCCATGTGTTGTTTATGTGTGAGGACAAGTGATAGTCAAGATGGGATCCGTTGACTTGGTATAGATTGATATCAAGTTCCAAGACAAATGTCAAGATACATTGGAAAAGGGAAATCTCCGGCCGGGGTATATAAAATGTTACATGAAAGGTTGTTTCATGGTGACACGTTCCGTATGTATTGAATTAAAATTAAGATAAGGATTTTGACATACCATGAATCCATTCTTAATTGGGATTAGACAACGGAAGGATTTGATTATACAACATGTATGATTGTAAAAGGTTCGTTGGAGTATATCTTCATTGTGACTTAGGGGTTATGGAGCATTGCTAGATGCCTACCATAATCAGTGGGAGTTTTGTTCATAAAGAGTTATGACAAAACATATCGAAATAGTCTGTGATATTGGGCCCACGGCTAGGCCACAGTGAACCTAAGAGGTCACACATAAAAACTAAGGAGAATGAAGAAATAGCCAAAGAGAGTTGATTATCCAAGGTTGGCTAGCACCTACCAAAGGTAATAAAGTTATTTATATTAATCATTTTCTTTATATTAAATTGGATTTTACAAGGGGTTGTAATTGTAAACAATTTAAGGGTTAAATTGTTATGTAAACAATTTAAGAGTTAAATTGTTAATTGTGATTAAATGTTAATCCAATGTTATCATTTAAAGAAGTTTAACAACTTCATAACAATTATGGAATTGTTTAAGGAAGTCCAAAACAATTATTGAATTGTTTACAAGGATTCCTATATAAAGAAAATGATATATCAATTTTTGTGTAGAGAAAAAAAATCTCTAAGAACCCTAAACCTTTCTCTTGGTCAAATTTCTTCTTCCCTTGGTGTGGATACTCTTTTGCTTAATTTCTCTTGAAATTAAGAAGCTCCAAGGTTGCTAAGGGCTTAAGGTAACATGTTCTACCTTACTTATTTCAATTTGATTGAATTTTTTTTTAAACTATGACTATACTTGTTATAGTATGATATGTTTGATTCTTCATGCATCCATCTTTCATATAGCCCCCATGACTGTGAAAGGTAAGCTTTTGTAGAAATGGAAAAAAGAGAAAAATGGAGAAATTTCCTTACCTCTTGGTTGCTAGGAATGGGTGCTCTGTCGTAGCGTTAAATTCGCATTAATTGGAAGAAGAAGAATAGATTTTTGGAGCTTGAAAACGTTGTTTTTCTCTCTGAAGAATCTGAGTTCTCTGAAAACTTAGGGTAAGCCTAGGGTTTTATAAGGTGGATGGCGACACTTGGTTTCTTTTATAAGCGAAGTTTGGGCGAGAACGCACTCCTAGCCATTGATTGCAACCATGTGTCGTCAATCCGCGATAAGAGTAATCCTCATGCTTTGTGAAAATCAACCGGCGTATTTCTTTATCGAAATTGCCAAGTGTCGGCATGATTATCTCCTTCATATTAAATGCGCTCTCATCCACATTTAATTCTTCAAAAGGGAATGTCGTTTCAGCATGGCTTGCATTTAATGCTCATGGCTAATACTCATTAAGCGCAGAGACACGTATGTCATATAAGGTTTGTCTTATTGACCGAGCCAACTGTCAAGCGCAATAGATAACATCTAAAGATGTCGTTCGAAAAAGACATTTGGTCAAATGTCAGACTCGAACACCGAACAAGATGGTTCTCAATTTTCAACAGCAAAATGTTCTAAGTGTTTTCAGGTCGTGCATGACAATTGGGGTTAAAAACACATCTTGATAGCACAAGACAAGATCAAACTCAGGTCGACAGACCTCTATAAACGATCACGTCAGGCCACTAGTGTTACTCTCAAGGTCTAGATCATGACCTACACTTAGTTTGTTGGTCATGTCAAGGTCTAGATCATGACCTACACTTAGTTTGTTGGTCATGTCAAGCATTCAGCTTCAGATCGCCTGAAACGATGTGACTATTCTTAGCTTTCAGCTCGAGCAAACATTTCTGAAGACAAGTCAAGTCGCAACATAATCATGAAGTTCTCAAGATCCAATTCCTTGAATCTTAAGAACTGGAGAGCTTCTGTTATGCCTAAAAAATCAGGGCTAACGTAAGCTTACATCAACAAGCACCAATCAGAGTTCAAGAAGGCTTTACACCGTCCAGAATCGACCACGTCGCCCCAAGACAGAGAGAATATGGTTGTCACCAACCTAGCAGATTCAAGTTTTGTCTACAAGTAAATAGGGATTGCACATCTGTTCAAGCCCCAGATAATTTGAGGATATTTCTTAAGTTATCAGCCAATGGGAGGCAATAAAGGACTTGTCCGACACCTACCCACTTGCAGACTTGTGATCATCACCTTGAATTTAGCAACTACAAATAGAGGGCTCCCTCTCACAAATTCGGGATCGATCTCTAATTTTCATAACAATTAAAAGCAAAGACAACCTACGAGATAGAGACTAGCTTAATATTCTCTCTAAATATACAGTCTTGTACCTCTGTTCGCTGTTTGCTATACGTGACCTCTTGTAATACATTTATATAAAAAAAATAGTGGATGTAGGAATCGCTTTAAGCATCCGAACTTCAATGAAATTCTCACCGTCTTGTTTATTACTAAGTCTTTGCATTCAATTATGTTTATAACCTTGTCCTAACTCACAAATCATATCACATGTAATTTCTAAAACTTGTTTAGCACTTTGCATATGCGAGGTCATTGGTATCAAAATCAAGTATTAACAACATTAGCATACAACAGCTCAAGAGCATTCAATGTAACGTGTGATTTCCTATTGTGATTAAGGGGAGTAAATTTTATAAAAGGTTATTGTACTGGACATGTATGCAGGGGCGGATTCAGCTCCAGGCCTACCCTCAGATTTGAAAAAAAAATTATTAATATACAGGCCATAAAAAATTGTTAATTAACATATATACTCAGCGCACTTTCAAATTTTAAAAAAATAAGAATTATTATACATACTGTATATCTAGGTCTACAAAAAAACTTGTTAGTAATATATATATATATATATATTCCAAGCCCACATCATATTAAAAGTTTAAAACTCTCTCCAGTGTTTTTCTACACAGTTTTACCTGTTTTTTATGATTTTATCCGCAAATTCTTTACTCTCTCTTTCTTTTTCTCATGTTATTCTCTCTTAAAATTTTTGAAGAGTGAAATTGTTAAATTTTCACTACTCAAGGTGTCGTAATTAGCTCCGTTTTCTGTTTTATAGATTTTAGGTATGTGTATTGTTCATTTCAATTTAGTTTATTTAAGGATTGAATCATTTTTTTTCTTTTTGAAGTTTTTTTTTCTAATTTGAGAGAAAAAGATATTAATCTTGTGAGTTTATTTTTTATTTTCTATCTAAGAATGAACCTACTTTCTCAAATTAAAATATTAACTATATTTTAAAGGACGTTATTCTTCATCTTTCACCCACCACTTTCCTATATATTAAATGTCACCGTTCAGTTATTCAAAATTATTAAAGAAATTTGCGTTATTATCTATGTTTATATTAAAAAAAAAAATCCCCTTTTTTATTAATTCATATTAAAAGTCAACGTAACGTTGATTTGATTTAAGTTTTGGTTGACTTTAGCTTAATTAGACTAGGTTTGATCAACGCTATGAAAATTTATATTATTATATTTGAAAGCCAAACATAAAAATATTAAAAGAAGGTTTTGTTCAAGGTTTACTCAACACTTTTACTCAAAATTTTGTTTCTCATATATTTATTCAAATAAGAAAATATTGTGTTAATGTATATTCTTTTTTCTCAAGTTCTTAATATTGTATTATTTTTTTTATTAAAGTTTGGTGATTTTTTTAAGTTTTCACTAATTATTTGACAAATAATGGCCAAGCCGCAGAGACTCCCCCTAAATAAAAATCCTGGATCCGCCACTGCATGTATGCATTGTCCCATTGGTTATTTTGACAAAGTTTCTAACGAGACAATTTAAGCACACCCAACACTATTTTAATTTTGCCTGATTTTTACCCCGTTTGGCTTTTCCTAGTAAAGTCAAATACAGTTTATCGATAGTATCCAATGGACAGTGTCGTGAATGAGAACCCCACCAAGACGGTTTGATGGCTCCTTGCCTCAAATCCGTAGTGCTCGATCTCCTTATATTGATTTGCTTCTTTTCTTACATTTTACGGGTCTGAAGTGCTCAAATCCCCTTTTATTGATTTGCTTTTTTTCTTACATTTAATGGGTGGTGGCTCATTAATTGAAATTATTCCCTTTTGAGCCTATAAATATGGGCTTGTGACAGTGGAAGAAATACAACAAAATCAAGCTTTCTCTCCTTTCATTTCTCTGACGACTCATTCTATATACTTTCTTATACTTCTTATTTGATCCATAACTCTGTTCAATAATTAATTTACTTAAGACTAAAATTACATAACATTACTAAAATTATATCATAACCTTCTTTTTTTTCTTTTTTTCTTTTTTATGCGTTTTTGAAACTTTGGTTAATGATTTATTACTGTCTTTTTCTTTATACCAATTCATCCTTGAAATAAACCATATGTTTGGTTATTTTACCCCTGAAAGTTGAAAGTTGAAACCGATACTTTTCTCAAACATCGACCATGAAATGGCCATAAGTGTGACTTTTTGAAACCTGTGGGTCTCCCTATAGTTTTCCCTACAGGTAAGAGGTGCTAATGAAACAAAAATCCCTGGAGCTCATTTCTAAGCACAAACTCTTTCGTTATTCGTATGGTGTTGTGTTTCTCACATGAAATTACTCAATTAGTGAACACTAGCTAGAGCACAACAAAACAATGGGCATCCAAGACACTTACGAAAATTGTCATTTCTCACCCTGGAAGTCGCACTGATGGATGCTGAATTCGGTTTTTTTGAAAAAGGTTTTATGAGTTTATGGATTAAGGTATTTTTGTGAATGCGTTCCAACTGTTTGTCAATTTGTCCAAGTGAATGATTGCAGAGAGAATGAAGGTGAAAGTAGTGTGTAGAAAAGTGTACGATTACATTCGCTATGACTTGAAAGAAATTGCGTTTCCTTCTTCACTTCCCGACCCTCCTCACATTAAAAAGCGTCGCAAATTGACTTGGAACGAGCGTTTTCTAGTAACTCCTCTTTTCATTTAATTTTTTTTCGTCTTTTTTGCAGAACATGTTTTTAAAATAAGTTTAACCCGTATGAGATTTTTTTTGTCTAGGTGTTGAAGGAGGCCTCAAGGCTTTATGCTGCTAGCTGGGTACGAGATATTGGTCCTGATCTTCGCCCAAATGATTATAAGAAGGATGACGAGACTGATGATGATAGAGCTAATGGTGCTAAAAGTGCAACTAATGAGAAAGAACCATCTACGCTTGAAGATCTTGGTGAGCAATTTCTGTCTCATATATGCTATGTTCAAGTATTTAACTGTTGTTCTTTGATAGTTTATAGTGCTTCTGAGTGCGGGTCCAACTTTATTTTAAAACGGTTGTTTTGTGGTTGTAGAGATTTTCGATTTTTCTGTTAATTTTGATGTTTGATTGGGGTATTTTTGGAGCAACATTTGATAAGTGATGTTTTGAAAAGCATTTTCACCACGAACAAGCACAAGATTTAGAAATCCACCTTTGTAGGTGAGAAATTTCGTCATTATACTAACGTAGTTTACAAGTAACCTAATTAGTGTTTTCTGATGATTTATAGTGAATTTGTTTTGTTAAATAGTTAAAGAGATTTACTAATAATTTCGAAGTGTTTTGTTTAAGTGCTTTTTGAAGAATCATTTGATGAGCTTTTTTTCAAAATCCGTTTATAGCTAAGAGAAGCACTATAAGTTTTTAATAGAAAAGCACTTCATAGGTGCTTTTCCCAAAAAAAAAAAAAACCAGTTATTAGTGCTTCTGTAGAAGCACTTCCAAGCACACCCTTTCTTTATTTTCTTAGCTATTATATGAGGCAGATTATTTTAGTGGCTAACAACTGTAACTGATGTTCATATTAGCCTAGTCCACATAAGGTTGTGTGTAAATGCTTGAACATTAATTTTGCAGCATGTGCGCTTCAGATACACTTGACTCTGAAGAATATAGTAAATTGATGTATATGTGCTTCCTTAAAGAATATTGCTTGTTTTAGAGAGAAAAAACCATCAAAATTTCCTAGAAGAAGAATGGCTAAAGAAATTGAAAGAATAACATAAGTTTTCACTCATTATCCAGTGATGTGCTCTCACCTGTGAGGGAAAGGCCTATTGTGTGGTGTTTCCTTAATTTTTTCTTTGCTGTTTGCAATATAATTGTTTGATTCATCATGTAGAGGCTAGTTAGTCATCATCATATTAGGTATTCTACCTATTAGTTTCTATAAATGAAGCTAAGGATTTGTGTGAGTCGTTTGGTGCTTTGAATTAATTTTGCAAAGGGGTATGATCATCGGTTTGTTTTAGGTATGGAAGAAAGAATTGCAGTTATCAACTAGTTTTGGATTTGGTTCGGTTGGTTGAAAAACTAGGCTTGCATGACCATTAAGAATTTTAAAGCATTGTTTATATTCCTGCCTAACAACAAAACTTGTAACCCTAAATTGCTGCCTTCCATAACTTTTCTCGGGCATATGCATTGACGATGCTGTGCGGAGATCATGGAGGTGCATAAGCTTTTTGTTCTGTAGTTAATTGGCTTAGGCAATTGTCTCAAGGCAAAAGCTTTTTTCTATGGATGAGACTATTTTCACTCTTAAAACTACCGTATACACCTATTTTTCTAAGTACACACATTATTAAAAATTTAAGAATGATTTCTAATATACTTTCAACAAAAATTTTGGTTTTTTTTCTTTTGAGGTGCGTACAAGCTGGTCTGAACACCCCGATCACCAAAAAAAAAAATTGGTTTTTGTTGTATTTTTTATTCAATTAAGCATTAATCTATTATTTTATATTGAAATTATATTAACATGTGAAGTAAAAATCTAACTTTTAAAATTTTGGCTGTGGTTGTGCTTGAAAATGGGTGTTGAGAATCGTTTTTCATTGGAGTTTAAGAGAGGTGTTTTTAGTAGTTATAAAGGGCTTTTTATGGAAGGAATTTAGTAAATGTTAGTCAAGAATTGCAGGTCAATTCGAGAGACATTTTTGTCTGTTTGTTAAGGTTCATGTCTCATATATGGTGTTTGGCTGTCATACATTTTTGCATTTTCTTTGTTCTTAATATTGATAGTTATAACCAGACTCTTTTCTTAATAGAGGAGTCACTCAACGAGAAATTTCCAGCTTGTATTCTTTCTGGATTCTGTGTTTTCTTGGGTAATCTTTGGAAAGTGGTATTCATATTTTCTGCTTTTGCTTTGTTTGCCTCCTTCTTGTTATTTTGATTTAGAGCACATCATTTGCTGTATTTCCTTTGCTTTTGTTCAAACATTTTTGTAAATATTGTTAATTGTTGTCAGAAAGCATTATTTCAGATTGTTTTATGCTCCATCATAAGTTGTGGGAAATATAATAATATGCTATGGCCTGAAAAAGCCTCTGCACTGTTAATGAAGTGCAAGCTGTTCTGCTATTTGCCTCCAAAATGTTCCTACTTGAAAGGTGTAACTTCTTTCTAAGTGCACTAAAGATGATTATCTATTGGATGGTAAATTGAACTTAGAACATCAAACAGTTCATCATGGGAGCCTGACTTTTGTATTTTATAAAATAGTGGTAAACAAAAAATTAAACCTATATGAACCACCCACATGTGGCCGGATGGATAGAGGGGCGCATGGTTGCAAGCGGCCCCTCGATCTTGAGTTCAAGTTGTACCAAGGGGTGGCTAATTACCTTACCTTAAAAAAAATTAAACCTATATGGTGAGAAAAGGCAGTGATGAAGTTCAATCAGTTAATCTCAAATGATGAAAAAGTAGTGGACTGAAAAGGTTTGTTGATTTATATGAAGAAACTAATGCAAAAAGTAACCATGGGAAAGAAGGTGTACAAAATGGCCCAACGACTTGCGCATACCCAAGGTTTGCCATAACGACAAGTTGGTACCCAAAAGGTTTTGAAATGACAAACAGGTACCTTCCGTTATGTGCTGTTAGTGATTTTTGTTTGTTAACAGTGAAAAGACTAAAATGCCTTTGAAAATTTGATATTTTAGTTTTTTATAAATTTCTAAAAAACCCCCTAGGTTTGCTAATTTAACTAAACACCCCCATATATAAAAAGTTTGTTAAATGACAAAAACACCCCCACACATGCAGTGTTAGATTTCAGCCATCACCGTCGGAATCTGGCCGGAAATTGTGTTACGACACAGACCCTGTCGGATCTGTGTCTTAACGCGTCGATCTAGCCTTTTCCGACCAGATCTACAGCCTGATCTGGCCAGAAAAGGCCAGATCTACAGCCAGATCTGGCCGTCGACGCTGCAGATTGAGTTTTGCGGCCACGACAACCAAATCTAGCCGTAGATCTGGCCTTTTCTGGCCAGATCAGCTACGGATCTGGCCAAAAAAGGCCAGATCGACACGTTACGACACAGATCCGACGGGTCTATGTCGTAACGCAATTTCCCGGCCAGTTTCCGGCGGTGGTGGCCGGAATCTGGCACTGCGGGTGGTGGGGGTGTCTTTGTCATTTGATCTGGCCGGAAAAGGCCAGATCTACAGCCAGATCTGGCCGTCGACGCCGCAGATGGAGTTTTGCGGCCACGACAGCCAGATCTAGCCATAGATCTGGCCTTTTCCAGCCAGATCAGCCACGGATCTGGCCGAAAAAGGCCAGATCGACATGTTATGACACAGATCCGACAGGTCTATGTGGTAACGCAATTTTCTGACCAGTTTCCGGCGGTGTTGGCCAGAATCTGGCACTGCAGGTGGTGGGGGTGTTTTTGTCATTTAACAAACTTTTTATATATGGGGGTGTTTAGTTAAATTAGCAAACCTAGGGGGTTTTTTAGAAATTTTTAAATTTATTAAAATCTAAAATATCAAACTTTTAAGGGCATTTTAGTCTTTTCACTATACATAAACAGAAATTACTAACAGCACATGACGGAAGGTACTTGTTTGTCGTTTCAAAACCTTTTGGGTATCAACTTGTCGTTTCGGACCTTGGGTATGCGTAAGTCGTTCGGTCGTACAGAATTTCTATTTGCTAGGTGATTTTAATGCAACTTTGGTCTTTACTGTCAGAATCATATTTCAAATTGCTGTTAGTTTATGTAGATTTGTTTTTGGAAAAACATTGAGCCATAATGAAGATGACAAATTGACACAGTAATGAAATTCCTGCTAGGATTTTTACACAAGTGCGATTAAAGCCGTGTTTACTTGTTTGTTGTTGGTTTTGAAGATTTCACTTCCAGTCATCATAACTGCTGATTCGTTTTATGATTGTCAAGATTAATGTTACATTTTCTTGTGCTAATGAACTCGCATCATAGTGGAAATGTAACAGAACTTAGTCTTTATCCCTGTTAAATAATGACTATGGCTGGATAAACTGTTTTGCTGTTTGCAATTCTTTAAATTTGTAGTTTACTCTGTTAAATTCTGACCCTGGTTGGACAATATTTGCTGGTATAAAATATTAGCGGTGGCTGCTAGAGGAGGAATGGAGACATTAAGGCCAGCTTTGCAGCGAGTCTACATGACAAGAGCTTCTGCATATAAAGATGCTCTCAAAAGTTTCATAGCAGGGTATCAAGAAGGGATCCAGCAAGTCATGGAGAAGAAGGAGGATGCTAAAACAAAAGAAGAAGGCGATATCCCCAAAAACTCTACTAGTCACTAATCTATACTAGGCAGTATATGCGAGTATTACTCCAGCAATGTACTATTGAGAACAAATTAAGAGCTCTCCTGCAGCTGGGTTTGCTAGAATTTACTAGTGTAATCTATCCAATTTGAGGGTTCTACTCTGCTGTAAACAAATCTATGAAGGATATGAATATAATTGAATTTTTATATCTAATTTCTTTTGGAATCTATTTTTCCATTCCTTATACGGAATCCTTTCCTTGCTATCTATTTATGTTTCACACAAGTAATTTTTGGTTTATTGCCAGTGATCACATCTGTTCTGTATTATTATTATTCTTATTATTATTATTATTATTATTTTTTTTTTTTTTTTTTTTTTTTAATAACCATAGACCAAAATTACTTCATGGGACTCCATTGCCCAATTGTTGTATCTAGAATCAATCCCAACAATACCAGAGCACTGCCAACTGTAGTTCAATGGCACAGGTTGCTTGTAACATGATTTAAGGTTTTATGTTGAGGAAAATGAGCAATAAAATTTTTAAAATACATGAGATTGCCGATGATGGTGTGGATTTCTTCAACTCCTTTCCAGATGTTGATGTAAGCATTACTTTTGTGGGAACTAATTATCATTTAATCTCTCTTTCTCCCTCCTTGTTCTAATGTTTGTTGCTCTTTCTGCTGAACAGACTAATGCTCATGGAAATAGCGGAGCATTCAGGAGACAAAGTCTGAACTTTAATGGTGAAAGAAAAAGTGGTGATTCTCTAAATTTTCTTATTTTGCTAGAGTTTTATAACTAAAGATACAATTATATGGGCATAAGCTGGAAAATATAATTTAAGCTTTGTTTATTGTGTACTTCTTATCAGCTTTTTCTTTTATTATTGGAAATAGAGTCAGACATTTTTGGTTCCACTGGGATTATCCCTCAACATTTAATGGGTAGAATTTTCTCACTGATTCTCTCAGCTTAAAATCTTTTTGTTCTTCACGGTGTTTTTTGGAATCTGGTAGTCCTGGACTTTTCTGTAAAACTACCTATTTAAGATAGAATCATATATATGGAGGAGATGATCTTTAGTTTTGTAAAAATATTTGTGGCCGAAAATATGTGTCATCAAATGCAAGGGTGAAGCTAATACAGTACATGGTGGGAGGAGGATCTTGCATAGTTTGAACAACTTTATAGAGCTTAAGGCCTCAGAAATAGAAGTTGACTCTTACTATTGACTGCTAATTCTCTTGCACAAATTGCATTTCCGCTTTTTAACAAAGTAGCTCTTACTATTTCAAGGAAGAGCTCTATTACTGGGAGACTGTTTGTGGGCTTCTTTGTCAGGTTATATCTTTGCATTGGTGGCGTTTCCAAATACCAGCATCTACCTCATGACTGGGACTTTCTTGGAGTCTTTCTAGCACTTGGGCCTTGCTTTTAGGTAATCTTAGGAACATGAAATTAAGATTCATTTGCATGACCAGTAGCACATTTTGTTGCAAATTGCCAGGGAACCTTTTGTACAAGGACTCAAGATTAGGTTGTCCTGCAGATACTGCATATTTTTTCTCCATATCAGGTGGATTTTTAGTGGTTATTTGGTGTTACTCCAACAGATATACCTGTATCGGAATTTGGAACAGTTTTGATTTCTCAAGTTATCAAGCTAGTTTTTACAAAAGTAAGGTTCTACTCAACATCATTTTTCACTTTTCTGTGACTATCTCAATGATGTCAAGCCTTTTTCTTAATATCAGTTGGATTTTTAGTAGTTATTTGGAGTTTACTCCATATTGATGTATCTCTTCCTGAATTTGTTACTTTTTTGGTTTCTTATATTTCTAGCTAAGTTTTACATAAGTATCTATTGACATCGTTTTTTGCTTTTCGTGGCTATTTTAATGGTGTCAAGGCACATATCAACATCATTTTTTTTTTTGGCTCCTGAGGTGATTAAAGGGAAAAGAGTTCCTTTTCCTTGACAGGGGCAGGAGGTGAAGGTAAGGTTGACCAATAAGCCCCAATTGCAAAAGCGCAGATGGGCTGATAAGACAAAAAGGCAAGTGGGATAAAGTAATCACATGGTTTTTCTATATTTGTACTGTACTGAGTCATGCATGATTGAATTATTCTCGCAGGACAAATCAATTACACAGGAGGAGCCCCTAAATGCCTTTGATTGGCCACTATCTTAAGGCCAATGATAACAACACATATCCGGGGACCTCCCACTAGCAGATTCACTAAACATTAGAGCCATCAGCAGCAGAGGTCAATGGACAAGTCTCTTGTCTGAATCTATATGGGCCACGATAATCACTTGGCAGAGGTAATGTATAAAATCTGTACATCTTGTCACTTTATTCATCTGTCTATATTGTTGTCTTTTGATTCACTTGAGAGGTATAGATAACATGTTCACACAAGCTAAAGCCTGTAGCCACTATCCTACCCAGAATGATAAGTAGTACTAGTTTTGTTTTAGTTCAAGTTGCTAAACTTTTGTTAGTTGGTGCGCTGCATCATTGATTAATATGAGTCATTGATGGGTCACATCTAGCATTGGCCACTGATAGAAATTGTCATTTAGAAGGGCATGATGTTGATTTGAAATAAACAATATGCAAGTTCTATCAAATACTGTGTGAACACCCTTCTTGGGCTCTAAGCCTCAAATGGTTCCAATTGTGTCTTGGATTCTGTTATTTTCTATTTGTATCAATTACTGGTCAGTGTGTTTCAACACTCTGCATGGACATAGAATCCGGAAGAGTTCACTTGGTGGGTTCGGCACTTGAGCTGGATTTCAGACTACAGAACTTTGAATGAACCAATGGTTTTAGGATTTCGGATTTTAGTTCTGGTCTGAGACTTTGAGGCCGTGTCAATATATCTGGTTGTGGGATGTTTGTTGGGATTTCCATGTCCCAACTGGTCTCTTGCACTGATTAGAAGTTCAGCTTTGTCGCCCCCACTAATCAAATACAATACAAATGCTGTTAAGTTCGATTTTTCAAGTCTGTAATACTATAATTTAGGTATAACAAAACTCATTTTTAGCCTTGTGTCAGTTAACAAGAGTTGAACATTGCCTGATGTTTATGCTTTGGTTTCATGAATCTCTATATTTTGAATTACTTTCTTGTTATTTGTTTTTAGGGTTATACATATAGTATCGATAACCTAACTTTTGACTTGTAACATTTAACCATTATATATGTTTTCATATTACATATGTCTGTCATTTTATTTTATAATTTATGTTATCATTTATGATTTTTGTAAAATCTTAGAAATTTAACGATTCACGTTATAAGTTTGACATTCTTGTGATACGATAATGAAAACTTTCTATTAGGGATAAAAAGATAAGGGGTTCTTCTGGTGTCCCTTACACGAAGCCAATGTCAAGGCAGATTTATAAGTTTTCATTATAAGGTCATTATCCTTAACATTCACTCTTAGGGATAAGTTTTCAACCATAGGAAGGGAGGTCTGTTACATAACTTTACGAGGCTTATTTTATTTTCCCCTCATACGAGATTGCTTAAAATGAACTACATCCATTTTACTCAGACAATATTAATCGAAATTTGGTGAGGAGGTGTTGATATTTTCTAGTAGGACTTTTGATAATTATAGAGGGGTTTTTGATATTTTGTGAAGGATATGTTTCATTCTAGGCCATCTCATTGGGGAAAATGAAATAAACCCTAATTTTACCATTCACAAAACAGATTTTTAGATGATTTTGCTCAAGTTAATTGCTAAATTGAACATAGATCCATTGTTGATAAAAAAGATGAAAGAATGAGAGATGATATTGAGTAAAATTGAGCCATTTTTTTTTTTTTTTTTTTTTTTTTTTTTTTTTTTTTTTTTTTTTTTTTTTTTAGAACAATAAGAATTACAGTAAACAGAAAACAAAAAATGATGATAATAATAGAATTGAAAAATTAAGTTTGCTCTCTCCTTTTCTAAAACCTTTCATCTTCTTCCTCTCACTTTTGAAAATTACAAGAAAAAAAAAAAAGAGGAATGGGCTTGGACAACTGGGCTGTCACCCATCTATTCAAAGTCACCTCCACCCACCCCACCACCACCACATTCACCGTCACCAATCACCACCCACCTTAATCAATTTCTTCATGAAAAATCTTCAGACAGAATCTCAACAGTCCCAAATGGATTCCTCTCTTCTCATCTCATCATCTTCTGGGGCATGGGCCCCCCACTGCCCTACCCCTCGCATAATCAGGTTTTTTTTAACTTTTTATAATCTTTTTTTCTTTTTCTTTTTTTTTCTTTTTCCTCATAAAATATTATAAAAATTTTTTGACCTTCCAAGTGGGGTTTCAATTGAAGTCAAATCCTGAACGTCACATCCTCCAGATCTTATCCTTGGCGATTCTCATCATCTGTTGACATCTTGGAGAAAGTGATATCCTTTACAATTACACACATAATAACATTATTTCATTAATCTAAAAAAAAATCACTTCAAATCAAACTTAATCCAGCAAAAAAACAAAATTTGTAAATATTTTTGTTTAGTCTCCAGTGTTGTTGTAATAAATTTAGGCCCCATCATTTTTAATTACAATCTTATACCCCCGACAGTATTAACAACATGGATTTGCTTAAAACAAAAAACGTGGATTTTAAGATCAAGGACAGTTGTGGATTTTTTTATTTCATTCATAATTTAATTTTACCCTTAAACAGATAGAGATTAAGTTAATGACAAACTATAATTTATCCCTGAATCAGCTACCTAATCTTATTTAAATTTAATTTAATTAAAAATTACACATTTGCCATGTGTTAAGCTCACCCTTAATTCTTGGCCTCACTAATTAATTATCAATCATATTATTAAATTAATCTGTCTCGTTAGAAGAAACAACTATATCACTCACAGCTTATCTAACATTTAAACTTTGCCTTAAAAAAATTAATAAAAATGGAGCTGCCTCCATCTGATTGACGGTTTGAAGAATATGCCTGAGAGTAATTAAACTGCTCTGCTCTGCTGCTGCTGCCGTAACCGCGGGCTTGACATGGCTCGACTCGATGAATCATCGAGGGTCGATGGCTCAACCCATCGAGCTGGCACTCCATGTTCACCCCAAATAGCCTTAAAGTCTTCGAATTTCCAACTGGGTTCTGCACCACAGACCCTAAAATGGCACAATGCGTGCATGTAACAATTGATAAAATTTATTACCCTAGAGGTATTTTTTTGTTTTTACGAATAGGGCTAAATGGGAATAAAGAATAATAATAATAAGATTAAGAAATACAAACCTGCATGAAGACAGTCAGGTTGGTGTGGCACAGTAATTCCATGGGGTTGAGCAGGTAAGGATGTGGGAGCCTGAATACAACCCTGTGCTCCACCCACCGCCACCGCCGCTACCACCACCACCACCACTACACTGCCGCTAGTAGAATCCGGGCCACCGTACGCCGCGTCGTCTCCACCCTATAAACAACCTTTGGCCATCGGTTCTGTGGCCTCGAAAAGAATTATATCGCCGGCATCTAATCTCTTCTCCTTCACGTATCGGCTCCACCTTTCGTCAACACTAGCTCTGGCTACTGTTCCAATACGAGTATCGAAAACTCCACCCTTCCCGGACTCATCCTCAAAACTCGTAACAACCCTTTGTCCCCTGCGTCGCCACCGCCGCCGAGTGAAAGTATTTCTCCGCGTGTTGTTTGGGTATCACCAGACGGTTGAGTTCCCCCCGTCGCTCGGAGTTAAGGGCTTCTCAACATGGGTTTCTCTCTCAACCGGCTTCCCGTTCTTGGCTGGTGCCAGCAGGGCATCTGCCTCATCCTGCCCCTCTGTTCTTGTCCACAGTAGTTCTCCTGGTTAAATTAAGTTGAAACCTTGATGATGGCTGAGGATGGTGATGTGGAAGAATTGTTGATGTGAAGGCCAAGAATTGAATTGTTGTTGTTGCTTTGAAAAGAGTTGGATGTTGATGAGTTGATTCCATATTTAAGGTTGTTGTTGTTGGGAGGCCACCAGGGGGTTTCTTGTAAGTCAGTGGAGAATGGTTGATGGACATGATTGGAAGGCGAGAAAGTAGAAGGAAAATAAATTGGAGAAATGGGAGGATTGGAGGGGCAAAGGATGACTTATTATGAAGAAGAAAGTGTGGGGATATTTGATGGAGCAAAGAGAAGAGATATGACAAAATGAGAGAGAGAAGAAGAGATTGTGATTAAGTACGAGAGTACTTTAAGGTTTTGCGTGATAAAAATTCAATCATTATTTTCAGTGTAATTTCATGTACTTGTTTTTTCACTTTAAGATTTTGAAGATATTAAAATAAATATTCCGTTTAAATAATTTTACTGAATTGGGGAGAACACTACATGAATCTTGAGAAAGAAAGAGAGTTAAATATTTATTAATTGATTTTTTTTATTTTTATTGGCAAATTAAAGAACACCGCATGTTACTATACATTGACAACAAATCAATTGGGGGAGGGTCCAACCTGACACTTCCATCCAACGCGCTGTGCTATCTTTTGGGTTGTCCAGATCTTCATTTTAGCCACCAATTGGAAAATAACTTGTCAATCATTAACTAAATTCCATATCTAATTAACAACTTACATGTGGGTTTCTCTTGCTCTCATCTTTTATTCACCAATTGGGTAACTTCTTTTTCTGGTTTTTTTTTTTTTTTTTTTTTTTTTTTTTTTTAAATAACAACGCATTTTTTTATTACAAAACAATTTTCTAATTTAATGTAAGAATATGGTTTATAAATCAACAACGTTGTTCTTTTTCTTTCTTCGATAAATAAAAAAAAAGATTAATCACTCTCTCTCTAAGAGGGCGAGATACTTTGGTAATCTTTATCAAATTTTATTAAGAATATCCTCCCTCTTTTGCGTAAAATTTGAATGAGATAGATTGTCTTACAGTAAACATCTTTTCCACCCAAAGGTTTGCCTTAATGAATTTTTTCACCAAAAAGTTTCAAAATACCATTCTCCCACCAAATTAATATTTCGTTACTACCCAAAGTGATTTTGATCGTTCATGCGGCAAAAATTCTCTTCTCACCACTATTGAACCTCTAGTCTCCTCTCTACAAAATCTCTCTTCCTTCGTATAATTTTTCACCACCGCAAAACTAGTTTTTTATGTTTTAGCTGATTTCCAACTAACTTCGTGGTGATATTAAATTGTCATCACCATTTCGACTCATTACTTCCACTCTACAAACACCTTTTACCTTGCTCTTGGTAACTCACTGAACACCGACTGAGAAAGTAAGTATATTTTAGGTATTAAGAATATAAACTTTGGGTGGAAAGTGTATTTTAAAACTTTATAGTGGAAGTGTCATTAAGGCAACTTGGGTGGGAAAAAGTTGTTTCCTCATTATCTTATATTCAAACTAGTAATTTAAGTACACAAATAGAAACCTTAGTTTCACTAGTAAATTTCAAACATTCTCCATTACTTTGGAGATTGATGGTAGGGTACATTTACAAGCATGTGTAGAGATAACAAATATCCTTGAAAAAAAAAAAAAAAAAAGAAAGAACAATGGATGTGTAACTTAATATATAAAATGAATTTGAGGAAATATTATTTATATATGAATATGAATGAAGAGAATAGTATAAAGTCACGTGCTACAGCATTATTGATGTTTGGCCATTCCTAGTTTTAAAAAGAGAGAACAATGAAACGATTGGGGAGTTCTGAAATAAAATCCCATAGATCCCTTTCCTTTTCCTTTTCCAATAAGCAGAAAGATGAGATAAGATTTGTCCAATTGGAAACCCTTTAGTTTTAGGCCATTTTTATTAAGTCGTGTTTCAATCCTCTCCTCACACCTACATTTCTCTCTCTCTCTCTCAGATTTATATTTATATTATATATTCTTCTTCTTCTTCATCAATCTTCATGTCAAGTTTTATTTATTTATTTAGTCATTGAGATATGTCTGTTTCAGACAAAACCCACCTTAATTTCCAGGTAGATTCAGACACCCTTTTCAACCCTACAAAAGGTTGGACTAGTTACAATTATAGAGCTTTACATCATTCCTCTAATAAAAACAACTAGTCACCTCATTCTTATCTATTTCCATATCTAAAACTGACTCTTAATCAACACCCCTGGCCCTAATAATTATTCACTTTCATTTTAATATTATCTTTTCTTGTATAATTTATTACAACTTTAGAAGAAGGGTTTATTATATTAGATCTCTTAAGAAAAATCCCTCTAGTATTAATTTACTAGAAAAAGTTTTAATAAATTAAATCAAGTTTATAAAATAAAGTTATTTTTCTGCTTCTCTCATAAGCCGTAGAATAGATATAAACAGGCTAATGACAATAAATTCATTCGACCAATCAAATAGGCTTTGACCGTATTTTAATTTGGTGTTTGTGTGATGAACTGTAAACTTTTCCCCCTCCTGGGTGGATGCATATATGAATAAAAACAAGACCCATTAATACAAATTCGTAAGCAGTTTTATGTTTTATTGGTGCAAGAGTTTTTTCTCATTTAAAAAACCCATATGTCTCCATATTCCACCTAAGTCTCTCTTATTAATTTGCATACACATCGAGGGCCAAAAACAAAAAGTGTCTAAATTCAACATGTAAATGTTCCACCACCTAAGACTTGTTATTAATTTGCACATTTTCAGGGATTGCACCCAGATACAAATTTGCTTCCATCATACAAAAAGTTTAATTATGGACATCATGTGCACCACCCTGCAATCCATCTCAACCATAGATTACTTATTGGACTAACCCCTTCAGTCCAAAACCTTTCTTCCATGCATATTTATATACATACATGTGTTGGGATACGCAATCAAAACCTGAAATTTTCTTAAACTTTCTGAAATATATCTGTTTGGCCAAGTAAAGGAATCCTTGACCGTAAAGAAAACTAAACTAAACCAGGTTGGGAATAGGAATCTTCATCCATCTGCCATCCAATTCGTGGAGGTCTTTTCTGTGTTTCGGGAAATTTATATTTAAAGAAGACAACGTCATTAGATTATTATGGAAAGTTGGTGAGATACTATTGTTATAAAATAAAAAATAAAAAATAATTTATTTCTATATTTGGTTCTTCCTCAGTTCCCAAGGAAAACACCCACCTGGCTAGCTTGTAGCCATTGTTAGACCAATTTACTGAGACTTTTTCATTAAAGTCCACCACCCTCTTTTTGCAATCAATTCATATTTTATCATGAATAGTATACACACTTGTTTTCGAGAAATATTAATATTATTTTAGATGGATTATTAAATTAAGGGTGTTAGGTATTTTTATTTTACAATATAAAAAAAAAATATCATCAATGATTCTCACCAGGGATAACCTCATCCTGATATTTTAGTGATTTCTTGAGAGTTCAACTAGTAGATCCATATTGAATAATAGTCGTAAATATAAACCACCTCTAGGTGATTAGGTACGACGATAAAGACTCTTTGATATATTATTTAAAAGTGATTGAGTATAAATTCTCCTCAATAACAAATATGGGTAGTCACTGGAGGATTTACAAGGTCATTAACTTAAGACTTCAGGGAATTGGTCGAGATATGCGCAAGTTGATCTGAACACTTCCAAACGTCAGGGTATATATATATATCATTGTTTTTCAGTTATCTAACAATCTTCTAACTAGATTTGATGTTGTTATTGTTGATAAATAGATCTCGAGTAAGAATCAGTAATACAAAAACATCCCTTGTAGGAGATTACTATGATGATTATTGAAAGCATTAAATGGAAGTTGATATGTGGTAAATGCATTGAAAAGGATCTGTGTTATACTAATATTGGTAATGGAAAGTCTGGTGGAAAAGTGGTAAAACATATATTCTGTTCAAAAGACTTCAACAATGATAACTTTGCCGATCCCTTTCAAACTTACTGTATAAATGCTTCTTTTCGGAGGTTCCTTGTATGAGAGTTACGTCTCTCCATTTGAACCGTATTCTATTTATAACAATATAATTAAAAAAAAAATATAGCTGTAAAGCCGATATCTTAGACTTAATAATAATGTAGTGGGGGCTTAAAAAAAGATTAGATAGTGAAGAAATGGATAAGGAAATTGCGGCTTAAAACAAATTTCAGATTAGTTCAGGTTTTGTTTACACTTTGCTATTTGGCAACCCATCTCACACCCACTCTTTACGACTTTTTCCCACCCAGGTTTGCCTTGATCACATTTTCCACTCAAAAAGTTTTAAAATACTACTTTTCCAAAGTTTATATTTTGTTAATACTTAAAATAGACTCCACTTTCTCAGTCCGCATTCAGTAAGTTACAAGGAGTCAGGGTAACAGGGGTTTTATATAGTGGAGGCTGGTGGATCAAATTGTGGTAATTGATTGAATATTCGCCATAGGAGTCAATTGGAAATTAACAGGTAATTGACAAGAAATCGGGTGTCATAGTGAGAGAGATTTTGTAGAGAGAAAACTGAAAGTTCAAATGGTGGTGAATGAGAGAATTTTTGCCGTCAGAATCGACTTTAGCTAGTAACGGAATATTAACTTTAAGTGAAAAAATGGTATTTTGAAACTTTTGGAATGAGAAGTGTCGTTAAAACAAACCTTGGGTGGAAAAAAGTCGTCTACTCCTCTTTACATATATCAATTTAACTTGTTTAATCAAGATTACGACCTCAAATTTTGGCCATTTTTATGAGAAGTGTTAGAGAAGTTAGGAAATTTATTGGACTTTGGTTTGACTCATCTTGCATTTGCTTTTTAAAACTCAGTCACATTCCCATAACTTATGGATTTAAATATATTTTGTGGAACACATTTCATATATTAACAAAAAGATTATCTTAAAAATAATTAAAATTTTCTTAGACTAAGTGAGACCCTTCTGTTTATTTTCTTTTATAATTGAGAATATGATTAAAGGTTGCTTCAATTTCATTTTCAATTTACCAAAACACAGCAAAATCTGTCACATTGAAATAATGAAAAATTGTTCCTGCAAAGACAAAGAATTTTAATTTCATGGACACCGGATTTCCTAATAATCTGGCCTACTCCAGTCTCTCATACACTAATTTCTGGCATTTGTCATAATCTTTTATTAAAAAAAAAAAAACCCAATAATATCAATTAAATAGTTAAAAAAAAAAAAAAAAAAAAAACAAGAACAAATAACAATTCCCCAAGGCATGTGTATGAGTATCAGAATGAATCCAGTTTCCATTGAGAAGCAACATCTGAATTTGTTTGAGCCACAAATTGTTTTAAGTTAAAAAATTTAAACCCAAAACAGAATAGAGAGGCCACGTCCTGTTTTTTCTGGCAGTTTGGCCTGGCTGTAAAGGCTCATGAAATCAATCAAAATCGAATCAATCAGAGGGCCAGGCATGCGTGGGCATAACTTAATATAATACAAATATTAGCAGAATGGGATGGGAAGGGGGAGGGGTCCACAATAAAAATTTTAAAAATTAAAAACAAAGGGTTGAGATTGGGCTTGGAGTTTACTGTTGCCAGGCTGCTTCGTTTTAAACAGATGATGTGCAATTGGGTCATTGACACGTGGCAATTGAGGTGTAGGGCTGTGATGGTGATTGTGGAGGACCATCAATCAAATAGTATGGTCCCTGTGAATTTCATCCCAAATTTGCTAAGTAAATAGCCAATCTTCTCACGTTTCTGAAAACATACTATTGACTTACCATTCCTTTTTACATATTCAAGAAATATTTTTTTAATAAAATTTTAATTTAAAAGAATTTAATATAAATTCATTAATGTAATATACTACACTATTGTCTAACTATAGAGTAATGCTATGTATACTGACCAAAGAGTAATGTTACATATACAAACAAGTCTTACAAAGATTTGTGTATAAACTGATGTGACACAAAATAAATAGAAGAGTGAATATGATGAGTTTGACTTTTTATATTCACTCATCCATTCATATTATACCACATCAGTTTGTACACAAATTTTTGTAAGATTTGTTTGTACATCTAATATTATTGTATAATAATAGGAAGACATAATATTGATTAAGATGAACAAAAGAAAAACTAATACATATATAATATGGATTAATTTAAATTAACATATCTATTATACTTAGGACTTGAAGTTAACTAAATCTTTGGGGATCCTAAAGTTAACGATAAGATAAATCCTCCAATGGTCATTCTTATTAGCAACTGAGGTGACTCAAATTCAGAATTTCTTGAGTAATACATCAAAGAATCAATGTCTAAACACTTAGTCACCCACATGTTATAAACTTCAAAATTGAGATTAATTAATATAAGTGTACATTTTCTCTCATATTTATGGTTTAATCATAAAAATAAATGGAATCATTGGTTATTTAAAGAGTTGAGAAACATGATAATGAAAATACGAAAATACGGAGAAGGTGCATGTTTTGTAGTCAACTACATTTGTCCACTCAATCACAATCCACAAACACACTTTCCTATAGTTTTGAATAATGGACCGACCAGTCTCATTCATGGCCTAACTTTGAAAATAAAGCTTATACTTAATATTTATTATTAATTTCAACACAATTCATATTCCCCTTAGCCTAACACTTTATTATCGAATCTTTCATGCCTCTTTATTTACCAACATTAAAAACGTTATAAGCTTCATTCAAAGACGTCTTTCTTTGGGTTTTGTCAAAACAATTTCATGCTTGTTTTAGTCAAACTTTGTTTGTTAGGTTGATAGGGCAACCTCATTCTGTGTGCTGCCCTAATTAATAGTTTTTATTGTTGCTTTGGACAAAATTTCAATCCAAGATTGACCACATTTTTATTTGGCAATCATTTAATTCAAAACATATTTAATTTAGAGTCACTTTTGATAATAATCCAAAGAAAAATTAAGAGAGCTACGANCTTCATTCAAAGACGTCTTTCTTTGGCTTTTGTCAAAATAATTTCATGCTTGTTTTAGTCAAACTTTGTTTGTTAGGTGTATGGGGTAACCTCATTCTGTGTGCTGCCCTAATTAATAGTTTGTATAATGTATTGTTGCTTTGGACAAAATTTCAATCCCAGATTGACCACATTTTTATTTGGCAATCATTTAATTCAAAACATATTTAATTTAGAGTCACTTTTGATAATAATCCAAAGAAAAATTAAGAGAGCTACAACAAGTGCAACGGTCTCCACCCTCCTCATGCTATGTGTTCACTTTTAATTAATCTAAAATAAATAATGCTAAGTCTATAATTTAACCTCACAATCCATAATCAAATTTCGTAACTTCTTCTCACAATCTTTGAGTAGTTTGTGAATTCGTAAATGAGCAGGAAGCCTGCATTTATAAACTAATGAATTGAGAGTTCTGAGGGAGACGATGAGATTGGACCTTGACCATCCAAGATTTGGGACAAGTGTTTTCGTGTATGATTTGAGGTCATGTCAAAATTACAGTGAAAGAAACACCCTTTAACTTAAGCGGCAGGAATCTCTTGACAATTTTCAATCAATAAATTCAATAACACAAGACAATCTTAAATTGGGTGAATCAAATCTTATCAATCAGACGTGCTTTTCCATTACAACTCCTAAAAGGCCCAAACAAAGAGCCTCTCTTGGCCCAAAATAACCACATGATTCAATTATGTCAAAGACTTCAATTTGTGCCCTCACTCAAATTGTTTTTTAGCAGATATGAGCACAGATAAACAAAAAAGAAAAAAAAAAAAAAAAAAAAAAAAAAAAAAAAAAAAAAAAGGGTTTATGTTTATCTCTAAAGATGAGCCAAGTCATGGTAGTATTGAGAAATCCAATTTGCAATAATGTTCGCTTCTGTTTTCCTCACATCCTGAAGCCATTTTGGATCTTCACTTGTTGAAAATCTCAGGTCTACATGGTGAGCTCCTGAACCAGTAATTCTAACATTAGAGACATTAAAGGATGTTTTTAACTTATCTATTTGTGTAACTTTACCGACAAGATTTACTAACCTTCTTCGGCAACAATGGCAATTATAGTCTTGGAAACATTCTTGAGAACCCTGAAACCATAAATAATTTTGAATGAGAGAGCATCTAATTTGAATGATGGAGAAATAGAGAGAGGGAGATGAAATTCATACCCGCCACCACTCCAAGGATCTCTTAAGCCATTAAAGAAGATGATATTGCTTCCAAATCTTTTCAAAGCCCTCTCAATATTCTGTTCATTTTTTAATACAAAAATAATGTTTATATACAAACGAAAATACAAAAAATGGAAAATGAAAAGGTTACCCACATACATGGCCAACAAAATGAGTGGTAATCCAATTGGGTCTTGGCTGAGCATCAAAAACATATTTGCAGAAATTGACTCTGTTAGTGTAATTCCATTCAGAAGCTGGAAATATACTCTCCTTATTGTTCCCACTTGTTGGCATTATCATCTCTGTGCATGCCTGCCCAATGACCAATAAAAGTTTCATAAATCAATGATGGGCTTTACCCCAATAATCTTATACTTTATCAATAACATTATGACATTAGTCATTTGAATTTATTTTCAAAATTTGAGGTTAAAAGTAAAACGATTTCCCAAAACTAAAGCACATAAATCATGAGATCAAAGGTGAAAAGAAGTGTTACCATCATGGACACTCAAACTTGTGTTGGATAAAAATTGAAAGAGGGTGGGAGAAATTTGTTTTGTATTTTACGTTAAAGGCTCCAAATCCAAAAGAAGTAATGATGTTAAACGAACACTTAAACTTTAGCATGTGACTTTGAATATATATCTCACATTTCTTGGATTCTTCCTTTTCCCACTTGCTCTTTCTTTACTCAACGCACAGTAAACTTTGAAAACTTTGGCTTCTTCACTTGTTTCCACAACCCTTAATTGGCCTAAGACTAGAATCTCTAATAACAGTTAGGTCCTTGTCGTGTTTCAGTTTTTTAAATTTTCTTTTGTACAAGTCTAAAATACCCCTAATCTTTTCATTAAGGTTATTCTAGACTTTTTTTTTTTTTAAAAGTTACTTCCTTAGAAGTACCTAAATATTACTATTGTTTTCTAGTGAACTTTCTTTAACCTAGGCCAAACCTAAAGGACTAAAATGTATTTAACTCCTTTTGAAAAACAAAACACAATATTTAATGTTGATTATATAAATAATTAGTGTCATTTCAATAAGTTCAATTAAATTAATGGTCAAACCCCCATTGGGTACTCCTTATGTGTCGTTTCTAAACTTATATCCTTTAACGTATTTATTTGTTTTTCTAGTAAAGGTGAATTATTGTTGCCCCCATTAAAGTCAGATGGCATGATAATTGGTAGACCATTAATTAAGTTTGTGGTTGGCAAAATTCAAACACAAAACCAATTCAAAAGCAACTCAACTGTACTATTAGAATCAATCTAACAAATTATTATAATTTAATTCAGCCTCACCTGTGAAGTTTCAATAACTTCTTTCGATTATCTGTATTTTCATTGAATATTATCTGATTTTTAATTTCATATTGGAGTAATTTTTTAAGGTTGTATTATAAGCATTTCAGCTATCTACATTTTATAAGAATTCCTGTGTTTTAAACCTTAAAAAATTTATAAAAAGGAATTATTATTTTTTGACACCTTAGGATTGGTTCCTTAAATCATGATCCAAAGGGTGAGAATAGAGGATAACATTATTCTCCTTTATTATAATAGTTTCCATTACATTTAAATCTTAAACCAAACGAGATATAATTATCTTCTAGTAAAGTTATTGTAAACATCTATTAAAACTATTATTTTTTTACCATTAATTTAATATTATTCAATAAAGAGAAGCAATTTTTAGCTCTCATCTAATTGATCAGTATCTCCCATTGCTAAACACGCATCTTTTATAATTAAAAAACATTTGTTTAAATCTTATTTAATACCAAAAATAGCACTCTAAATTTAATTAGGTTTATTCTTCTAAATTTAAAACTTAATTAGATTTTTTATTCTACACAATTTTCCACAAATCTCAAACTTAATTAGGTTTTTTATTTACAATATTTTCCTCTCAATTTACTAATTTCAAATTTGAAACTTATTTTCTATTTTTCAGATTTAGATTTATTCTGTTGTATAATTACTTTTCCCATAGTTTTAGTACTATATTTTTTGGCCAATAATAAAGGCAAAGGAAAGAGGTGGGAAAAGAGGGGTCTTCTTTTTTATTTATTAATTCTTTTATGAAATAAAATGTTTTTTTACTAATAACACGAGTGATACCATTTCTTTTTTGAAATAAAATGCTTTTTAGGAATAATAGGGGTAAAAATGGTATTTAGATGCTCTGCAGATGTCAGGTGACAGGTTTGGATAACTCTCACAAACTGCTGGGGATTGAAAATATTCATAACTAGAGGGGGTTTATAAATTTAACTTTTACCTCAGGGTGTTTAAAGATTAATAGTAAAGTGGGCAGGTGCCACGTGGTGGTAAGAAATAGACAGTAAAACTATAAGGTTGAAACCTAGAATTAGATACTCAGAAAAAGTGGAGAACCTTTTAGAATTGTACCTGCCATGACCATTCTCCCAGACCATGAGGATCAGAATCATCGTCCAGATCAAAACACGTGGCACTCCCACTGTAGTTATAGTAAATGTTGGCTGCACCATACAACTTCGCAAACGTGTCATTTCCTGTCGTCGGATCATCAATCGCTTTACACATCTGCATCCTCGTATTCATAGTGAAAGGTCAGCATCTAAGTCAACACGCTTCTTCTTTCAAATTTTATATTACAATTAATATATATAATTGAATATATAAACAGATAAAAAATTAAGAATAAAATAATTATTTTATATAATATTTATCTGTTTGTATAATTTAATTATACAATTCAATTATAAACAAAATATTATTATTTTTGGAATCATATGAAAAACGACACTGATAATCCCATTCAATTTTCAAAATATAATAATTAAATAATTAATTAAAACAAGTCATATTATAATGATATTAAAAAGTAAAATTAAGAAGCGCACCTGTTTGACTGGATGAGCTGGCAAGGGACTGAGAAAATTTGAAGGAGTTGGATAATCAGTCATGGCTGCGTAAATATAAGCAGTATAAAGCCAACCATGTAGGGCATTACCACTGATATAATTTCTGCAATTAAGAAAGAAATTAAATAAATAATTTATGGACATCTTAAAATAAAAGGAAATGTTCGTGATCTTACTTGCATATTCTAAAAGATTTTCTGAGTTGTTTAAGACCCCCATGTTGGCTTGCTTTCTCTTCAATCTTCAGCCACGATCCTTTTATCACTTTGTAACAATTTTCGCTCTCACTCTGATTTTATTTTCACAATAAATTAAATTAATTCAGAATTATAACTATATGTATATTAAGTAAAGGGTGAGTCCAAAATTTAAAATTAGACAAGTTGTGGAATCTCTTATCACCTTCTTTTCTTGAAAAACACAATTGGACGCCTCTATTTACAGAAACTTTCCAGAGGTCCATACTTTAATGTTGATGTTTTCAAAATATATATTTCTTTCTCTTACATTAAAATAAAAAAAATAAAAAAATAAATAATGATATTTCAACTTTGATGATGAAAGTAATTGATTTGAGGGCCCTATAGAAATCAGTATGCCTCAAGGATCCCAACAATTTTGAATATTATCCTAAAATCATCAAAAACCTACTTGTAAATATAAAATACGGATATATAAAAGAAAACCCAAATAAAGAATATTTACTAGTCTTAGAAAATAGGTTGAAACTGGCATGAGTGATGTCATTTAGGACAGACAAAAAGGAAAATAAAAGTAGTGACAGCTAAGAAAGAAAAAGAAAGATACCCTGAAGTCTTTGGTGACAATGGCATTGAAGGTATATGGCGAAACCATATTTTCAAAGTTGAGGATTGGAGCAGAAGACGCCAAAGCTCCAATGGCTACATGTGGATATTTCAACCTAAACCACGCTGCCAGCACTGCATTCCAAATCATTGCCATTTTTATTTAATTTCACAATTAAAAAAAAATACTTACATAAGACGGTTTTATCACCTCATTTGATTGTCCAATTAAATAAAGACCCGTATTATTAACTTGGAAAATTTAACAAATATCTGACTGGATGATATCACCAGGTCAGTCAACTGAGATGTATACATATGAGCTAGTCACATTTTCATCCCTGAGATTTAATGAAAGTATCAATCAGGCCCAATAAAGTCAGAAAAATGTCATTTTATTTAGTTCTTGTCGGTCCAAACTGTTATGTTTCATTAGATGATGCAAGGTTATTCTATCCTTCTATATAAATAACTTATGAAATTTTTAACTATAATTCTTAAATTCAATAATAAAAAAATAAAAATAAAGTAACAGTTAAAAATGCCTAACACTTTATTCGAACTTTCAGCCTATTTATTTACCAACATTAAAACGTTATAAGTTCATTCAAAGACGTCTTTCTTTGGCTTTTGTCAAATAATTTCATGCTTGTTTTAGTCAAACTTGTTTGTTAGGTGTATGGGTAACCTCATTCTGTGTGCTGCCCTAATTAATAGTTTGTTAATTATGTTGCTTGGACAAATTTCAATCCCAGATTGACCACATTTTTATTTGGGCAATCATTTAATTCAAAACATATTTAATTTAGAGTCACTTTTGATATAATCCAAAGAAAAATTAAGAGAGCTACAACAAGTGCAACGGTCTCCACCCTCCTCATGTATGTTCACTTTTAATTAATCTAAAATAAATAATGCTAAGTCTATAATTAACCTCACAATCCATAATCAAATTTCGTAACTTCTTCTCACAATCTTTGAGTAGTTTGTGAATTCGTAAATGAGCAGGAAGCCTGCATTTAAAACTAATGATTGAGAGTTCTGAGGGAGACGAGAGATGGACCTGACCATCCAAGATTTGGGACAAGTGTTTTCGTGTATGATTTGAGGTCATGTCAAAATTACAGTGAAAGAAACACCCTTTAACTTAAGCGGCAGGAATCTCTTGACAATTTTCAATCAATAAATTCAATAACACAAGACAATCTTAAATTGGGTGAATCAAATCTTATCAATCAGACGTGCTTTTCCATTACAACTCCTAAAAGGCCCAAACAAAGAGCCTCTCTTGGCCCAATAACCACTGATTCATATGTCAAAGACTTCAATTTGTGCCCTCACTCAAATTGTTTTTTAGCAGATATGAGCACAGATAAACAAAAAGAAAAAAAAAAAAAAAAAAAAAAAAAAAAAAAAAAAAAAAAAGGGTTTATGTTTATCTCTAAAGATGGAGCAAGTCATGGTAGTATTGAGAAATCCATTTGCAATAATGTTCGCTTCTGTTTCTCACATCCTGAAGCCATTTTGGATCTTCTCTGTTGAAAATCTCAGGTCTACATGGTGAGCTCCTGAACCAGTAATTCTAACATTAGAGACATTAAGAGTGTTTTAACTTATCTATTTGTGTAACTTTACCGACAAGATTTACTAACCTTCTTCTGCAACAATGGCAATTAGTCTTGGAAACATTCTTGAGAACCCTGAAACCAAATAATTTTGAATGAGAGAGCATATAATTTGAATGATGGAGAAATAGAGAGAGGGAGATGAAAGTCATACCCCACCACCCAAGGATCTCAAGCCATTAAAGAAGATGATATTGCTTCCAAATCTTTTCAAAGCCCTCTGAATATCTGTTCATTTTAATACAAAAATAATGTTTATATACAAACGAAAATACAAAAAATGGAAAATGAAAAGGTTACCCACATACATGGCCAACAAAATGAGTGGTAATCCAATTGGGTCTTGGCTGAGCACAAAAAAAAATTTGCAGAAATTGGCTCTGTTAGTGTAATTCCATTCAGAAGCTGGAAATATACTCTCCTTATGTTCACTTGTTGGCATTATCATCTCTGTGCATGCCTGCCCAATGACCAATAAAGTTTCATAAATCAATGATGGGCTTTACCCAATAATTATACTTATCAATAACATTATGACATAGTCATTTGAATTTATTTTCAAATTTGAGGTTAAAAGTAAAACGATTTCCCAAAAACTAAAGCACATAAATCATGAGATAAAGGTGAAAAGAAGTGTTACCATCATGGACACTCAAACTTGTGTTGGATAAAATTGAAAGAGGGGGGAGAAATTTGTTTTGTATTTTACGTTAAAGGTCCAATCCAAAAGAAGTAATGATGTTAAACGAACACTTAAACTTTAGCATGTGACTTTGAATATATATCTCACATTTCTTGGATTCTTTTTTCCCACTTGCTCTTTCTTACTCAACGCACAGTAAACTTTGAAAACTTTGGCTTCTTCACTGTTTCCACACCCTTAATTGGCCAAGACTAGAATCTCTAATAACAGTTAGGTCTTGTCGTGTTTCAGTTTTTTAAATTTCTTTGTACAAGTCTAAAATACCCCTAATCTTTCATAAGGTTTTTCTGACTTTTTTTTTTTAAAAGTTACTTCCTTAGAAGTACTAAATATTACTATTGTTTTCTAGTGAACTTTCTTTAACCTAGGCCAAACCTAAAGGACTAAAAGTATTTAATCTTTTGAAAAACAAAACACAATATTTAATGTTGATTATTATAATTAGTGTCATTTCAATAAGTTCAATTAAATTAATGGTCAAAACCCATTGGGTACTCTTATGTTCGTTTCTAACTTATATCCTTTACGTATTTATTTGTTTTTCTAGTAAAGGTGAATTATTGTTGCCCCCATTAAAGTCAGATGGCATGATAATTGGTAGACCATTAATTAAGTTGTGGTTGGCAAAATTCAAACACAAAACCAATTCAAAAGCAACTCAACTGTACTATTAGAATCAATCTAACAAATTTTATAATTTAATTCAGCCTCACCTGTGAAGTTTCAATAACTTCTTTCGATATATCTGTATTTTCATTGAATATTATCGATTTTTAATTTCATATTGGAGGAATTTTTAAGGTTGTATTATAGCATTTCAGCTATCACATTTTATAAGAATTCCTGTGTTTTAAACCTTAAAAAATTTTATAAAAGGAATTATTATTTTTTGACACCTTAGGATTGGTTCCTTAAATCATGATCCAAAGGGTGAGAATAGAGGATAACATTATTCTCCTTATTATAATAGTTTCCATTAATTTAAATCTTAAACCAACGAGATATAATTATCTTCTAGTAAAGTTTGTAAACATCTATAAAACTATTATTTTTTACCATTAATTTAATATTATTCAATAAAGAGAAGCAATTTTTAGCTTCATCAATGATCAGTATCTCCCATTGCTAAACACGCATTTTTATAATAAAAACATTTGTTTAAATCTATTTTAATACCAAAAAACCAGAGGGCCAGGCATGCGTGGGCATAACTTAATATAATACAAATATTAGCAGAATGGGATGGGAAGGAGGAGGGGTCCACAATAAAAATTTTAAAAAATAAAAACAAAGGGTTGAGATTGGGCTTGGAGTTTACTGTTGCCAGGCTGCTTCGTTTTAAACAGATGATGATGCAATTGGGTCGTTGACACGTGGCAATTGAGGTGTAGGGCTATGATGGTGATTGTGGAGGACCATCAATCAAATAGTATGGTCCCTGTGAATTTCATCTCAAATTTGCCAAGTAAATAGCCAATCTTCTCACGTTCCTGAAAGGGAACGAACTTACATATATCCAAAGTTTGTTGTATAGATAAAGTAATACCCAAAAGGTTTAGAAATGATAAATACTCACTTTTCGTCATGTTCTGTTAAGAATTTCCATCTGCTAAAAGACAAAAATGGTAAAAAGATTAGAATACTCACCGATCTTCATTCTCAACGCACGCGCCAACAAGGGTTAGTGCCACTGTTTATCACCGAAATTTGCAGAAAAATACTAAATCCAATAAAAAAATCGATCAATGACGCAAAAGGGCTATGCAAACGGGCTTGGGGTGAGAATAGATACGGAGAAAAAGATTTAAAATTTAAAAATTTTGTGATTGTAGATGAAATTACTATACTGTCTTTTAGCAGACAGAAATCTCTAACAGAATATGACAGAAAGTATTTGTTTATCATTTCCAAACCTTTTGGGTATCAATCTGTCTTTATGCCAAACTTTGGGTAAGTGGAAGTCGTTCGGCCTTTCTGAAAACATACTATTGACTTACCATTTCCTTTTCCATATTCAAGAAATATTTTTTTTAATAAAATTTTAATTTAAAAAAATTTAATATAAATTCATTAATGTAATGTACCACACTATTGTCTAATTATAATAATGATATAATAATAGTAAGACATGATATTGATTAAGATGAACAAAAGAAAAACTAATACATATATAATATGAATTAATTTAAATTAACATATCTATTGTCTTATTAGCAATCGAGGTGATTCAAATTCAGAATTTCTTGAATAATACATCAAAAAATTATTGTCTAACCACTCACTCACCCATATGTTATAAACTTCAAAACTGAGATTAATTAATATAAGTGT
Source organism: Pistacia vera (assembly GCF_008641045.1). NCBI lineage: Eukaryota > Viridiplantae > Streptophyta > Magnoliopsida > Sapindales > Anacardiaceae > Pistacia > Pistacia vera. Next base: position 910,830 of record NW_022196170.1, read on the forward strand.
ACAGTTTCTCTCATATTTATGGTTTAATCATAAAAATAAATGGAATCATTGGTTATATAAAGAGTTGAGAAACATGATAATGAAAATACGAAAATACGGAGAAGGTGCATGTTTTGTAGTCAACTACATTTGTCCACTCAATCACAATCCACAAACACACTTTCCTATAGTTTTGAATAATGGACCGACCTGTCTCATTCATTGCCTAACTTTGAAAATAAAGCTTATACTTAATATTTATTATTAATTTCAACACAATTCATATTCCCCTTANTTAATTAAATGATTAACAATTTAATTAATTATAATATTACATTATAATTAAACCCTAAACCCAAATAGTATATTTGTTAGGGGTGTATTTGTAAACTTTTAAGGTATTTTTATCATTTTTTAAACTAACAGGGAGGTAATTAATTTTTTATAGTATACCCCGGAAAGGAACCGGAACCTGCATTTTAGGTTCCGGTTCCTTGAATTGAAAAACCTGCACTGTGCGGTTCCAGTTCCGGTTCCCCCGGAAAATGGAGGGTACCCAGAACCGCTCACTCCTACCCACGACTTCAAATCTTTTGTTTCAGATTGATGATGTTAGATTTGGATACCTTATATCTAAAAATACTATATAAATTCATGATGTCTCTGATACAAAATTAGAATTTTAGATCAATAAAAAATAATGTAAATAAAATAAATGATAGCTTCTCATTTACGGTTCTCTGCCGTATTAACTTAAATATATAATTAAAGGTTTATAATTTTAATATTAAAACTGAAGGTTTACTTCTTAAAACAAACACTTATATAGAAATTGAAGCACTTGATATGGTATTTTAATCAAGTAGTCCATAAAATTGTTAAAACTAAGATTGATATTACTGTATTTTTCAAAATGTATTATTGATAATGTACCATATTAAACCTGTATATACCTATACCGTATTTTTCTTGTATCCAAATTTTATAACCGAATTTTTATAAACGTATTTTTTACCGTTTGCTGTATTATACTCGTAAAATTTCCATACCTTTTTTTGTCGTACCCGTATTTACTAAGTAAGGTTGCTCCAATCTAGAAAAGTTTGATGTCTTAAATCTAAACCCCCTCTCATATTGTCTATTATTGTTGACCCTTAAAATTTTACCGTTAGCTTTTAAAGAGTAGGGTTAAAAGAGTAAGTGACAATTAACTAAAAATAAGTAATAAAATAAACCCTAAAATAAAAAAAAAATAAAAAATCCCACTTAACTCCTCCATCTGTCCAACCCGCCACCGTTGCCTCCACCTCCACCCGCACAGTGCGTGCCCAAATTGCATCTTATCCCCGTACGTCGACCCAGCCATCGAGTTGAAACCTCCTACACCTTCATACCAAACACCGCAACAATCACCTCGCTGATGTGTTTGGGTAGCCTATTCTCAGCTTTGTTTCCTGAATATTATTTATTTTGTTTTTGCTTTTGCTTTTGTCCATGGTAATGGTGAATTCTTAATTTCTTTTATGGATGAACCTGAAGATTTTGTTGTTGAAATGATGTGGAATTTTGATGTGATATGGTATTTAGATTTCTTGGGTTTGTCGAAAATGAGAACAGGGCTACTGGGTTGCTGGTTGTCGAGGTTAGGGAGGAGGCAGGCTGAGATTTCGGAGTATAAGAGTGGTGGTGCACAAGCCGTGGGGATGGAGGATATTGGGCGCATGGAAAATGGCGAGTTCAAGGCTGTGGTCTCATGGTTTTTTAAATTTGGATTTAATTTTTTTTATGTTGCCGGATTTTTCGTATCAAGAGGAGACTGCCGGGTTTTTTTTTTTGGCTAATAATTAAGGGATTTTCAGTGGATGGGCTAGGTGGTGGAAGAAGGAGATTGCAGGATTTTTTTTTTTTTTTTTTAAATCTTCTTTTGCCAACAATGAGCGTGGGAAAGAGATGGAAAGGATCGAAGGAGTGTTAAAGTTTGTTTTTAATAAATAGCTGACGTCCTATTCTACGAGATGTCCTATTCTACAAGAGGTAGTTTAGTTGATTACCTATTCTTTAGGGTCTGTTTGAGAGTTTTTTTTTTCACTGGTTTTGGGGAGTTTTTAATTAAACTGGTTTTAAGGTGTTTAAAAACCTCCACTTGCCAAATTTTTAATAGGTTGGTTTTGAGGGGTTTAAAAACCCCCCAAAACCAGTGTAGTGTATTTTGGAGGGGTTTATAAAACACCCTAAATCGGGGTGTTTTCACTGGTTTAAAAATTTTATCCCCAAAAAACCCCATTCCACTCTCTTTTACAAATCTGTCGCTGCTGTAGATTCTCTCTAGCACACAAATCTCTCAAATCTGTCATTGTTGTTCACTTCTCTCTAGCACACAATTCTCTTGCTGCTGCACACAAAGCCCTTTGCCGCACATGAGTGGTTTTAATCTGTCATTGTTGTTCACTTCTCTCTAGCACACAAGTTGGATTGTAGTGTAAACTTTAACAGTGTCCTCGAAAGAATGAGCAAAATAAAGAGCATTGAGAATCAAAAATTTGCGTGGAAGAGAGCAAGTGATGGAATTAGTAATAAGATAATCGCCAAAAAGGAAGATAGGCTTTCTCTTTTCATGTTTTTATACACGGCAAAAGGGTAGACAAACAAAAAGGATCCAAAGAGAGATAGATGTTAACTAATGCACAAAAGAATGAATTTATAATTCTTTCGCAAATTATATCTTAGCTAAATATATTACTTATGGCTCACATGTTTTACTTTTGATGTAGGAATTGAATTAATTATAAAGTTAATAAAAGCTGTTGTGTGAAAATTGAATTAAGCAAATGTTTTAAAGTTGAGCCAAAATGTAGGCATTATTTGTATTTATCAAAGTTAATTCAGCAAAAGAGAGTGTTTTAACTTTATGGGCATATATGTAAATTTATCATTTTAAAAAACTGTCAAAACCGTTGGAAAATAAACTCCCAAGCACAGGTTGGATGTTTTAAAAACCGCTACTAAAAACCCCTCAAAACCACTACGGTGGTTTACCCTCAAAACCGCTATGATGGTTTACTCTCATAACCGCTACCCTGAAACTCCCAAGCAGACCCTTAGGAGAATTTCAGCCGTAGAAGAGTTTGTTATTCATGGATTTAGTGGTCTTATTTTTCTAATATGCACGTTGTTTACAATTCCCATTTAAGACTATATTCAGCTAATGAATAAAAGTGGTTATTTTCACCTCTCGAAGTCTTCAATATTTTCCTCTATTTTTCTTTCACAATTGGTATCAGAGCCATTTGAGTGAAACACGTGAGGTGTGAAAGACAGCAGTTAGAGAGCTGAAACTCTTCTTTCCTCATAATTGCCGCAACGATCACATATGGCATATGAAAGTTTCATGCAACCCGCAATATCTCGTTTTGATGGTCATTGTGACCATTGGAGCATGTTAATGGAAAACTTTTCTGAGATCCAAAGAATACTGGAATCTTATAGAAGATGGTATTACTGAACCTAAAAGAGAAGCATCGACAGAGGCACAAAGAAAGGTATTTGAAGACCAAAAGTTAAAGGATCTTAAAGCAAAGAACTACCTGTTTTCAGCAATTGATCGCTTAATAGTTGGAGACTATTCTTCAAAAAGATACATCCAAACAGATTTGGGATTCCATGAAGAAAAAGTATCAAGGCACAACAAAGGTGAAACGACAACATCTTCAAGGACTCCGCAGAGATTTTGAGACTCTTTAAATGAAGCCAGGAGAATCTGTAGATGACTATTTCTCCAGGACAATGGTGATAACTAGTAAAATGAGGCTGCATGGTGAAAAGATAGAATATGTTACACTGGTAGAAAAAATTATTTGATCAATGACGGTGAAGTTCAATTACATCATTTGTTCAATTGAGAAGTCCAAAGATATTGATGAGCTTTCAATTGATGAATTGCATAGCTCCCTACTGATTCATGAGCAGAAAATCAAGAATCAAGATACCACATCTGAAGAGCAAGCTTTACAATCTACCACCCCTCAAGGTCGAAGATGGGGCCGAGGCCAAGGACGAGGATGAGGTAGAGGAGATAATCATTCTGACTTTTAGGGCAGAGGTCGAGGTTCCTTTAATCAAGTGCGAAAGTTTGATAAGTCAAAAGTTAAATGCTTTCACTGTGATAAGTATGGGCATTATCACTCTGAATGTTACCCTAACATGTCAAAAGCAAAGACCGAAAAGGCAAATTTTGCAGAGAAAAAGGAGGAAGATGAGGAAGAAGCCACTCTGTTAATGGTGTGTCAAAACATGGAGGAGCCAAATCATAATTTGTGGTACTTGGACACTAGCTGCAGCAATCACATGTGTGGAGACAAGACAATGTTCTCCTACTCAGATGAATCATACCGAACTATTGTGAGGATTGGAGATGACTCCAAAGTTTATGTTATGGGAAAAGGAAACATCAAAATTCATATAAAAAATAACACCCTACATACCATCTCGGGTGTTTTCTATGTTCCAAAATTGAAAAGCAATCTTCTTAGTCTGGGCCAACTTCATGAGAAGGGTTATTCCATCATTATTAAAGAAGGAGCTTGACAAATTTAAGATCAACAAAAAGGTCCAATTACAAAGGCCTTCATGACAACAAATAGGATGTTTTCTTTACACATCCAGAGTGACATTCAAACTTGTTTCTCTGCAAGGGAGAATGATTCAACATGGTAATGACATGCTCACTATGGTCATCTGAATTTCAGATGTTTAAAGACACTTCATGATAAAAAGATAGTTGTTGGACTTCTTCAAATCAATTGCCCTGACAAAATTTGCGAAGAATGTGCTGTTGGCAAGCAACACCGAGAGTCTTTCCCAAAAGGAAAGGCATGGAGAGCTGGTAAACCACTGGAGCTAATCCATTCTGATATTTGCAGACCGATCAATCCGGTATCTAATGGAAAAAAGAGATATTTTATTTCTTTTATTGATGACTTTTGCAGACAAATGTGGGTGTATTTTTTATAGGAAAAGTCAGAAGCTCTAGCAACATTTAAAACATTTAAAGTCCTTGTTGAGAATGAAACAGGGTCAACAATTAAGATTCTTCGAAATGATCGGGGTGGTGAATACAATTCAGAAGAATTTGTTAACTTTTGTGCCTTGCATGGTATTTGGAAAGCAACTTACAACATCCTATACACCGCAGCAGAATGTATGTCCGAAAAGAGGAATCGTACCATTTTAAATATGGTTCAAAGCATGCTAGCCAATGACAGAATTCCAAAGACTTTTTGGCTTGAAGTAGTTAATTAGAGTATTCATATTTTGAATAGAAGTCCTACATTTGTTGTCCAAAATATGACACTTGCTGAAGCTTGGAGTGGTCACAAACCTGATGTAGATCATTTTAGAATTTTTGGGTGTCTTCGCCTATGCACGCATTCCAGATCAAATAAGAAAGAAGCTTGATGACAAGGGTGAAAGGTGTGTCTTTCTTGGTGTAAGTGAATCTTCCAAAGCTTACAGGTTATTTAATCCCATTACTAAGAAAATTGTTATTATTCGTGATGTTATTTTTTATGAAAAAAAGTTGTGGAATTGGACTAATAACAATTTGGAGCAGCAACCCAATCATATTTCTGTAAGTTTTGATGAAGAAGAATAAGAATGCTTAGAATCTGGACATCTACAACAATCAACAGTTCCTTTTGAAGTTACATCTGAAATTTTAGCAGCTCCTCCTAAAATTACATCTGAAATTTCATCATGGGAAGTCCAGCCATCAAGCTTGTCAAGTCCAAGAGAGTCACATCCAAGGAGGAGACCAACTTGTATGATGGACTATGTAAGTGGAGATGAATTATTTGATGAAGATACAATTGTTCATTTGGCTCTATTTGTAGAGAGTGATCCTATAGCATTTCACGATGTTATCAAAGAAGTAAAGTGGCAAAAGGCGATGGAGGAAGAGATTAATGCAATTGAAAGAAATCAGACTTGAGAGTTAACGAATCTTCCAAAGGGGCAAAAAGTGATCTGTGTCAAATGGGTCTACAAGACCAAATTAAATGAGAAGGGTGCAGTGGAGAAACATAAAGCACGTCTAGTGGCAAAAGGCTATAAGCAAGAATTCGGAGTTGATTACAAAGAAGTGTTTGCTCCAGTTGTAAGGCATGACACCATTCGACTGGTTCTTTTTGTTGCAGCACGAAACTCATGGCCTATTTTTCAATTGGACATGAAGTCAGCTTTTCTACATGGTGACTTACATGAGCATGTATATGTTAAGCAACCTCCAAGTTATGTGAAAAAAAAAAAGGAGATGAGAACAAGGTGTACAAATTGAAAAAGGCGTTATATAGACTGAAACAAGCGCCCAGAGCTTGGTACAATTGCATAGAGTCTTATTTTCTGAGAGAAGGCTTTCAAAAATGTCCTTATGAGCGTACTTTTTTCATAAAAACTGGAAATGGAGGGAAGATACTTCTAGTGTGCTTGCATGTGGATGATATGATCTTCACAGGTAATGATCAGGACATGATTTCTGATTTTAAGAGGTCAATGATGACAGAATTTGACATGACAGACTTGGGATTAATGTGTTATTTTTTGGGCATTGAAGTAGTTCAATCACCTAGTGGCATATTTATCACATAGAAGAAATATGTCCAAGAAATTCTAGATAGATTTTAGATGAAAGATTGCAACTTACTCAACACCCCAGCAGATCCTATTGTGAAGCTCAAGAAGAATTCTAAAGGAAAGAAAGTGAATGCTACTCTCTATAAGCAGATTATAGAGAGTTTGATGTATCTAACCACAACCAGGCCAAACATCATGCATGCAGTAAGTCTCATAAGCAGATATATGGAATGCCCAACGGAGCTTCATCTCTCTGCAGCAAAGAGAATTTTTCGATATTTGAAGGGGACAGTTGATTTTGGCATGCTGTATAGAAAGAAAAAAAGGTCAAGTGTGTTTTTGGATTTATACGGCTTTGCTAATAGTGACTATGCTGGTGATGTAGATGACAGAAAAAGTACATTTGGTTATGTGTTCATGATGGGCTGGAGCTATTTCATGGTCATCTAAAAAACAATCAATCGTGACTTTGTCCACAACTGAAGCTAAATTCATTGTTGCAACATCTTGTGCATATCAAGCAATTTGGCTAAAAAGATTACTTGAAGTATTGGGTTATGATCAAAAAGATCCAACAACAGTTTATTGTGATAACATTTCTACAATCAAACTCTCAAAAAATCCTGTTTTTCATGGTAGAAGCAAGCATATAGATGTACGGTATTATTTTATGCGTGATCTCTGCAAAGATGAGGTAATTGATGTGGTTTACTGCAGAAGTGAAGACCAAATTGCAGATATTATGACAAAGCCTCTTAAGCAAGCAGTCTTTATAAAGCTTCGGAATTTGCTTGGAGTCTATTCAATGAAGGAAGCGTGTGATGCACAAGTGCTGGAGTAGATATTTGTTTTCTAAACTAATGTTTGAAGACATCCAGTTTAAGGGAGGGTGTTAAAGTTTGTTTTTAATAAATAGCTGATGTCCTATTCTACAGGAAGTAGTTTAGTTGATTACCTATTCTTTAGGAGAATTTCAGCAGTAGAAGAGTTTGTTATTCATGGACTTAATGGTCCTATTTTTCTGATATGCACAAGTATGTTTGTTTTATTATTATAGATATGATTTTTGAAAAAGTAAGAGTTGGGTGGTTATTACGAGGTAGAATTTGAAAATTAACAAAAACACCCCATAGGTTTGTTAATTTACTAAACACCTTTATAATAAGACATTGAAAATTAACAAAAACTTCCTACCCACCCATTAAATATCGACAGTCGGCCACCATCACCGGAGGGTGAATAAAGTCACCGTATCTGGGCACGACTGGCTGGATCTAGCCGGTCTTTCGCCAATATAGCCTTTTCCAGCCAGATCCACTGTGGATCTAGCCGAAAAAGGTCAGATTTGGCTGCATTTGGACGTCAACAACCAAATATCTAGTCGAAAAATGCTAGATCGGCGCACTATCAGCTAGATCCATCTGGTAGTGCACCATTATACTAGATTCCGGCCAAATTCTAATGGTGGTGGCCAGAATTTGGCAAATTTGGGTGGGTCGGGGTGTTTTTGTCAATTTCTAAACTTTTTGGGGTGTTTAGTTAAATTAACAAACCTAAGAGGTTTAAAAAAATTGAATAAAATATAATGAAATTTTCAGAATTGGGAAACAAATGTGTATTTTGAGTGGATAGAGATAGGATAGTGCAAAATTACTGAAACAAACGCACACCACATTGTTTACAATTCCTATTTAAGACTATATTCAGCTAATGAATAAAAGTAATTCTTTTCACCTCTCCAAGTCTTCAATATTTTCCTCTATTTTTCTTTCACAAGGAGGGCCTTCTTTTGTTATTTTATTGTATTTTTTCTGAATTTATTTGTTTTTAAGAATAATAGGGGAAGAAAGCAGTAATCTTCTTATGTTTAGCCCTTGTGGTTTAAGTTTACTATTAAGGACAATAGTTTCAAATACAATTTTTGTCCTTACTGTTTAATCTTTTAACTTGATAAAAGTTTAGTTGACTGTTAATTTATAATAAAATGACAAAAATACCCCTTTTAGAGAAAGCAAAAAGTTTGTTACACAAACAATACGAAATTAAATAAATATATTACATATTACAAATTCAAATTATATAAACAAATTATAAACTACAAATTCATCATTTTTTTATAATTTTGATTTTCAAATGTGTAATACTTAATTTTTATTATTAATATATACATATACATATATGTTACTATACATTTGTTTTTTTTAAATGCATTTATATCAATGTTTAATAAATTAACTGGGATAAAAATGAGAGGTAGATGTTTTAACCCCTAGACAGCAATATCAAGAACCAGAGGGTAGATAGATTTAAGATATACCTTAGGGGGTTTAGAGTCATTATCTCATAATTAAAATTACCTTAAAAAGATCAAAAAACTTTAACCCACACTGTTGTCCTCTTACTTTTACAAACTGCTTTTATAAATCCTGTTGTTTCAAACAGTGTTTTAATAACCAACCTAAGGTGAGACCCAGCAAAGCGATCAGGTCTTGGATTGACCGATTTAACCGATTTGACTGACAAGTCAAATCGGTGTTTAAAAGTTTGAAATATAGTAAAAACACCCCTAAAATTACATATAAGTCCTTACAGGTTTGAAATCTTGCATGTTTTCGACGACAACAATACTTTTTATGACCACGAAAACACTCCCCTCAGCCTCCTGACCAAAACCCATATCACCCTTCCCTTGACATCCGACTATTGTCGCCGATTTAGTTTTGCGATTTCCAGTCGATTCACTCACTAGAAATCACATCTATCGCTACCATTGCACTCACCAACCCTCTCTCTTCAAAAGCCTCAACATCCTAGCCTTCAATTGTTCATCGATCACCTTCCCAATTTCAAGGGTTTCTGATGAATAAGAAAATTGTTAACCCAATCCAATGAAGGCCTCAGGTCCTGATTCAACCGATTCAATCGGCCAAGTCGAGACAGGTTTTAAAACATTGGTTTCAAATCCTAATTTTAATGTTCTTCTTTGATGAATTAATGGTTAAAGGATGAAAAATAAACATTTTTTTTTTATACAGTGATGCAATTGACTTATCTATCATTTTATGAGATCCCAATTTATTATTTTTTTGTCTAAATGATAATTTAATCTTTCACTTGATCTTAATATTAACAAATCTATGTTACTAAACCATATGAATTTAAACAATAATAATGATTATGTAATTTTATATGTTTACCGTTTGATGCTTTGATAGTAGTTTGACGGATAATTTCAAGAAGAGATGTTCAATTAAATGAAAACCATGTAAATTGGAGGTTAGCTGTGACTTCTCGCACATACAGGAAATGCGACCTTCATTTTGTTAAACTTTTTACGATGCCAGAACTCCAATAACTAAAAGAGTACGATCATAAAAATATAATATTATGTCAGCATTCCAACAACTTAATCTAAGCTATTATAGTTACAAAATTACAGGTAGCTATAATCGTAATTATAAAATTTAAACAGAAGAAGACTAACCAGCCATTCAAATCTTTCATTACCGATCCCCATCAGCAATAACTTGAGGCTCTTCCCACAAAAGAAAAACGGGAAGAGACTGAAAAACTTGCCTCAACTAAGCCAGCGCTTCCGGGCACCGGCCTTTGAAGAGGATCAGCATAAGTCCAGCATAGATCCTCATTGAATGTCAATGGTTAATGAGGCTGGTAATATGAAAAAAATTCTCCTTGTGGATGTGTCGGCAAATTTGCCTCAACCAAGCTAGATCTTCCAGATAGAGGTCTTTGAAGAGGATCAGCATATGTATGGTCTAGATCTTCAGGCTGGTAAGATGATAATAATTCTCGTGGTGGATGTGTTGACACATTTGCTTCAACCAAGCTAGATATTCCGGACGCAGGCCTTTGAAGAGGGTCAGCATAAGCCTGGCGAAGATCCTCGTTAGATGTTACAGGATAATGGGATTGGTAAGACGTTAACTCTCCTTGCAGACGTGTTTGTAACGAAACATGCGAAGCTGAAGGTGGAGGCAGGTTTTGACTATAGTAATCAACCACATTTTCTGGACACTGAACAATTTCTCTCTTCCTTGTCAATTGTAATGTCTGATACTCACCTCCATATCCGGCAATTTGAACCCTTTGAATAAGGTCCGGGATTTGACCACACCTGTAATAATAAATGCAATGCTAGAATTGTGAATGAAAATCATTTTGAAGCTCAAATGGAAATATTGGGGGCATGAAGACCAAACAACTTAATCTAAGCAAAGTCATCATTCAATTGACTCAACAAGCTCAGGTTACATGATATGCACTTAAAACCACCACACGGCATCCCGTTCACACCATGACACATATGAATGGAATCAAATTGAATAAGAAAAACCAACTTCACTTCACCTCTAACTTATTTATCAACAACAAGCATGAAATAAAGATGGCATCTTTTGAAAGAGCCAAAAGAGGAAGCATTAGCAAGTTGCAAACAACATCTTCAAACATATCACTTAAATTTCAAGAAGCATTTCCTAATATAGAGCATGCATGCTACAATAAGTTCTATGTACACTAAAATGCGTGCAAAAAATCCTTTGGAAAATCAGTAAACAATAAAATACTAAATGTCCTTTGAGGCCTATTTCCATGATTTCAAAGTTCAAAGGCATGCCAGGTTCACAACTATTGAAAATGCAAGGTTTCACTTTTTTTCTTTAAGTTTTGTAATGAAATTTGATAATAACAGAAACCATTATGATGGTAGGCGGGGCACAGCTGACTCTATAGTGCAAAACGTCAAGAAGATTGCTTAAGAAATTATTAACCATAATCATAGGATATGTTGGTTTATGAAGGAATTACATTAGTTCACAGTTATCACATAGAAGTTTCATCATACATCAATACTTGTTTAAAACCAAGAGCACTTCTTGAAGATAAAAAATATTACGAAAAAACAATGGCACAGAGAAAAAGCCAGAAAAATTAAAAAAATATAGTACCTTCCATAAGAATCCTGAACAGGACAAGGAAGTTGTCAGACAAGTAAGGCTGATGTGCTTCTGTCAATAATATGGTCACTACGATGAGGAAAAGCATCCTGCTGAACATGTCGAACCTCCATAGGAGGTAACACCGCTCAAGAGATGTATCTGGTGCATGTTGGTCATATGGTAGGCGTGAGATCACCTGTTCTGATCGAAAAACAGGACCGGCAAGGCACCGCCATGCACCCCAGGGAACTGTGTGCCACTTGGAAGAGCGCCATGCTGGTAGCTGAGCTGTGGGAATGTATGTGGCGTGACCGCATTGGATAGAGTGGTGGCAGCTGTAGCTGATGTAAGGGGGCGGAACAAGGAAATTAAAGTTCTCACCTACATTAGAATGTACCAGCAAATTACAAAAACAAACTGTTTCAATTAAACTACAGGGATAGCAATACTTTCCAATCATAATAAATGAAGAGCAAAAGATTATAAATCAGAATTCCTTTTGCTGGTCAACTCTTCTGAACTTGGAACCATGGTAATTATCTTTAATAGCATGTTTAAAGCTTTCTCAGGAAGGGGCAAACACTCCTTAAAGATCTTAAACCTCACCTGCATCCCCCACCAAATAAAGAGACACAAAGAAACAAGAAATTCATAAGCCAATAGCAAAAGAAAGCAGAAAAAAGTTGATTTATTTAAGGCAGAAGCGCATTCCTGAAAAAAAGAAATTGCACAGTCTACACAACAGCCACAAGATCTTATGACACTACAAAGAATATTATAAGGTTCATTCCCCATGCTAAGTAAGAATGTATCCAAGAATTTATTTAAAATCTTATGAACTATATTTTAATAAAAGAGCAGAAATAAAAAGAGAGTGAAAAATCATGTTTATCAGACATTAAGTTTCAGATATACAAGAGGTGATTTGGAGTCTCTCATTTATTCAAATCACATGCCATGAGAGCAGAGAGACAAAGACTTAATTTTGTGAGAAATTTCAGCCTTTCAAATCATATTGACATGCCTAGACATCTATTGAGAGTAAACAATCAACCATTCAATATAAAACTTACAAGTAACTACGTGCACTCCATCTTCCATATTCTTCTTTCTACTTTTAACTCATCAATATTAATCTTAGATATCATCTCAATGAGTATTGCACATCATCACTTCATCTTTCTCTGCCTTCTGTCTTAAAGCTTATATTTCTAACCTACTAATATTATTCAATTCCTTTTCCTCACTTTCAAGTCATATTTCTTCAATGTTCTTTTTTTCCTTACATAATTATCACATAAAATACATAGGAAGAAAGAAAAACAATATTTGGCTCAAAATTTCAAGCATCTTATGCGCTTGATGAAATATCACAATAGCTGCCACAACTAAGCCATCGAGGATATGATGATTGTTTATGTCAAACTAATACTCAAGATGGAGTTTTCAACAAAAACAGTTATGAAATTGAGTGAACCCCTTCGCATTTATAAACTAAGGGATTATAGACAAAATTTAGTATCAATTCATCCAGCCTTTCGATCTCATAGTAAATCTAGTCATATCGGGTGCGTTCAGCCACACGGTATTGGATAGTTTTAATTTCTGGAGATTGGGTTAGATTGGATTGGCGTATGTAAAGTTGACCTTGTTTAATGTAATCTTGTACTAGGCATATTTATCCAAACATAAACTCACTGTTAAACTATCTAGATAAAAAAATTAATTGAATACTTTAAATAATATATTAACATTACTAATATATTTCATTTTTTGTTAAATATTTCTAAATACATGTTATTCAATATAATTACAATTGATTATTACATAGTTATAATTATTTAAGAATATTAATTAATTAAAAATTAATACAACTACTCTACAACCATTCAACACTCAAAAGTCGAAAAGCTAAGGAATATAAGAACTGCATTGGCAGCAAATGGTACGATGCACTAGTATGCAAAGCAAAAGGGACTAATTCTTTATTCCTATTGCTACCTCTCTAGGTTGCCTTCAATATCAAAAGTAGGAATTCTATTCCTTCATACATTAATCATCATTTTGATAAAAGAAAAAAAAAAAAAAAAAAAAAAAAAAAAAGAGAGAGCCTATCTAAGTTAGACAAGCACAACTTAAACAAATATGAATAACGTTTGAGCTCAATCTAATATACGATTAATTTAGTTAGAAAAGATGTAGACATCACATTATTTCATCTCATGTGCAAACGCAAGGGAAGTCCAAGCAAATATTAACCATGCAACTAACTTAATTTACAAAATCTTAGAGATCTTTCAACTCAACAAAGATGAAAATAGTAGCAAGTTCACTCTAAAGTCAACACAAAAAAATTAATTGGACACTCAATATAGTGTACCACATATTATATCACATCATATATTCCACCCTTTTACCATTTATAATATCAAACATTGCTAATGAAGAATCATTTTTTACCTGTGCAGGAAATTTCCCATTGAATGCAGCAGGTTCCAAGCCCAACTCTCCTTTTGACGCTGCCTTGTAAACCCCATAAAGAAGCTTTAAGTCAAAGTCAAATAAGAAAAGCTCTGAACCCGGCTTTATTTTCTCCACAATTTCCAATTGTCCTCTTGGTAGCCCGAAGACACGATTTCGATAGCATTCAGGCTTTGTTTTTCCATTACACATGAATATAAACCCTGGAGTTCTAACTATACTTTCATTCTCTTTCATTCTTTTAGTAGCTAGATTGTCATGAGCAATAGTAGAGGACGGTGTAGCAACAACGGGTATGACATCAGGAACAAGCACAGAAGTAGATGAAGGGCCATCAAGAGGTATGGGCGTTGATTTTATCTTTAAATTTGTTTTCTTCCTCTTCCTAGATCTATTTACAATCTTCTTACTTGGATGTTTTATAGGTGAACCATGGACTTTAAACTTCTTGCCTTTCTTCTTTGCCATAGCCTAGCTGTTGCCTAAAAACCAATTGAAAAAAATCAAAGGTGAACAATAAGTCATATTTAAATTTAGTCAGATTCCCAACCTAAGGAAACAAAGCTCAAGTAGGTTATTACATAGGCTTAGCCTTCACTATAGCCTTTTTTTTATATAACTAGAAACCTCACATGTCTATGCACTTAGTTCAAAAATTCATTGAGATCCGACAACATATTAATTGATAGGAATCCATAATACAAAATTGCACGAATATGTCCCCAAGGTTAGGCTTGGCAGCTAAAGCCCTTGGTTTCACCTAAAAGGTCAAAGGTTCAATCCCTAGAGATATTATAAATCCCACAATTTTCTTGGATCAAGGTTGTCGGATCTAGAAGTAACCCCAATTTAGATTTTGTGAACAAGTTGGGAAGGAAAAAAAATTTTGGGCATATTAAAGAAGAAGAGGAAAAAAAAAAAAGATGTGACCTCAATAGAGTTTGATCCTCAAACCGCTTGTATTGAATACAAGGGTTATACAGTTAGACCCAATCCTTAAGGTTGACTTCAAAGTTATTCTAATAATAATATAACACTATGGTAGCACAAAACTATGAGAAAAAAAGAACATACAACACTACATGGCACCAAAGATAGAACATCATTCCTATTAAAACCAAATTTTTGATATTCAATCAAAAACAACTCATTGAATATCTTTAGAACATGCATAACCTCAACTTAGGAATTATAACATCTCAATCACTCTCATAAACTTGATAAAAATTATTCCTAAATTATCTAGAATTAGGCACAAAATACCAAAAGACAATTTTCCCAATTATATATAGAGTTATAAAGTCATTTTGTTCTCTTTTTTTGAATTAAATGAAATATAGGTTTCTTTACTTCTTCTATCAGTGATTTGAACCAAATATGTGTCTTTCATTCATCCATTTAAAAAAGTTGAGTTGTCTAACAAGATTTCCAAGTAAGCCAGTTAGGTTAACTTGTTAGGTTAAATTTCTTACAAACCTTAGCAAATAAGTGACAGTGAAAGTCATCATTTAAATTAAGCTAGAATAGAAGCGTAGTTGATTAAGATTGAAAAAGAAAATAGCAAAAAGAAAAGTTACCAAACATCCTTATGCACCAGGAGTTTTATGGTTAACCATCACTACCTAGGTACGTACATAAAAGATTAGTATGCTCCAAACAATCTGAAAAACCACTAAAGCCCAACACCTAAAGTTATATCCTCAAGCTACTATAACTCTTCCAACTACATCTTTTTAACTCTTCCATCGATTTCAACGATTGTCTCCACTTTTGCAACCAAGCCAATCCATCTTCAACAACCAAGTTATACAACACTTCAAAACTTTAGTAAATACCACAATGTGAATGGCTTTACAAGTTCATCCGGCACACCAACTCTGAGCATCAATTGACATACAAAAAATCTAACAAAACCATTAAAATCACCCTTTAACAGAGTCCTCATTCATCGCTCACAGAAACAAAAACAATTTGAATTCCTCTCTTTCTACTAGTGCACACTTTATCAATAGACCCTCTCTAAAATGCAAGATATTAACAAATATCAGCATCAAATCACTCTTAAAACACGAGACACGTTACAAAATTCTCTCTAAAATCTTTGATATACGTCAAGCCTCTATATGTCAAATGCAAGACATCCACTGTCTAAAATACTCCAATTCTATGTATCTCCCACACTTCGTATGGCCTTCAAATCAGCATAATAACAAAGAAACGCGTGGCAAACAAACACAATTCAACGCATAAACAATAAATTGAGAAAAAAATTCAATTAATAGTTTTACAAGCGAAGCTGCACATAGAATTCAATGCGAATTTCAAGAAAATTAACCAAAAAAATGAGACAAAAAACACAATCCAATGCAAGAAAAAATAAAATGAGAAAAAAAAAATCAATTTAATTATTCAACAAACAAAATACAGATAGAATTGAATTCGAATTTCAAAAAATATAAGAGCCGGATTCTATTTTAAAAAAAAAAAAAAAAAACCTCCAAATTTCGGACGAAATTTTGGTGAGGAACCGAACGGGAACTGGACGAGAGGCTGGACGGAGTTTATTTCTATTTAAGAGACAGTTGGAGAAAACGGACGGCTAGGATGACGCTACGAGGGCGATACTGTTGCAAGCTGATTTTATTTCATCTTTTAGAAAAATCTGTTGTGTCAAATTAAAATTTAAAAGGTGCTATTTGTTAAATTTCAATTTTATGTCTTCGTTTGCGTTGAGATTTAAAAATTAGATTCAATATTTTCAGTTTCAAAAATATGTTTATTTAATAGTTAAAAACTATTTTAGAGTTAAAAGTAATGAAGAACTAAAAAATTTTTTTATGATTGTATTTCAATAACTGTTTTAGGAAATCTTCTGACTCATTCTTAACTCTTAAGATATGCTTTTAATTATTTCTTTTCTTTGCCTTCAAAAAACCGATCCTACTAAAATTATATATTACATAAACAAAATTTTATATTGAATCAATAACACAAAAAAGAAAAAGATATTGTAGGGTCTGTTTGGTTTGTTATTTTAGATAGGATTTTGTAAATAATATTAGATAGTTGAATAGGGTGATTATTACGAGGTAAAATTTAAAATTTAACAAAAAAACCCCTAGGTTTGCTAATTTAACTAAACACCCTAATATATAAAAATTTTATAAAATAACAAAAACACCCCCACTCACCTACAGTGCCAGATTCCGGCCACCACTGTTGGAATCTTGTCGGAATCTGGCGTTACGACATAGATCGGTCAGATCTGGCTAGACGTGCATCGATCTGGCCTTTTTCGACCATATTTGTGGTGGATCTAGTCGAAAAAGGTCAGATCGATAGTTAGATCTGGCTATCAACGGCCATAAAAAGGCCAGATCGGTAAATTACCAACCAATTCTGATCGTTTATAGGCCGTTGTGACAGATTTCGGCTACCACCGACAGTGGTTGCCGGAATCTGGCAACTATAGGTAGGTGGGGGTATTTTTGTTAATTTTTAAACTTTTTTTTGGGGGTGTTTATGAAATTAATAAACTTAAGGGGTCTAAAAGTAATTAAAAAATATATAATATTATTTCCTAAATAATTAAACAAACAGTTATTTTGGGAATATGATATGAAATAATAAACCAAAAGGATCGTCATTTTTCTTATTCTTATTAATAATAATTTCAGTTTAAAATCCAATATTTAGAATATTAATATATAGAGTTTAAAAAACTACTATTTTCAATTGTTTTATTCTTTCCAATAATGTATAAAAAAAATTATACAAATTACATCTCCTATTTAATACATGGTTATTAGTATCCTACGATACGAGTCGCCAACGATATGTATCAGAGAGTGTATCCTAAATCTTTCAATACGTTGATATGTATCCTACGATATAATACGTATCGGTTCATATCCTTAAAAATATCGATACAAATCGATACAACTTTATTAATTTGGGCCAAAGGCCCAACAAGTTTTTCAGTTCGGTCTGAGTCACCTAACCCGGTTCACTAAAACCTACCTAAATTTACCCATTTTACATGGAGAAAGTGAAGAGTAAGATGTGTTGTCCATTTTGCATGATAATAATAACATAAGTGGAGATATAGATATTGACATTAATCTTGTAAATGATATGAATGATTGAAAGGAAATGATATAGAGTGCGTTTGGCTTATTATTTCTATTCATATTCCCAATCATATTCTCCAAATATTGTTTGACACATTATTCCAGAAATATTACTATATTTTTTTAATTTCTTTTAGACCCCTTAAGTTTATTAATTTCATAAATACCCCCCCCCCAAAAGTTTAAAAATTAACAAAAATACCCCAATCAACCCATACTTGCCAGATTCCGGTAACCACTGTCAGTGGTAGCCGAAATCCGTACAACGGCCTACACCACGACCAGAACTTGCCAGCAATTCACAGATCTGGCCATCGTTGACCGAAAATGACGGTCATATCTTTGGCCTTTTTCCGGCCATCAACGACCACATTTGGCCATAGATTTGGCCTTTTTCGGCCAGATCCGTGGTGGATCTGGCCGGAAAAGGCCATATCAACGCATTACAACACAGATCTGACCGGTCTGTGTCGTAACGCAATTTTCCAGCTAGATTCCGACAGTGGTGGCCGGAATCTGGCACTGCAGGTGATAGGGGTGTTTTTGTCATTTTACATGTTAGGGTGTTTAATTAAAGTAACAAACCTAGGGGTTTTTTTATAAATTTTTAAATTTTACCTCGTAATACTCCCCTATTCAACAACCCAATATTATTCCCAAAATCCTATCCAAAATAATAAACCAAACGCACCCATAGATTCTTAATTTTGTGATTAATTTTGATTATGTAATATCATAATTTAAAGCCAATAATATCACAAAATTAATTAATTAATCTTGGGATGACATTAATTCTTTTTTTAAAATTATTATTATTTAAAAAAAAAAGTATATCATACAATATGATATAATACACGATATATGATTCGAAAAATTAGGTTTTTTGATACACGATACAATGCATGATTTGACAATCATGATTTAATATAACATATTTTATTCATTTATTTATTGAACAAGTAATTTGATAAAGCGATAGCATCCAGCTCTAAATTTTAGTTGTTGGATATTGCTTATAGTTGGGTTTCAATCAAATTAAATAGGATATATTTAATTAGTATCCATCATAGTATTTATCTAAGATTTATACAAATATTAAACCTTGGTGCTTATAAACCTGGAGTACGCCCGTCATAGCAATATTTCGTCATTTTACAAGTATAAGAATTATTGGAATCCTTCATATTTCATCATTCTCTTAGTATAAGAATTATGGTAATCCTAATTTCGTGAGGATTTGGTTTATTAACAGTAAGTTTAGGAATTTGAAGTTAATTGGTCTGATTTTTTTTTTATTACTGTTGTAAACTTCACTATTTTATTATCAAAGCTCTATATATATATATATACACACACTGAGCTAATCTTCATATACTAAACGACAAAACCACAAACCCATTATGACTTGACCAATAATTTGTAATATTGCACACAAAATTGAATATGTTTCAACAAATATTATTCATCTGAAAAAATGTGGACAAAAAAATCTTCCCTGATAAACCCTAAATGTATAAAAATGGGAAGAAACCAACAGACAATACCAGAATCTAATGTGGACTCCGTAACTGCCTATTGATTCAACCAACCTGCTTCATGAATGTGTGTTGCTTCCTCATTCACCAATGGGGGAGCTACGATACATTCATGACAAAAGATAAATGAATATTCTTTCACATTTGAAATTTATGATCATCGTCTTCCTCTCCTACCATTCCCACGATTGCCTCCTCAACCCCCTCGGCCTCGTGACCCTGGCCTATCTGGTTTTCAGCCCTAATGATTGTATTCCTCTCCTCTTTACATGATGTGCCTCTTTGTCCTCCTTATCTTCCTCGTACTTGGTCGAGTTTCTAGTAATGAAAGAAATCTCTCGCCAACCTCCTGGTCCCAACTTCACATCACTTGGGAGACCAGAAGCCTGCCGATCATTTTGGAGAGCCTTCAACCTCTCTCCCATAGGAAGAGCGTCCTCTTTTGCAAGTGATACACGGTTCCAAAATGCTTCAGATTGCTAAAACCTCAATTTTCCCAGCTTTTCTGTTGAATGGGTGAGATACTGAGTATCCAACTTATAACATCCTATGGTAGGCACCAGTTTCCATGAATTCACAAAGAACTGGTTTCCCTAGTTAATATATAAACCTAGAATTCTAGATGCTACAACAATTCAAAGCTCAAATGAAATTTCAAAATTTTCTTCTTTTGACAGGGAAATACGTTCGAGTTAATATGCTAATATCAAGTACTAAAGGTGGGAATTACACCTCTAGCTCCTCCCAACAAATAATTAGTATAACCCTCATCCAAAATTTAAACAATTGTAGCCCCTTTTGGGGGATTAAAAAAAAAAGATTACACAAATTCCCACTTTCAAAGTTACGTCTTGTGCATTGCATTTGTAAGATGGTTTGCAAAAAATGTCTTACAAATGCAATACATTATCTTGGGTGTCTTGTAACAAACAAGAAGTCTTGCAACAAGCTAATGGAGAAAGGTTAGTATATTTGCTATTTCACAAGAGATGAAAGCTCAGTGAAATGTAACGATAAGGTTAGAACTCATCATAAATAAAACCACTACAACAGATAATATGAAAATTAAGAAAATTATAATATTAAACTTGACAACAGAAAGTAGAATCAGATAATCAGATTATTATACCTTAATTTCAAACATTGCTACAAATCGTTCATCTTTGAAAACATCACTGCCAAGGCCTTTCTTCTTCTTGGATTTCTTCTTAGTCTCGTTGTCATCAACATCTTTACTTTCATCTTCAGCTTCTTCATTTTCAAGGATACGAGCTGCAAGACCACAGTTAACATTGGGTAATTTCCTTTTAAGCTGCATCAAGAAGGATATATGTATTTGTTGAATTTCTAAGATTAGAATGTGAAAACTTAAGAGTTATCTAGGCATTATCTAGTTTTAAAATTTAAAAGTTAGGATAATCGTAGCTTAGGGTTATCAAGATATCTCGAGTTAGTCTATAACTAGAGATGTATGATATGTATTTCTTTAAATGAATAAAAGTGAAGTTTTTCCACTATTTTCATGGCATTAGAACCAGGTTCTCTGGCCATAGCAATTAATGGTTAAAGCAGCCATGACTGGTGGCTAGCAAGCCATAGTAATTGATGGTTAAAATAGCCATGACTAGTGGCAGGCAGGGTAGGAGCCTAAGCCACATGATCGACAAATTTCTTCTTCAGATCTAAGATTTGGACAAACAAGAGTCTAGCCTCAGTTAAATGATAACAATTCCATTCAAATTAGTGTTCACAAATTGAACGGAAACAATTATATCCCATGGTCTCAAGCTATGAAGTTGATGGTTCGAGGTAGAGGAAAATTGGGTTACCTAACTGGAGTAGTCAAAGCTCCGAAGGAAGATAATCCAGCAAATGAAAGTAGGATGCTGAGAATAGTACAATAATGGCCTGGTTGATCAAATCCATGGAGAAGGAGATCGACCAGCTCTATTTGTTTCTTCCTACTACAAAAGATATTTGGGAAATAGCCAAAGAAACATATTCAGACATGGGGAATTTAGCACAGATATTTGAGATAAAATTAAGTTTGAGAGAAACCAAACAAGGTAACATGTCTATAACCCAATATTATAGTGTATTGGCTAAGTTGTGGCAAGAGTTGGATTTATTCTGAAGCAGATCGGAGTTGCTCTCAAGACAAAATAAAGTACACCAAGATGTTGGAAAAGGAGAGAGTGTTTGAGTTCCTTGCAGGGCTGAATAAGGAACTCGATGAAGTGAGAGGTAGGGTTTTGGGAAAAGAATCCTTACCTTCTATTTGTGAAGTGTTTGTAGAAGTAAGAAGAGAAGAAAGTAAAAGGAAAGTGGTGACGGGAGATTTAGCAAGAACTAGCAGTTTGAGTACACAACCAGAATCAAAATCCTCAGCACTTGTTTCTAAGGGTTGGTAGACACATACCAATCCTAGTGGAGATCAAAAACTGTTGAGAAAAAGAGAGAAAATCTAGTGTGAATATTGTCATCAACCAAAGCATACTAAGGCTACCTGTTGGAAACTACATGGCAGACCATCAAATTGGAAGACAAATCAGCCTAGTGGTAAGAGATTTCATGCTAATGTAGAGAAAAATACATCTCAAAAAGTTGAGGATCATCTAAGGCCTGTACCATTCAGCAAAGACCAATTAGAACACTTACATGAGTTGTTTAGATAGTCCAGTTCTGGTTTTTCAAGTCATTCATGTTCATTTGTTGAGACTGGTAATTCCCTTACAGCTTTGCATACTAGTTTGGGAACAAACAGACCTTGGGTTATAGATTCAGGAGCCTCAGATCACATGTCAGGTAACTCAAGTGTGTTTGTGTCTTATAGCCCATGTTATGGTAATCTTAAGGTCAAAACAGCTGACGGTTCCTTGTCAAATGTAGCTGGTAAAGGATCAGTCAAACTCTCCAAAAATCTTTGTTATAAATTCTGTCCTTCATGTTCCTAGCCTGTCTTGTAATCTATTATCCATTAGCAAACTAACCAAAGACTTAAAATGTGTGGCTAAATTCTCTTCTTCCCACTGTGAATTTCAAGACTTACTCTCGGGGAGGATGATTGGCAATGCTAGAGAAGAAGGAGGGCTCTACTACTTTGATGAGAAGGCTAATGTGAATAATCCAACTATAGCATCGGTGTAATTCTGCTTCTGTTTCTGGTAATTTAGAAATAAAGTTATGGCATAGAAGATTAGGCCATCCTAGTTTTTCTTATTTGAAAATGTTTTTTCCATTATTATTTGAAAATAAAAATTCATCATTATTTCAATGTGAAATCTGCCAAATTGCAAAGCATATACTCGTTTAATGTATCTAGCAAATCCTTATAAAAAGTCCAGACCTTTTTCTTTAATCCATAATAATATTTGGGAACCCTCTAGGGTTACAAACATTACAGGATCTAAGTGGTTTATTACCTTCATTGATGACCACACTAGACTAAGTTGGATATATATTTTCAAAGAAAAAATTGAAGCAGGTCAATTTTTTTCAAATTTTTCAGAAGTTTCATTCCATGGTTAAAACTCAATTCCAAACACAGATTCAGATCTTAAAGACTGATAATGGTAGGGAGTATTTCAATTATATCCTAGGAAGTTATCTATCCAGCCATGGGATTATACACCAAAGCTTATGTGTAGATACCCCACAATAGAATGAGATTGCTGAAAGGAAAGATAGGCACCTATTAGAGGTTGCTCGGGCCTTGATGTTCACCATGAACATGCCTAAATATTTTTGGGGTGAGGTAGTCCTCACAGCCACCTATTTAATCAATAGGCTGCCTTCTAGGAGTTTAGAGTTCAATACTTCTCTGTTTGTCTTCCTTGAAACATTTCCCACCTTTAGAGCCCTCAAATCTTTTCCTTCATAAAATTTTGGGTGTACCACATATGTTCATGCCCATTCTCCGAATAGCGGCAAGTTAGAACCTATGGCCATTAAATTTTTGTTAGGGTACTCTCCCATACAAAAAGGGTATAAGTGTTTTTGCCCCTTAAGAAAAGAACGTTTATTTCTAAGGATGTGACTTTTTTTTAGTCTCATCCTTATTTTCCCAACACTTCTCTTCAGGGGGGGAACTTAAATGAAGATTGTTTTCGGGAAATAACACTTCCCATAAGTCAGAGTTCTAATCCTACTTCCACATCAACACCTCTAAATCTGAATTTACCCCTAATTCAACATCTTCTAACTATACTAGATTCTAAGGTTATAAGTCCTATTTCTATTAGAATAGAAAATCATGAAGTTGTAGGTCAGAAACACATAAAGACAGGGGAAGGATTAGCAAGACTCAATCAGCCAGGACTAAAATTTTATTCTCAAAAAGCTGATCATCAAAGTAATGAGCATCTTAATGATCTGCAAGGCCAATTATCCCAACCAGAAGAAGTCATTGACTTATAGTCTCTAGTTGAAAAAGTTTTGTCTCCTAGTAAGTCTGAATCAAGAGATGATCTTCTTATAGCTCTTAGAAAAGGCATTCGATCTTGTACTTTACATCCTATTTCTAAGTTTGCATCCTATGATAAATCCTTTGGTTTTCGTGCATTTGTTACTAATCTTTCAACTATAGAAGTTCCAAAATTAGTATATGAAGCCTTGGATGATCCTAAATGGAAAGAGGCTGTAATGGAGGAGATAAAGGCCCTGGAAAAGAATGGGACTTGGGAGTAGGTGAGCTTACCAGAAAAGAAGACTATTGTTGGCTACAAATGAGTTTTTACAGTGAAATACAAGGCAGATGGAACAGTTGAGAGATATAAGGCAAGTGTAAAACCCCTCCCTAGCCAGGTATTTCCTTATCCCTGAGCCATTGAGAGCCTAAAAAAGACACGCCTAGCAAATGAGTTTGTTTCAAAACCTATGCTTTTGTCTGTTTTTTTTTTTTTTTTTTTAAAGCATGATATTAAACATCCCATAACCATTAAATGATTCAAAAAATTTAGCTTCCTACGGAGTTAATGTCATAAGTATATAATATCATTTAACCTTTTTCATTCATTTGACAAGGAAATGGTCATATTAGGTTTATTAAGACATATTTACTTCAACATCCATAAACCAAAAACCATTTGATGTTATTTTTACAACAAAAAATCAAAACATAGCAAAAGCATTCCTTCATGTGCATGTCATTCCCCAGTAGCCTCTCCTAACTTCAAGCTTCAATCCTTACCTGCAAAACATTTAAAAAAAAAAATTTGTAGGGTGAGCGCTAATCGCTCAGTAAGTGAATATGGCCATTTATAAACTATTAATGTTTATTATACAAGCATATTATTCAGGACCTTACCTACCTACAAAACATGACCTTCATTCATTGACATTATCAAGTTTATAAAATATGTCATACACTTTGGACTTTCCTCATAAACATAAGTCATAACATAACCATACATAATATAACATAGACCATATATGACTTATGCAATATTCATAAACATGGCATGCCTATTTCTTTTATCTTTGTACTTGATGTTTTCATTAGTCTTTATTATCCGATTGGATTCATTTGAACCATTACCTTGTTTTTGGTCGTCACCTTAAAGGACTCATGGTTTCCACAAAGATTTCATTCCTCTGGTCTTGGTTTATACCTCAAGAGACTAGTGGAATTCATTCTTTAACATTTCATAAATTTTTTCGTAAGTCAACTAAATAAGCTATATGCATTACCATTATGAATGCAAACATATGGGATAACATCTCCCAAGCTCAATCATACTATTCATTCATTTAACATGTACCCTTGGCCAATTGCACAATTCATCAATCAATTTAGCAAAACTCCATGACATGAATATTTTCTTATTAGATTCATTAACTTAATTCATTCGATTTCTCATACAACACAAGGAATTTCAACAATAAGATTATTTAGTGGTTTATTAGAAATTATAAAAAAAAGATGGGAATTTTCATTAAGGAGGTGGATGCCATACAGTTCGTCTTTTTCAAGTAATTTTTTCCTCATCTTCCAATTCGAATTGATTTTTGGCTAAAACATAAAAGTTTTAGGTCTATTTCTCAAATTTTTAATACCTCAAGAATCAACTCAATCAGACTTTTATAACTTCATTTATGACTGATTCAGCGAAGCATGTTCAGTATAAATCTTAAAAAGCCAAATCTGAATTCTATTCATTTTTAACCATGTCACATTCATTTGCACATTCATAGTATTTGTCATATCATTCTAAGTATAAAAGGCCATAAAAACCTCCCTTTTTACAAAACCAAAAAGTGCCAAAACATCGTCCAACTACAAATCTCTTAATTGGCATAATCATCCTCCATATGCACACATACACCCAATCAACACACTCATTTCAACAGTCCATAACCAAAACATAGCATCACACTCAAATTAACATAAATAGATGTAAGTTTCATCAACTCTAGGTGTTATCAATTGTAGTTGTAAAGGAGATTTTTTTCCTTACCTTGGTATTCAAAGCATAAAGACACTCCTCCTTAGCTCCAAAGGTTCACCATTTCTACCTTACACACATAACCACTTATGAATTTCTCTTTTAACTAAAAATAACAACAAACTAGGGTCTTAAAACTCACCTTAAACCTTGAAATTGAAGTTCTTTAAGTGTGGATGGTGATCTCCTTCAAAATTCAACTTGAAATCCTATGAAAATTTTGAGAGAGAGAGAGAGAGCTTGAATTAAAGCCTTTAATGGAGGAAAATAAGACTTGAAGAAGAGAGTTTGGTGTTCTAAGAGTGTTGGCTGACTTAACCAAGAAAAGATCTTATAAATATTTTATTTTTTTAATTCCCAAATGGGATTGGCCATCAAAGTTAGATATATGGGTCATTTGGTATAAATTTTGCATATAAAGGCATTTTGGTCATTTTTACTACAACATAATTATTACACTCCTTTAATGTCATTTGACTTCTCTTTTCTACTTGGAGACAAAGTAAATCCATAAGATAATTAACTAATTTACCCATAATACACTTATATGCAGTTTGGTTATTTTTACTACAACATAATTATTACACTCCTTTAATGTCATTTGACTTCTCTTTTCTACTTGGTGACCAAGTAAATCCATAAGATAATTAACTAATTTACCCATAATACACTTTCATGGATACTTAATTCCTATAAATTATTGTGAAAAGACCATTATACCCCTTGGAAACCGTTTATGTCGTTTAACCCTACTAACCTCTTTCATGACCCTTTAATCATATTTCTTATCAGTATCATCAATTCTTAACACTTTACAACATTCACGTCTCATAATACATGCAAAATGACCATTTTACCCTTTTATTGATAAAAATCATTTTAAGGGTAGAATTACATACCTTATAGCCTCGGAACGCTAACGCGGGGGTTTACAGCAAGAATGGTAGCTAAGGGGTTCACACAAACCTATGGAGTAGATTATCAAGAGACTTTCGCTCTTGTAGCCAAACGGAACACCATTAGAGTGCTTCTATCTCTTTCTACAAATTTAGATTGGCCCCTACAACAATTGGATGTTAAGAATGCTTTCTTGAATTGTGATCTTGTAGAAGAAGTTTATATGGAGTTGCCATCAGGTTTTGAAGGAAATCAGGCTGACGGGAAGGTGTGCAGGCTGAAAAATCTTTGCATGGCTTAAAGTAGTCTCCTACGGCCTGGTTTTGAGAAATTCACTAAGGCTATCAAGAGTTGTGGTTTTATTCAAGGACAGGCTGATCATACATTGTTTTTAAAGACTAAGGGTGGTAAGATTACTATCTTAATAGTATATGTTGATGATATTATTCTTACAGGGTATAATCTTGAAGAAATAAATATGGTAAAAAAAGTTATTGCTCAGAACTTTGAGATAAAGGATTTGGGGCAGCTAAGATATTTTTTAGGTATAGAGATTGCAAGGAATAAGAAGGGAATTTATGTGTCTCAGAGGAAATATGTTCTGGATTTATTGAAGGATATTGGAATGTTAGGTTGCAAACCTACCGAGACCCCCACTGAACAGAATGTGAAATTTGATGAGATAAATGGAGATACACCAGTTGATAATGGGAGGTATCAAATACTAGTTGGGAGATTGATATAGTTATCTCATACTAGGTCTGACATTACATTTTTTGTAAGTGTTGTAAGTCAGCACATGCACAATCCACAAGAGAAGCATCTTGAGGCTGTAAATAGAATCTTAAGATATATGAAGAAAGTTCTTGGAAAAGGACTGTTCTTTAGGAAGACTAATGAAAGAAATGTGGAAGCTTTCACAGATGCAAACTGGGCAGGTTTAGTGAGTGATAGAAGGTCAACCTCAAGATATTGTACATTTGTTTGGGGAAATTTGGTGACTTGGAGGAGCAAGAAGCAAACTGTAGTAGGAAGGAGTAGTGTGGAGGCTGAGTTTAGGGCAATGGCACAAGGTATTTGCGAACTAATCTGGTTGAAAAGATTATTAGTTGAGTTGGGGATCAAGAGTGAGGAACCTATGAAGCTCTATTGTGACAGCAAGACTGCAATTGGTATTGCACACAATCCAGTTCATCATGACATAATCAAACATGTGGAGATAGATCGCCACTTTATCAAAGAAAAGATAGAAGAAAAGCTTTTGTGTGTTATATATCTACCTACAAGCCAGCAGACCGCCGATATCCTTACAAAAGGATTGTCTAAACAAAGTTTTGATAGTCTTACCTCCAAGCTGGGATCTTCTCATCAGCTTGGAGGGGAGTGTTGAATTCCTAAGATTAGAATGTGAAAACTTAGGAGTTATCTAGACATTATCTAGTTTTAAAATTTAAAAGTTAGGATAATCCTAGCTTAGGGCTATCAAGATATCTAGAGTTAGTCTATAACTAGAGATGTATGATATGCATTTCTTTAAGTGAATAAGAGTGAACAAGTTTTTCCTCTATTTTCAATATTAATTAGCCCAAATCAGACCATCCTACTTTACCCAAATAGAAGAGTAAGAAAGATGGAAATCCAGGAAGCCCACGGGTTTACATTAGGGAACCATGAACTTATAAAAAAAGTCATTTTGAAACAGAACATGCAGTAAGAAATCAATTTTAATTTTTCACACTTGTCTCCTTAATAAATATAGAAATTTAGGGCCTGTTCAATATTATTTTCAAACATAGTTATCTCTTATAAAAATCTAAAAGTAGAAAAAAGAGCACCCAATAGTATATTTGAAAAACAAAACAGATTGTCCGAAAACTAGTATTAATCTCACATGTACGATTAAAAGACATTTTGATACTTCTAGAAAGCAGGGTTTCAAAAATACAAACATTTCTTATTCTGTCTCTCCAAAACGCTAGTACAAGATTGTGAACACGCAAAACTCAATTGCTTTTTTCATAGAAAGTTTTATAAAATACTTCTGAACTTGGCAGAAATATCCAGACATAAATATTCACCGTAATTCTAGATGCACGTTGCTCTTCAAGTTTCCTTTGTTTCTGCTCCTCTTTATGGGTTTCATATGCAAAAGGATCTGCTATTGCCTTTGCCTGAAAATAGAATGGCACTAGAACATATATATATATATATATATATATATAACCCAAGTATATACTGAAACAAGTTAAAAAAGTTGCCATATTGTGCAATCAAAGTATTAGAATGACAATTTTTTTTCATTCCCTCAAACAGATCTGACAAATCTGATTGATTTTTGAATGATCAACTTCATTCACTGCAATTGAATATACACATTCCCCGCAAAAACCCCAGTGGATGGAAAACAAAATGAACCTTAAAAAACATTCTTGAGTTTCCTAGGACTGTCTATATATTCCATGAAAACTGAAAATATATATTCACTGAAGCAACCTCACCTTCTTATATAGTCGATAATCAATAAAGAAGCCATGCATGTAAGCTCTTAGAAGATTGGTGCCAATCAGACTGGTCAAATTCAACTTTTCAAGATCTTCTCTAGTAAAAAACTTGTAGTTATCATATATGGTTGTTTGTCCACCTTCCTCTAGCTCTTCCTGTATAATAGACCCAAAAAAGAAAAAATCAGCACTCCAACTCAAGATTCCAAATGAAATGATCAAAAGGCAAGGTAAGAAGCAAATAAACTAAAATTTATAACACACCGTCATGTTTTCCATTGGAGCACACCATTTGGGACTAGTTCCCAAATCAGGTATGAAGTAAGCTGGTACCTGGCTGCTAGCTAAAGCCAGCAACACCAACCCGCTGTCTTTGAACACACATATATCATTTATCTTCCCACCTGATGGTTCAATCGGGGTCCTGCCTTCTCCCTGACAATGATGCTAGATCAAATAAGGTACAAGAATAGATACTAATACTAGGAAAAATTAGAGAGAGAAAACATGCATATCTATAATATAATCATCAAATAAGCATACATTTACATGATCTTGCATCTATATTTTCCTCGTAAATAAAGAATTAAAAGATCTATCACTCTTAACCATAATTATAGTTGAATGTTAAGAACCTTGCTATTTGCCGAAATTCTTATATCTTGTCCAAGTCAATAATCTTGGTCCACAAGCTGCCAGTAACAAGATCAACAGTACGCCTGACCAAAAGCTCATTGATCTAAAATAGTTCGGGGTGGTGCCATCTATATTTCTCATTTTTCTATACTTTGGTCACTACCCACCACAATGGCAATGTAAAAAGGTATTGGCCAAGAAAAGTACGTTCATGAACATTATAAGTCGAATTAATTTAGGACAAGACAAATTTCTAATACCAACGGATGCATGAAAAGAAGAGAAAATATAAAGTGGAGAAAAGAATTAGATGAGACTGGAGAAAAATAAAAAAGAGAGAAGCAATCCAGTCTTTCGATTAATGTGGATTCAAACAGTGCTTTACACAAATAAAAGTTATGAGGCCCACCTAAAGTGTGTTTGTTTTAATATTTTGGATAGTATTTTTGATATTTTTAGAGTTGGGTGGGAATAACGAGTTAAGATTTAAAAATTAATAAAATCACCCCATAGGTTTGTTAAATAATTGAACACCCTTGTAATAAAAACATTAAAAATTATAAAAATACCCCCACTCACTCATTAAATTCTGGCAGCTGGCCACCACCATCGGAGGGTGGCCGGAGTCACCGTATCTGCGCACGATCGGCTAGATTTGGCCGGTCGTGCACCAAGATGACATTTTTCAACCAAATCTACCGTGGATCTGGCCATGTTTGGTTGTCAACGATAGCCAAAGATATGGCCGTCGTTGACAACCAGCTATGACCAAAGATCTGGCCGTCAACGACTAGATCTTTGGCCATGGATCTGGCCGAAAAATGATAGATTGGCGCACTACCAACCAGATCCAACCGGTAGTGCGCCATTATACCAGATTCCGGCCACCTTTTGGCGGTGGTGGCTAGAATTTAGTAAACGTGGGTGGATGGGGTGTTTTTGTCAATTTCTAAACTTTTTTGGAGGGTATTTAATTAAATTAATAAACTTAAGAGGTTTAAAAATAGTTAAAGAAAATATAATAGTATTTTGAGAATAAGGAAACAAACTGGTATTTTGGAAATAGTATGAATAGAATAGTTAAAAATATGGAAACAAAGAGAAAAAGAAAAGAAACATGATTCAATTCAAACAACAAACCAAATCTAACCCAAAATGATAATAATCCGTTTCAAAAAGTAATATTTTATATATCTAAAGTAGATAGTTCCTAAAATAAAAAATTAGTCTTGGGTTTCTTTTATTGACATCACTAAGACTTCCGAAAACAAACTCAAAATATTACTAGGACAATTGAACAATACATATAAATTTGCATTATGAGAACCACTTTTTTTTA
Organism: Pistacia vera; assembly: GCF_008641045.1. Taxonomy (NCBI): domain Eukaryota; kingdom Viridiplantae; phylum Streptophyta; class Magnoliopsida; order Sapindales; family Anacardiaceae; genus Pistacia; species Pistacia vera. Next base: position 942,356 of record NW_022196170.1, read on the forward strand.
CATCAATGGTTCAATGAATACATACTAACCGCAACAATGATTACCTAATTTAAATAGAACACAAAAAGATTATATCATTTGCAGATTTAACATTAATCATACGAACCGAAGAAACAATTCAATAACTACGATGATATATGTTGATGCGCGATTTTTGCACCAACGAAACGCACGTGTGAAATGCTGTGGTGGCCCAGAAGACACACGTGAATATAATGGATCAAGGGATAGTAAATGCAATGAGGACAGTTTTTAAAGTGGTTTGGATGCTAAGGTAGCAAATCATACGTCCACTGATACTTATATTGATGACAAGGGTCAGGTCGCGTTTAGCAGACTGACTTTACAATAATATTACAAGATATTCAATACTAAGAATTCTAGGGAAGAGAGAATAGTTAATTAAGCGTAAAATGTGCCAATCCCCCTTAATGAGAGATGAGCTTCCAATTTATAGTGAGATGTGGTGAGGCAATGATCACTAAATTTTTAAGTTGGTGGGATTATCTGTGCAAATCCTTCTTTATGTCACATTGCCCACCTTCTAGAGTGATTTGCGTGATTTAGAGTAGGCCTTGGACACATGGGAGCACCACAGCTCCTGGCTAGCCTGACGCGCACCCACTATCCTAACGGGAACAGACGGTGGTTGTCCCAATGGTCTGACCTTTGTGGGGTGAGTGGACCTGACGCCAGCCCTGGTAAATTTTGGGCATAACAATATACTTTACGAGTTGAAGTTCTTTGCTCCTCCACCGGTTAGTAATCATCTATGATACTTTCACAAGAAACAATAGAGATGTTCACTTAAGTTTATTAATCCATGAATACAAGCGTTCCAAACAATATAAGTTGAAACCAAATATAAAAATAAAAACATCTTACTGTCTATTGTAATTAACTTTGGTCGTTCAGTGTTAAGACTATGATGCCACTGAATATCCAATATTGGACTTCCATACCTGCACAGTAGTGGCAGAATTTTCAGTAAACAGACTAATTGAGTCCAAGCATGCAATAAAAGATAACGCATGAAAAGCAAGTCTCACATGTGATCCTTGATTCGTATAGGATATGAGGATTGCAAATCATAAAGCAACACCTGCATTATAAAGACTATTTTTACAAATATTATGTGGGTGTAAATGGTATCAGAGTTTTGGAAGACGGGGGGTATATGCGTTTATACCTGTTAACCTGTTGAAAGTTCTATAGCATGAATAATGGTTTAAATGATGAAGTCTGTTTAAATAAGACTTGTTTTCATTTAGATCATGGTCTCGAGGTAAAACTAGAGACCGGTTTGTTAAATACTGTCGTAGATAAGTTAGAGCTTTTGACCCAGAAGCTTGAAAACTTAGACAGGAGAGTGAATTATACGGTGTATCATATATTTGCTCTAAACGAAGAATTAACCCAGATCGGGAACCAGATTGAAAAGGTTAATTCTGTACTTCAAAAGGTCAAAACACTGGAACGTGTTTTAACTATTTTACTAAGTCGGTAAGATAGGAGATGTCTCTGGTGTTAAGCGACATCGAACAAGTGTGGCCTATTGAAGGATATACTGAACAAGAGGTTAAACAGGTTGTGTTGGACCTCTGTAACGGCAACCCAGATATTCGAGAAGAATATTTGGCTTGGCTAGGTGTAAAGCGACTTTTGGATGTTATTCAAAAGGCTTTTAGTCAAGGGTGCACAAAGATTTTGTGTTTTATTTGCCGGATTTCCACCATTGAAGTCTCTGAGCTAGAGCTTCGGAATAAGTGGTTGGAAAAAGCTAAGGCGGTAATTCCTTACTGGTACGGTGAATCCCAGCCGGATCCAAATCCTACACCATATAAAGAGTCAGACTTTGCAACTGAGTTGAGACCTGATTCAGATTGACCATGGGTGGTCAAGATGTTTTGGATCAGTTTGCGGCTAGTTTGCAGAAAAAATATCCCGGATTGCCTCCAGGATATGCATAGTTTGTGGCCAAAGAAACCCAAGGTGATTGGGAAAATGCTGAAAAACTCTTTATGAAAGGTGTCAAGGAAGAAGACTTTGTTTCTAAAATTGATGGAAAACGGAAGGTTGATATTCCAAAAATTTCTACCTCAGATGCTGAACGAATCAGCAGGTATTATGAGGAAGAAATGAAGAAACAAAGGAAAGGAGATGAAACTGGAGGATTAAAACTTACTCCAGGTCCTAAAAAGACGGAGCTCGATGAGCTAATCTCGAAACTCAAGGAGTCTGAGTTTAAAGATGACCCGCTTGAAGGAATTCATAACGCTTTAAATTCCTTTGAAGGATTCCTTAAGGAAATCTCCAAACCCGAATATAAACAAACTTATCCTACAAGGATAAGGTCGGAGTTTATACCTAGGGGAGTACCTAGAATGGTGGAGATACCGTCTAGCGGAAGTTTCCTTAACATCGATTGTGTTACGAATGTAACGGATACAATCGAAGCATGGGAAACTGTTAACTGGGTTCATATCCAAAACAAGAATTTTGGACTCAGTGATACTTACAGGTTTCTAAGATCCACACTGCAGGGAGCTGCAGAAAGCTTTTGGAGAAGTCTAGAAGCTGGTACGGGTCTGTTAGACACTGTAAATGACTTGAAGAATAGAGAGGCTATCTTTGCACTCTTCAAGGATATGCTCTGATACCATTTACACCCACATAATATTTGTAACACCCACTCTTACAAATATTATTACAATTAATAACTAATTAACCTAGTTGATTAATTGGAGAGAAAAACACATAAATTCAGTTTTAAAGATTAATTCATACCTGGGTATCAATCGTCTTGAATAAACCTTTTCTTTGCTTCGAGTAGGCAATAAAAGTAAAACAAGAGATTGAGAGACTGAATTTTTCACAAACTGAAAATATTATTAATTTTTCTCTGATTACAAATGTACAAAGCTTCTCTTTATATAGAGAAGTTCGGATTTCAAAAGCTTTGAATCCGTAGATAAAATAAAATTTTACAAAACACAATGTCAATCACAAAAGATATGTGATTTGACTTTAGCCTAATAAAAACTAATATTTATCTTAAAGAAAATGACATGGGGTCCACATGTCTCCCATGTTTAAAACAAACTTAACTTATTACATTTTACACATGTTACATAAGACATATGACACAATATTCAAGATTTCCTTTAAATATGCTTCGTTAAATTTCGTCGGCAAAATCTTGACTATCCAAGTACTACTTCCGCTTTTTGGATACACATCAGCGTATTACGTGTTGGACGTTTCCGGTTGTCCAAATCTCTATCCTCCAGATTTTTATCAATCCTTGAAATTATCCACTTCGATAAGATCAATAAAATCTTTTAGAGTCGCATCTTCTTGGGCTTCCTAGTTGTGGGCTAAGACCAATCTTAGAAGATCAATAGTTCCTTCCATTAAGGCCTACTTCGATAAATGGGCTAAATCGAACCCTTCTAATAGCGTTTTTAATTGGGTCTGATTATGTTGAAAAAGAGTATCCTGGATTAATGCGTACTTGTCTGGTCTGACTACCACTATCCCATGTTGGATATGGACAGTAGCATTTGCTTTAACAAGCTCCTCTAGTTTGGATTTAACCAGTAGCAATTTTGCAATATGCAGCCTGGTCCAATCTTCCTCTTCTTTCTTTTGGATTTCTTCTAGTGCATAAGAACCCATTTTTACCTCATTATCTAACATAATTCGGTACCATGGTTCTCCTACAAGAAATTCCCATATCTGTACAGGTTGAACATCATAGTTCTCTTGCAATGAGGAAGTAATCATGCAAGTGAAAGTGTCAACTTTCCGATTCAATACACAGAGCATTTGCTTAACCGCATCTGGCATATTCGGATCCACCATCGCTTCCTGTACGTCAATTTGCATTGTATCGATCCATCCTTTATTCAAAAGATCTCTACAGAAACCTTTTCTAAAGATTTTCCATGGAATGAACAATTCCATAGCTCTATTAGGATAAACTGCTAATCCTTGAACCACATCCGTCAAGTCAGTTTTTCCCAATTTCACTATTAATTCATTCAAATTCTCGAGTTTGAGATTTGACATGTCAAACAAATGACATTTCCTCATTACCTCAAGTTTTTGAATTCCTGCTTCATAGAGTAAGGCAGTTCCCTTGAACTCCTCATCCTCATAAAATAGTTTGTCAGCTTCCAGCCACGCTAACCTTCTTGCTAGCTTTTCTAAACACCTCTGCAGTTGTACTTCCCTTTGTCCTGTCACCATTGCGATCCTAATTTGGGTTTCCAGATCCTCCCAGAGTGTTTGACTAGCTGAAGTTAATCTTAAGCCTTCCGGAAAGCTAAACCTCTCACAAATATCTACGTCAATTAACCGCTTTTTTTGTGGAGTGTGTGTCACCACGCTTGTAGCGCCTGACGATGATTCCTCAGAATTTTTGATCTTTGACAGTGGACAATTAGCTCGTTCATGTCCTTCTTGTTTACAAGACCAGCAAACTATTGCTTTTTTCTGAGTCGTTTCCTTCTTAAGAGTAACCCTCTTTTCAGAAGTATTTCCCTTCGTAGAAGTTTCACCCTTCAATCGTTGAAATTTCGGGTTCCTTTTATCCGAAGTATCAGAATCATAGTCAAGATTCTTTCCTTCAACCTGCTTTACATCAGTAACTGCTTAGAAGAAGAAGTAACCTGCTTATCTGCAATTTTCTCCTTTTTAGCAGTAACCTTTGAAGTAGAAGTAATCTTCAAAGGGCAATTCCTTCTCAAGTGTCCTCGTTGCTTACACTTGGAGCATGAGAAGTGATTTCCAGTTTCCTTCTTGTCCGCCATTATCCTACAATCCTTCTGCAAAATGTCTGGACAAAAAGTCAGCAACAAAGTTAGATTTACCAGAAATATATTCAAATTTGATTCTATAATTTGCAAACCAAATCTGCCATCTGATTAGTCTAGCTTTGTCATCCTTTAAAGACAATTTCATAAAGGTTTTTAAAGATTTAGAGTCTGTCCTTAAAGTAAATTCCTGACTGATTACGAACAATCAAAATCGGTCAATACATTCTTTCGCTGCTAAAACTTTCTTCTCATGGACAAGATAATTTATTTCAGCAGGAGAGAATTTTCCTAAAGCATGTTGAACAATTCGTTCAATATTATCAGTACCCTTAGCCTTAAGCACACCTCCCCAATACAAGTGAGATGTGGAAATTACACAATGTAACAAAAATAATCAAATTAATGCAATTATATTCTTGGATGGAAATCCTCCAAAAGTTACTTCCCAGATCATCTTCTCGAAAGTTCAAAGCTGAAGATTCCTAACTGTTCTTGTACAGATTCTGGTACCCACTGCAAGTGATGAGTTTACCTTGTTGGGGTAAACTCCTAGTCCACACTGGTGATTTTTTCTTTTAAATTAAAATACATCTTTTGCTTCTTATCACAATTTTTTTTTCATCTAGTTATACCAGAATAAGTAAGATCTAAGCTGATAAACAGCCTATACACCTCAAAGTTATTAGAGTTGACCAACGAAAATATCGTCATAGTTTTAGAATTGAGTAATGCTACAGTTACTGAAAAGAGCACACCGAATTCATAAACTGAATAACGTGACGAAATCCTAACCATAGATTAATATTAATTCATAATTAATCGACAGTTAGGATTGCTTCACATTATTCAATACATGAATTCGATGCGCTCCTTTCGGTAACTGTATTATTTTCCTTTAGAATTATTAAAGTTGACACTATTTGGCTCTTGGCAGCTTATTACTTCATTTTACATTTTTTCTTGATATTTTTCTTCTTAAAGTGCAGAGCCCTTAGTTTATTGCTCATATTATTATCCATTCAAAATTTAGACTAACTGCTGCTAACAATATTCATAACAGCTAGGAGTGTTCACGAGTCGAGCCGAGTTTTCCGCTTAATGAGCTCGGTTCGTGAAATGGGATAAAGAATCGAGCTGAGCTCGAGTCGAGCCGAGCCGTAGATTTTATGACTCGGCTCGTAATGGATTTAAGTGTATTTCGAGCCAGCTCACGAGCCAACTCCAAAAAATTCAATTTTTTATAAAAAAACTCCTAGGCAGCGACTGTTTTTTCGAGCTAGGCTCGACTCGCGAGCCTAACGAGCCGAGTCGAGCATGGCTCAGACTCGACTCATTCTGTCTCATGAACCGAGCCAAACCGGCTCGTTATCTGACAAGCTGAGCCGAGCCGGCTTGGATCGTTAAGCACTCCTAATAACATCTACTTTTTATCATCATAAAACTTCTTTTGAAATCCTAACCAAATCTTTAACCACAAATTCCCTTAATTACACATAAATTCTACATCCTTGCCTTGGAAGTTACTATAAATCAGTCTGATCAGATAGATAAATCTTATTACCACCAATCCATGGCCCATCTTCCTTGATTCAGACATCATTTAGAAGTTGCTATGCCATCATCCATACTCATTCAACTTGAGTCACATGTCTCAAACAATCGCAGTCTTATAATCCTTTGTTAAACCTGAAATGACACCTAAGGAACTCCCCTCGGTAAAATCTGCAATCTAAAAATTTTATACAATTTTAAATTATTAGTTCTTGAAATCATTAACATTGTATTTCTCTTTGTTGCCTTATTTGCACCAAGGTTTATGGTTTATCACGCCTTTCAAAGCCCGCTAATTTTGTTTTGGACTGATTTTTTATGTATTATTTCAGTCCTATCTCTTGAAAGATCAGTCCTTTCTCTTGAAAGAGTAGGGCAGTAGGCTATCGTTAATTCATTTTGGCATATTTTATTCTTTAATTGTCAAACCCTCCTTATACCTCTCCAAGCAGTGGCTTATATTGAACGTACATATAGCAGTGTAACCCTATGTTGGAGTAAATATAATAAGCTTCACAACAAATAACTCCTTTCAGAGTCCATGAACTGACTTTTTCTAACCACAAAATTTAAGTAGATAATATTAAGCATAAGATACTATTCTGAACATTTGAAAGTATTATGTCTATTAGTACCTTCCCCGTGCTACTTCCAACTCCCATTTGGAAACCCCCATCTGTGTCAAACTGCAATGCAGTAACCTCCTGCAAAGATGGAAAATATAGTAAGATAACAATTTCAGGTGAAACAAATAGGATAGATATGCTATCATTCTTGATCATGTGTACAATACTTTCTTTCCTTCCCATCTCTGTAGACCATAACAAGAAAAAATTTGTTATGATATATTTCAGAACATCTTTTAACCTAAAGTAAGGTGAAACAGTGACCTAAAGACTTTCATGTGTGATAAACAAGGACACAAGAAGGAAAATGTATCTCTGAACAATGCACATTGGGAGCAAATACCTTCATCAAAACCAAAATGCATCTCTGAACAATGCACATTGGGAGCAAATACCTTCATCAAAACCATGTAACATATTGGAGCCAAGGATATGAACTAAAGAAAATTTACTTCCATCAAGGACATTTGTGATAAGAGAAACCATGTAAAAGACTGATAAGTACAAATTAAACTGTATCCAAAATGATAAAACTCTAAGACTTTATTGGAGACATTCTAATTTCAAATGAATATATGCACTTAGAGCAACAAGCAAATATGAGAGGGCTTGAAACCACAAGCTATTATACCAAGGGTGCAAACCTAATAGACTAAAGTTGAAGGAAAGTAGAAGCAGGGATAAGCGCACAACTCTAATTTGAATTTCATTTCATCCAATGTTGTGAATTTTCTGATAAAGCAGTATTTACACTAGTTGGATATAACTAAGCCCTAAACACACTCAAAAAATAAGGCCCTGAGGTTATCAGAACCGAGACTAAAAATATGATGCAATACCCCTAATCTTTTGTTATAAAATACAGAACTGAATAATATCAAATAAAATCCATCAAAATATTTTCTTTACAAAAAATGGCCAGCCCATTGCAAAGAAGAGCTTATCCCCATTCAGTATTGCAACAATTATTTACTAAATCATCACAAATTTTTTGCTTGGAAATTAAAAATAAGAGTCCAATCAAAATTAAACCATCACCATTTTCAAGGAATTTAAGAAGCAATTGGAACCCCTGAAAATTTGTACAAGGATTCTTTTCCAAAGTTCCAATTTCACTTTTGACAGATCAATCTCACCAGAGAAACAACCTCTAAGCAATCATAATTTCATTACAACATCCATGCTTTATGTCTCTTAGGTCCCCCTCTGTCTTCTTTTTCACAGACAGCAGTAGGGGTTAACTGTATTGGAATCTCAAAACCAATTATAAGTTGGTTTAGGCCTCTCACTCTTGTCAACAAAGACAGAGCACCAACTTCTTGTCTCTACCTCTTAACAGACACTAGAGAAATAACAAACAATTCCTATAAAAGCTATTTTAACTTGATATCATGGCCTAAAATTCCTAAAAACACTTTTCTTTTTTTTTTTTCTTTTTTTTTTTTGGCACAATAATGCATAAAGGAAGTCCGATTGAAGTTTCTTCTTCCATAATTAATCATATTTCAGAATATTTTGGCACCCACTTCTAAAACCAAATGAAAACCTGAAATTATGAAATAAAATAGCAGGGTGACTGTAACATGAAACGTTAGCACATCAAGGAAAAAGCTCATTAGAAGGCCTAGTAAATCAATAAATCCTACCATCTATTATCTAAATCAATTATAACTAATGCAAAATATATAATATAAGATGACATACTACAGAAACAGAAACATAAACGTTAGCACAAGGTTGAAGAAGATGAAAAGTTTTCAGTATTGTCTAATAAGAGGGTACTGGACGTCTGATACCCCCTATCGAACAATATCAAAATACTTATGTGAAAATTAGATATACCCTCTATAATTCTATTGGATGTTCAATACCCCACAATCAGACAATATCAGACACTTTTCATCTACTTCAACCTTGGGTTGCAAAAAGGTATCAATAACCTCTAATCATTGTTTTAAAACCCGGATCAGAGGATAATCTGTTTTGCTGTTTGGGTCACGGGTCAACCAGTTGGTTGGATCGGTGACGTCAGCAATAATTTAATTTTTTAAAAATTACATATTAATCCCTTATATTTTAATATTTACAAAAATATCCCTCAAAAATTTCAAGTTAGTCCCTAAAATTTTTATTTATTTTAAAATACCCCAAAAAATTTACCAATTTATCCCTAAACTTTTGATTTATCTCCAAAACACCCCTAAAATAACAAATTTGTCCCTATAAATTTGAAATATTACAAATACCCCCTAAACCCTGAACTAGACCGAAAAAGCTGCTTGGTCCCAATCAAACCGGTCCGGGTTTTAATACAGAGCCTCTAATAGTAGTCCCATGTTTCATAAAAAACATCAAAATTCTTCAAGTTGCAACATCTTTATTTAAAAATGGGTAACTTACCCTTTCATCCTTAAGGTTTGAAGTATATTGCATTTACCTCCAATATTATGGGATATGAACAGTTTAATCTAGTCATATGAGACTTTTTAATAAAAAGTCTGGATTAGCCTTGTTGTCTTATTTACATGTTATTAGAAAGTGAAGAAAACGTATATATAAAAGTAAATGTGCTAAAAATGGTTCCTATTATATATATAATTAATACTCTTATGAAANTCATTAAATCCGCCCCTGATTGTCTAATAAGAGTGTATTGGACGTCTGATATCCCCTATCGAACAATATCAAAATACTTATGTGAAAATTACATATACCCTCTATAATTCTATTGGATGTTCAATACCCCACAATCAGACAATATCAGACACTTCTCATCTTCTTCAACCTTGGGTTGCAAAAAGTTATCGATACCCTCTAATCATTATTTTAAAACCCGGACCGGAGGGCAATCCGTTTTGCTGCCCGGGTCACGGGTCAACCGGTTGGTTGGATCGGTGACGTTAGTAATAATTTAATTTTTTTTAAATTACATATTAATCCCTTAAATTTCAATATTTACAAAAATATCCCTAAAAAATTTTAAATTAGTCCCTAAAATTTTTATTTATTTCAAAATGCCCTAAAAAATTACCAATTGATCCCTAAACTTTTGATATATCTCCAAAACACCCCTAAAATAACAAATTTGTTCCTATAAATTTGAAATATTATAAATACCCCCTAAACCCTGAACTAGACTGGAGAAGCTGCCGGGTCCCGATTGAACCGGTCCGACCTACCGGTCCGGTCCGGGTTTTAATACAGAGCCTCTAATAGTAGTCCCTTGTTTCATAAAAAACATCAAAATTCTTCAAGTTGCAACATCTTTATTTAAAAGTGGGTTATTTACCCTTTCATCCTTAAGGTTTGAAGTATATTGCATTTACTTCCAATAGTATGGGATATGAATAGTTTAATCTAGTCATATGAGACTTTGTAATAAAAAGTCTAGATTAGCCTTCTTGTCTTATTTACATGTTATCAGAAAGTGAAGAAAACATATATATATAAAAGTAAATGTGCTAAAAATGGTTCCTATTATATATATAATTAATACTCTTATGAAAAATTAATTTTTTTTTCTTTTAGATGTATATATATTACTTGTTTTTAATTATATTTTTTTCATTTATAATAACATGTGTATAAGACAATAAGGGTATTATAAACTTTTTATTGAAAAGTTTCACCTGATTGAACTAAACTGTATTTTTTTTTTTTTTTTTGGTTAAGTTTTGAACTAAACTATTCATATCACATTATAGTGGAGATTAGTATAATATATTCAAAACCTTAAGGATGAAAGTACAAATAACGCGTTAAAAATTAACCAAAACAACCAATATTAACTACCCATCTATTAAAAAAAAAAAACCATAATTAACTGTTTTTTGCACACAAAATCGAATTAAGCATCTATTTATAACTTTAGTTTTCGAATTCTTTAATGGGGGCAAGAATTAGTCTAACTCTTGAAAAAAAAAGAAATTATATTAAATAATGCTATTTTAGGGGTGGAGTTTTTTTTCTTAGTAAATATTATTTGACTAAACTATTAAGAAATTTATTTTTAATATATTCATATTTTCGTGGAATTGTTTTTCTATATATTCTCAACACGTTACCCGTTTCAATTATCTTTCACGTATAATTGTTTTTTTGTGTCAAGCTAACAATTATATTTTTTAATTCAATTATTTTGTTACTTTTGGATAAATTATTTTGTGTTTGTGACTACGTAAAAATAAGTGTTGCATTTACAATAAAACTTAATTTTTTTTTTTAATAATGTCGTTTTACTAAGCCATGTCAATAATTATATTCGTTCATGATTTTTTTCCCCTTTATATTTTTGCACTATATAGCTTATCAAATAGAAACAAAAGTTTAGATTAAATAAAGTGTATAATAATTCACCGTAAGTTCAATATGTACAAAATTAACACAAAATGTTTCACAAATTTATTTTATTTTATTTATTAAAAAAAACAAAACTAAGAAAATGTGTTACCGAAGGTCAATTTATTTATGAGTAATACTACGTTTACACCATATTCATTACATCATGATGTGGGATATGCCACAACCACACAAATTTTTAATTATTTTAAAATTTTAATATTATAATAGAATTTGTATGATTGTCACATATGACACATCATGATATAATGAAAATAGTGTAAAAAAATGGTGTAAATATAGCATTACTTTTTATTATAATATTAAAAATTAAAAATAATTAAAAATTTATATAATTGTGACTACACCATATCACACGATATAATAAATATGGTGTAAAAGAATGATGTAAACGGAGTATTACTCTTTAAATTTAAAATCGAAGTCTGCCCGGCTTCGGGTGATATCATTGAGCCGGGTCGGTTTTGTTGTTTTAGATAAGTCTGTAACCCTAAACCCTAAAAATATCAATTGGGGTTTTGCACACTTCGATTCAATTTCGAGGTTCCTTTCTTTCACCGGTGAGTCACGAAAATCCTTACTACTGGTTTTTTTTGTTTTTTTCCGTTACTGGGGTTTGATTCATTGTTGATATTTTCATCCTAAAGTTATTATTTTTATGCATTTCTGTTCACTATCGTATTTGTTTTTGTTGTAAGGTTTATTTGATTTATTGTGAGAAAAGATGGTGAGGCCTTATACGATGAAAGGGCATAAGAGGATATACGATGAAAGGGCATAAGAGGAAGAAGAAGAGTGAGGAGGATAAATATGATGGGGAGGGAGAAGAAGAGGAAGAAGTCGCGGAAGAGCAGCCTGACGGATTTGATGAGAAGGACGATCAAGGACAAGAAGAAGAAGCGGTATATGAGATGGAGGGCATCCCTATTGGCCCGTCCAACCGAAATGCAAAGAAACCGGGAGTTATATTTGTTCTAGAGAAAGCTTCTCTTGAGGTTGCAAAAGTTGGAAAGGTTGGTACCTTGAATTCTTCTCTAATTGTATAGATTTTTAAGGCTTGTAGCGTGAAAGTTTATATATAGTGTTATTTTATTTTTTTGTGGGTTTTGTTTGTGCAGAGTTACCAGATATTAAATTTGGATGGTCATGCTAATTTCTTGAAGAGGAATAAAAAAAATCCGGGTGATTACAGGCCTGACACTGTTCATCAGGTTAGTGAGTTGAAAATTAGAAGCTTTTTTTGTGAGCTTAAAAGTTTATTAAATTTTGAATTGAAGAGTATGCTGCAACTAATTGATGGCTGAACTGATATTGACATATCTTAGGTGCTGATTAGAATCTTAATCAAAGGGTTTTTTAATCCCTCGGAGTGTAGACTAACTTGTTATGCTAAATTGAAATGCTGTAATATCAATATGTATAGTTATGTTATCTTAACCTTGTTTTTAATAATATACAGTATCTAGTTTTATTTCTGTAAACTGTAATAATCCTAATTAATGTTGGTTTTAGGCTCTCTTATCAATTTTAGACAGCCCACTTATCAAGGCTGGGAGGTTGCGAGCTGTGTATGTTAAGACGGAGAAAGGTCTTCTTTTTTAAGTTAAACCACATGTCCGTCTACCGAGGACATATAAGCGTTTTTCTGGTATCATGTGTAAGTTCGGCTGATCTCTCTTTAAGCATTGTCTTGCTTCTCATGTGATTATGCTCTCTTTTTTACATTTGAGGAGGATTTCTATTTTGTCAATTTTTACTTTTAAAATTAATGAAGTGCAGCTGCTACTAAAGCTAAGTATAACTGCTGCTGGTAAGCGTGAGAAACTATTGCATGTGATCAAGAATCCTGTTACTCAGTATTTGCCTGTAAACTCTCAAAAGATAGGTAAGCTTAAATGTGCCTAGTCATTACATCTTATATGTTGCTATTGGAAATACTAGAGGTTGTTTGCTTGCATTACAGGTTTCTCATATAGTTCAGAAAAATGGGTTAAGATGAGGAATCATGTGGCCACTATCAGCGATGATATGGGCCTTGTTTTTGTGGTATGCTCAGAAGTAACATTTGTTTAATACACATTATACTGTAACTTTTGCTTTCGTGTCTTTATTTTGTCTGATGTAAACTTCTATTCTCTATGATATAATATCATATGCATTTTCAGGTTGGCGCAATGGCCAATGGGAAGATTCAGATGGATTACACAGATGACTCAATAGCTAGTAAGTTTCTGGTGTATCATTTATTCCCTGCTTAAAAATGCTTCTTTTTTGTTTTTCTTCAGAAGTCCTGGAGTCAATATACATCTTACCATGCATATTATAATGTCTGGTTCAATCTGCATTTTCTTCTTTCCTCTTTCTGAAACTCTTTAGAATTGGAGCTCAGCCTCTTATTTGTTATAAAATTTCTTCGTTGTCAAGGGTTTTGGACCTCCTCCAGTTGAAACTCTTAACATCTCAGAGAAGCTGAGTTGAAAACAACTAATAGCCAAACTTTTTTGCTTTCTGTTTTAATTTGAATTTTCCGCATTATCTAAAAAAGAAGAGAAGGAAAAAAAAAAAAAAAAAATCTATCCTAGTTGTGTTATTTAATACCATTTTGTATTTGGAGCTAATAATGTGGTGTTCTCTTTATTACTATTTTTGTTTCTCCAGTTTTTGGCTATCCAATGAGTGTTGCCCACTGCATCGTAAGAATTTGTAAGGCTCTGGAAGATAAGTGGGATATATTGTAAGAGCCAATTTAACTGTCCCAGAGGGATTAATTCAATATTTGAGTAAATTTATTGTTGTAGTGATCATGTAAACTACATAATATTGGGCTTCATGATATTCAGTTAAGTTTCACTTTTATTGTGCCTCAAATGCTTATATTGAGTCACCATGTTAAGTACTGCATATAAATTTTTACATATATGGTTAATTGTTAATGTTTTACGTATAAATTATATTTACAAATTCTTTTATATGATGTGTTGGAATATTAATTCTCAAATCATGTAGTCATTACTCTTCCATCATAATATTATTCTTATTTTATTAATTAAATATTTTTTGAGTTAATTATATATTTTTTATTTATTTTGTATTATGTTAATATTTATTACATAATTTTAGATATATATATTGTATCCCATTAGTATCAAATTGTCAGGCTCTCATTTTTGGTCTTTAGGCATAGTATTTTGTCTTTGAAATTTAATAATATTTCTAACCATTTTCAGGAATAGAAGAAAAAAATATCTATTGACTCGTTGAATATTGGAAGCATCCAAGTTTGCTTAGTGCCGATCATCTTTTAGGGAAGTCAAAAGGAAATGAATTATCGTGGAAGGGATGAACCAGCAAATACAATACAAATATAAGTGTAGGGAAACAGGTTTGATTAAGTGCAAGGGTGTGACGCCTATATATCGTGGCACATATCATATGAAACTACTAAATGGATTGCAACAAGAGAGGTAAGTATATAATGTATTAAATTATTGGTTTTATATTAATTTTAATTAACATTTATATTATTGAGGGTGTTGTTAGTGTCTGTTTGCATGTTATCCAACATGGAGTGGGGTAACTTTAGGTCATCACACCTTTCACTAATTCACTATGATCATGATTATGTGCTAATCTTAGATCTAATTTATCTAAGATTCATAGAAATATTAAATTATATCATCGTGGTAAGATAGAGCAAGCTTGATAGCATCAAAGTGCACATGAGAGTATCCTTCACGGATCTATTGGGCAATGGATTCTTGAGGGATTTCCAAAGTAACATATTGTTCTTGAGTTGTGGTTGAAATTTGACATTTATCAAAAGTACTAGTCTAGACATACTCTTTTACTAGCTTTCTGGAAGGTCTAACAAGAGTTTTAAAGATTTTAGAGAAAGACAAAGAAGACTTAGAAATGACTATATAAGGATTTACAAGTGAAGGGATATCTTGGATTTTTTTATTTTTTAGGATATAAGATATTTTATACAAACTATTTACTTTAAATTACTTTAAAAGAAGATCTAGATAAGTTAATATTTATTGGAGTGGTAAACGTGGATAAAGCTAAAAAAGATTCTATAAGTGTGAGCTCAACCTCTTGGATGTGTAATATGACCTCAAATAGCAAGAATAGCTCAAGACCCGTAACAAATTAAGAACATAAAACCTCATTTGTGGTCTGACAAGCAAACAAATGCAATTAAGAGTCTTAAACGCAAATTCTTTGATACACAACCATTGAAGATTCCCTCTTTTGGGAAACAAATTCTTCAGACGAATGTTAGTGACACTCATTGGGGTGTAATGCTTTTTGAACAAGATGATGATAAAGTACGACATTTGTGTGGATACTAGAGTGGACAATATTTCTTTCATGTTTCCTTCATACTTTTAAACTTGCCTTCGACCTCAAGGGTGTAGTAATATTCTGATAATGGTAAGAATAGCAAAAGATCTCATATATTATTTTCATTTGTGTTCCTAATGTGTTTTTATTTTCACTAGCCCTTTTAGATGATATTAGAAGATGTGTGGTTGTAAGTGTGTGGAACAAGAGGAGGGCATTAACCGATCGTTGTGTTGATCGGCTTCCATGTAGGTTGGCTATCATAGTTTCCCACATGCATAAACTCACTCTATTAGACACCTGATTTGTCCAATATCAGCATGCTTGCATAGGAATGGCACATATGACTTTGAATGTTGGAACAATCATTATGACATTGTTTCCTAATTTCAATATATCTCTCTCTGACGTTCATTGCTCTAAAGCTCTTAAAGTTAAACTACAGATTGTCGGTGCAGATTTGAATCCAGGAAGTATTGTAACTACTTTGTATTACTAGATGGTTTGGCAAATCCAAGACCGTGCTCTTGATCTCGCTATTCCTATGACTATTAATGTTGATCAACACAACGATTGGTCAAATTTATGGTTAAGGCACTCCTCTTATCCCACACACACTTACACCCACACATCTTCTAACATTATCTAAAAGGGCTAGTGAAAATAAAAACACATTATGAATACAAATGAAAATAATATATGAGATCTTTTGCTATTCTTACCATTATCAGAATATTACACCCTTGAGGTTGAATGAAGGTTTAAAAGTATGAAGGAAACATGAAAGAAATGTGCAAGAGAGAAATGTATGCAGGATAGAAATGTAAAGATTTTTCACAAAAGAACAATGTAAGAGATCTTAACTTTTTCACAATGACTCATCTTCCAACGAGAAGAGAAGACTCTTTATTTATAGAGTAATACAAGACATCTCATTTAATACACATTAAAGAGATATTTAATGCATAATTTGACATATTTTACTATTTGAATTTTTTTTTTTTAACCTTACTTACAATATTTGACTTTTGTATCTTACACGGGAAGTATTACACTTGAGTTGGCAAACTGTCATATAGTCCACGTCTATTTTGTAGATAAATATAAATGACAAACATTTATTTTAAAGACATGTAAAGCTTTAATCATCTGACAAGTTTGTAACATGCCACGAGTCTTCATCTTGGAAATCGAGACAACCCATTGCTTGAATCCAATCAACATAAATTTGTCGAGAAGATGAATCTAGATAAGTATCTGGAGAAATGTCTGGAGACTGAGATAGTTGTCTTACAGAAGTACTGGGTGCATGCTTGGATTTATGAAGATAATAATCACGAGACTACTGAAGCTCTTTTTCTTGCACAATATCTGGCTGAGAATCTGGGTATCACCATTCTAGATAGTTTAAAGTGACATTTAATTGAGTAATGATATAACTTATGCATGTTTGTTTGACCTGGAGTAATTTCTCAGTGTAGGCTAGAGGAAAGAGTTCTCATGGAGCATCATCGTGAAAAGATGGTCATATCTCATCTGGAATTGTTTGATTTTTCTTAAAAAGAATTTTTTGAATTAACCTAATCTCAAGAGGATGGTCAAACATATTAAGGATGAGATCATATGGATAAGACCAATGAAATGTGACTTGATGCTGTGAAAAACATAGGCTATCAGATCTGATAGAGTGGTGTTTATGAAAAAACATGTTAGACCATACCATTTTGGTGGACATGGGACCTCTGTAATAAGCAAATTGATGAGCAAACACAGATTTCCATTTTTTCTGAGTTTTGAACCATTTGAGAAAAGTCATCAAAGAGTATAACTTAGAGGTTCAAGATGATTGATACTGGAAAATCATTTTCAACATATAATGGACTGGGAATTGAATTGCAATGTGGTACTGGTGTAACATATACTGAAAGAATCATTATAATTCTTCTAGAAATATGATATCTGAACCAGGAGGTAAACAAAAGATTTTTGAAAATGGGTAATCTTGATGGACACCTAACATATCATATATGGATTGTCCATACTTTTCAATGCATTGTATCTGATAAAAAAACATGAGGGTGGTGACATTTTCATCAATGATACGAGTTCGAACAAGGTCAAGAAATTGGGAGATGTGTCCAGCATATGATTTGGTGAAGAAGAGAATGAACAAGAATTGGATTGGGTTAGTGGTTGATACATGAAACAAAGGAGTGGTTTTGACCTAGGGTTCATGAAACAAACTTGTTTAGCTTTAAGTCTAGATAAATAATCTGTAATGGTATTGGTGTGACCCTTTACGTGTTGTGCTCAATTAAATGCCATTTCAGACTATCTAGAATGGTGGTACCCAGATTCTCAGTCAGATATTGTGTAGGAAGAAAAGCTTCAGATATCTTCATAAATCCAAGCGACAACAATACATGCATGCATCAAGTACCTCTGCAAAGTAGTCATCTCATTCTCTAGACATTTTTCCAGATACTCATCCAGATTCATCTTCTCGACAAATTCCTACTGATTGGATTCAAACAATAGGTTGTCTAGATTTTCAAGATGAAGACTCGTGATACATTACAAACTTGTCAGATGATTAAAGCTTTACATGTCTTAAAAATAAATGTTTATGTCCTTTATGTTTATCTGTAAAATAGATGTTTATCTTCAGTGTAAGATGCAAGAGTCAAATATTGTAGGCAAGATTAATTTTTTTTTCCCCAAAAAGTCAAATATGTCAGGCTATGTATTAAATGAGATGTCTTGTATTACTCTATAAATAGAGGGACTCGTCTTTCCGTTGAAAGAGGAAGTATTGTGAAAAAGCTAAGATCTCTTATATTGTTATCTTGTGAAAAACTTTTACATTTCTATCTTGAATACATTTCTCTCTTGTATATTTTTCTCTTTCATATTTCCTTCATACTTTTAAACCTTCAACCTCAATGGTGTAATATTCTGATAATGGGAAAATATCTTTTATATTATTTTCATTTATGTTTTTAATGTATTTTTATTTTCATTGGCTCTTTTAGATGATGTTAGAAGATGTGTGGGTGTAAGTATGTGTGGGATAAGATGAGGGCTTTGACTATAGATTCAACTGATCTTTGTGTTGATTGACTTCCATGTAGGTCGACTATCATAGTTTTTCACATGCATAAACTCTATAATAATCTTCTAGCACTATCTCTGATGTGTAGTAACCCTTTTAAGAGGAGGCTTTTGACCATAGATCCGACCGATCACATTTTTATGCACATATCTTTCCTGACCATTCTCCCATTTGAAAACATGTCAAATGATGAATAATAACCTCTCTTGTAATATGTTAAATGCTCATGACACAACAATTTCCATTAATTGTCATTAAACTTCAATTTTCTATAATTCACATATAAATCCATCAATTGTAAATTATAGCTTCAAACCAAGTTCAATTTCTTTTGTGTGACAAGAATTAAGGTTTCCTAATACTAAACCTAGAAACTCAATTCTTATTTCATATTAAAGGGAGGTTTTCATTATCTTGTGTGAAGAAACCACTCTTTTGCAAATATTCTACTCCATATCTCTATTTGACTCTTTATCCTAACATAATTCATAAGAAATTTAGGGTGTGTTTATTTTATTATTTTGGGTAGGATTTTTGAAAAAGTTGAGTTGGGTGATTATTACGAGGTAGGATTTGAAAATTAACAAAAAGACCTCTTAGATTTGTTAATTTAGCTAAATACTCCATCATAAAACATTGAACATTAACAAAAACATCTTCACCCACCCATTAAATGACGATAGCGAGCCACCACTCTCAGAGGGTGGTCGGCAGTTGCCATAATGGCATACGACCGGTTGGATTTGGTTGATAGTGTCCAGATATGGCCTTTTACGGTTAGTTCTATGCCCAGATTTGGTCGTTGATGGCTAGATCTGGTCATGTTTGGTCGTCAACGACGGCCATATCTTGGCCGTCAACAGCTAGATCTTTGGCTATAGATCGGACCTTTTTCAGCTAGATCTACAGTGAATCTGGTTGGATAACGCTAGATCGGTGCACTACCGACCATATCTAACTAGTAGTGCTCCATTATGCCAGATTTCGGTCACCTTCCGATAGTGGTGGCTAGAATCTGACAAATGTGGGTGGGTGGGGGTGTTTTTGTCAATTTTTAAACTTTTTTTTTTGGTATTTAGTTAAATTAACAAACTTAGGGGGTTTAAAAATAGTTGAATAAAACAGTCAAAATAGGGAAAAAAATATGTATTTTGGGGAGGATATGGTAGAAATATTAAAACAAACACAACCTTAATAACTTGAAATACATAATAATTATATAAGATAAGGAGTTGAAATTTACCTCCAAATATTTTTAATAAGGGAAAAAATACAAAACACTTGAAAGATTTCAACTAAAAAACTTAAAGTTTCAAAGAATGAAGTAAAATCTATGGAGAAGTGTTGAAGAAGATGATAGAATAATTGAGATGTGTTGAAGAAAATTGATGGAGAGTGGTAAAAAAAATGGGTTGACTGACTTATATAAGCTAAATCAAGAATTTTTAGCAAAATTCATTCATTTATCTTTTGCTTTTAATTACTTATGGATTATAAAGCAAATTGGAGTGATATAATTCCATTAATGGAATTTTTCTATAATAACAGTTATCAGGTTACTATCCAGATGACACCATATGAAGCTCTATATGGAAGAAAGTGCATATCACCTTTGTATTAGGATGAAGTATGAGAGAAGTCTTTGGTTCAAACCTTAGGACTAGAGATGACTCAAAAGATAATTAAAGATATCAGGTTAATTAGAGAGAGAATGAAACAAGCCCAAGATCACCAAAAGAATTATGCAAACTTGAAAAGAAATGAAGTGGAATTTCAAGTGGGGGACAAAGTGTTTGTTAAAATTGCCCCACACAAACATGTCAGGAGATTTGGCA
The DNA here is from genome assembly GCF_008641045.1 of Pistacia vera. Taxonomy (NCBI): domain Eukaryota; kingdom Viridiplantae; phylum Streptophyta; class Magnoliopsida; order Sapindales; family Anacardiaceae; genus Pistacia; species Pistacia vera. Next base: position 963,006 of record NW_022196170.1, read on the forward strand.
AAGAAGTAAAGTTTGTTGTGCGATACATTGGTCATTTTAAAGTGCTAGAAAGGATTGGGAAAGTAGCTTACAGACTTGCATTACCACCGAGCATGGAACAAGTGCATAATGTTTTTCATATGTCCTTGTTACGCAAGTACATAAATGATCCTTCTCATGTATTACAGGCAGAGGAAGTGGCACTGAAGGAGAATTTGATTTATAAGGAGTGTCCAGTCCAAATATTGGATAGAAATATTAAATAGTTACAGAATAAAAGTATTCCACTCGTCAAAGTTCTTTAGAGAAATCACAAGGTCGAAGAAACTACTTGGGAATTGGAGCAAGACATGAGAGACTGCTAACCGAGTTATTTGTTTAATTTCGAGGATGAAATTCCTATAAGGAGAGGAGAAATGTAAACTCCATCGATACGTCTAAGGGTAAAATATTCTTATCACTTTTATGTGCTAAGTTAACTACCATGCACATGTTTTAGGGGTAAAGTGGTAAAATAATGATGATATTTTGTTGGCTTGACAAGACAAGGATAAAGAAGGATTTAGGAGTAATTAAAAGAAAGTTATTAAGGGCAAAAAGGGAAATGATGTTATAAGTCATTAAATGCAAGACAAATGAATGATTTTTGTTAAAAAAATCTTGAATTTAGCTTGTATAAGTCGGTCAACCCATTTTTTTTTTTTACCACTTTCCATGATCTTCTTCAACACATCTCCATTATTTCATCTTCTTTAACAATTCTCCATAGATTTTACTTCATTGAAACTTCAAGCTTTTTAGTTGAAATCTTTTAAGTGTTTTGTATTTATTCCCTTATTAAGAATATTTGGGGGTAAATTTCAACTTCTTATCTTATATGACTATTATGTATTTCAAGTTATTAAATTTTTTATTAATTATGTTAGGATAAAAAGTCAATTGCAGATAAGGAGGAGGAAATTTGTAAAAGAGTGGTTTTTTTACACAAGGTAAGAGAAACCTCCTTTTAATATAAAATAATAATTATGTTTCTAGGTTTAGTGTTAGGGAACCTTAATTTTTATCACACAAAATAAATTGAGTTTGTTTTGATGTTATAATTTGCAATTGATAGATTTATATGTGAATTGTAGAAATTGAAGTTTGATGGCAATTAATGGAAATGGTTTTTGTTATGAGCATTTAACATATTACAAGGGAGGTTATTATTGATCATTTGACATATTTTTACAAGTGAGAATGGTTAGGAAATGTTAGAGAGTAAGTGGAGGTAAACAAGTATGAAAAAACCTTAAAAAAAGGCATGTCACCATAGTTGCCTCTGTCATATCCGTGGCCTTCTAAGCGATTTTTGGACATCTTAACTATCGAAATGAGTTGAGACCTAAACATGAAAGTTGTAGACATTTTTTTAAGCTTTAAAACGAGACCAAAATCATATCAATCTAATGTGTATAACTTGAGATATGCCTTCTTGAATATGACATGTGCAACATGACTATCTCAAAAGTGTTTCCTATTTCTTAATTTAATTTTTTTCGCCTAATAATCTATGATTGATTTCAAGTATAAAAATGATGCTTAAAGAGTTTTGAAGCATGTTTGAATGAGTGATTATGGTGATTATTTTAACGATTGTATGAGCATGTATGTTTGATGTAATGAATGATCATGGAAAATATATGTAAAGAATATATATATATATATATATATATATGAGCTTGTTTATGTATAAATAAGCATAAGTATGGTAAGTTTTCCATGAGTTTGTTATGCATTGATGAGATAGACATGATGTACTGATACGTTCATGTATGGAGATTGTATGATTTTAAGAATCTAGCATGTCAAGCATATTAATGATTAAAGAAGGGAGACTTGATCCTAAGTTTGAGCTAAATGCTTTCAAAGTACATAGACATGCATTTTCATGAATAAAGTGATTGTTTTAAGTTTTATGGAAGCTGTAGTCATGTTATGGGGAACCTGAGCTAACTTATGCACATACCTACGCAAGAAAAAAATGAACAGTCCATAGCATGCATGACCATGTGAACTATGTTATAAGTTAAGGTTAGCTCTTGGCCAAAGTTCTTGTAATCCATGCCTCAACTTAGTCCAATTGGCAGATAGTAAAGAGTTTTAAAGAGAATTATATTTACACATGCATGACATTGAAGTGCCTCGTTCATGATACATTAAAGGAAAAGTATTACATGAATTATGTTATGGGTTATGATATGATTAATATGTAAAGGATGTTTATTTTGGATTGATGTGTATAGTTTGATGCATACAATCTAACTTTTATTAAATAATGAATATATTTTGCTCATAAATGATGAGAGATATTTTATATTTGTTTCCGTTGTTAAACTATTGTTAAACAATTGTTAAACAATTGATGTAGTTGTTTTCTTTAAACTATATTTATCATATATAGTAATGTAAATGAGAGGAGAAATTTTTATTTATTTATTTTCATATAATACATGTTTGTAAACAAGATTTAGGTTTTAAATTACACAATCTTCCAAACGTGAATTCTCTAAGTTTCCATCGTAATAGAATGCTTTAGGGGTATTCGGTTGGAGGGGGGTGTTAAAGTTGGTATCAAAATTATATCATGAATATTTTATGCACTTATTATCATTGTTTTAAAAACCGGACCGGTCGGTCAGACCGGTTCGACCGAGAATCAGTTATGACTCCGATCCGGTTTACTATATAAATCAGTAACATATTCAAAATTGCTTTGGACCAGTAACAGATCGGCTGAATAGTGTTAAACCGTCGGTCTGACTGGACTGGAGCTTAAATCGGTCCACTAATTGAAACCTACAATAACCCTAAAACAATCGCATTCCCAAATTGTATCTTCTTTTCATTCTTTATTTCATTTCAATCGAGCTTCATCCTTCACTGATTTCGCTCCAAATTGCATCTTCTTCAACTTCAAACAAAGATCAAAGTGAAGAAACTCTAAAGTTTAAAGAAAATTGAAATTGATTCTTCTTCATTTTCTTCAACTTCAATGGCAAGCGAAACTCGGACAAAACCTATACTTCTTTGTCTTCTTCACTGATTTTGCAGGTTTATTCTCTTTTCCTTCAACGAAAATGCTTTTTTACTTTGCTCTTTATCTTGGAGTTCGTCTTCTTTTGCATTTAGTTAGCATTTTTAGCTGTTTCATTTGTTGTTCTTTACAAATATTTGATTACAGAATACAGATTACAGAAGCAACTGAAGAGATTTTGCAAATATCTAAATATCTGAAGTTATAACTTACAAGGTCAAATGAATTTCGAGGATACGAATTAGATATTTAGATTGTTGGGTCTGGTGAGTGGTGGCTAGTTTGCATGAATATTGCCCTTTTATCGATTTAGAAATTTAGATTGTTGTGTTTGGTGAGTGGTGGCTCATTTGTGTGAATATTGCCCTTTTATTGTTTGTTATATTGTCTGCGTGTATGTGCTTATGTTGTTTTTGGGCATAAAGTATTCAAAGAGTTGAACTTTATTTTGCAAATGTTGTTCATTCTGGATTATATTGCAAATGATTTTGTTATTAATTATTATTTGACTTTTTTTTTTGTTATTTAATTTGTAATCAAAGGAAAACAACGTGACATTGGGGCTGTTTTTTAATTTGCGGCAAAGCTCCATTCCTCGTTGGAAATCGACGACGACGATGACATTCTTCGCTGGAAATCGACAACAGCACAACTCCATTTTAGAAAGTGTAAGTTTTTTATAAGTCATGATCCCTTCAATTTTTGCAAATCTGGTACTTTCCTGTTGTCAATGGGGAAAATCTAGGTTGAGAAACATCTGTAACGTTGTTCTTTAAGGAGTAGCTCAGTAGCGAATAACCCAAATTAATTTACAAATTTGTTATGAAATTGATTGTTGAAATCTAGATTTTAAGATATTCAATTTGCTTGTATCTAACCAAGCCATTATTTCATTTATGTTTTACTCATTTAATCTTTTATTGATACTAGAATATTTTGCCAAGGAAAATAATTTTCTACAATATTAAAGAGAGTTACATGAATGTACGTGTATACCAAAGAGCTCTTGCAACTGTGTGTTGTGAAACTTGTATTAAGCTATTCAATATTCATAAGCATTTTGCAGATGATAGTGATGGTTATAATGATGATAACAGTGGTGATGATGATGAATTTTGATGCTAGTGTATGAAGCTCGATCAACATGAAGATGGATCAAAGAAAAAACACTTGTACCAAAAATTTTGTTATTAATTATTATGTATTTTGTCATTTAATATGTAATGGATGAACACAACATCATGTTTGGATTGTTGTTAAATTATGTTAAGATTGTTATTTGAAGGTTGTTAAAAAATGGAAATCTGAAATTCTTAGAAAAACAGGTTTTTTTTTTTTTTTTTTTTTAAGTATTGATGTCAGCATGATGATGTCACCGATTCAACCGATTGGACCAGTTGATCCGTGACCTGGATAGCAGAGCGGGTTGCCCTATAGTTCGGGTTTTAAAACAGTGTTTATTTACTAATTTTGCGTTGTTATTAAAAAAAAAAAAAAAAGTTAATGACTTTTTCTCATCCAAATAATAGCTTAATGATACTTTTACTCACAGCATTTTAAAATACTATTTTACTATTTAAATTTATACTTCGTTTTTTATTTTGGCATTGTTGTGATCTTATATTATCATTATTTTATTTCTTGATTATTATTTATCGAAACCCCTCAAACCCTAATCTCATTGGCTTCGTTAATCACTGACAATCGAGCGATTAGGGTTTGCATAGTCGTCTCTCCCAAGTCAAATTTTGATAAATCTCAATATTCAAAATCCAACTTTCCACCACCGAAAGAATCACCGTCTTCTCGTATTCATAAGCCCAATAGTCTGAATTGAGTTTACTCTCTATTCGTCGCTAGAATATAAATTTAGATAATAAAATTATATTTTAAAAGTCTATAATTGAAAAAGTGTCATTAAACTATTATCTGAGTTGGAAAAAGTCGTTTACTCTAAACAAAAAACTAAAATTATATATATATAATTTCATATTATATTATCCAAGTCAACCAATTTGATACCTTTTAGAGCCTAGAGCGGTAAACTCGGCTATCAGAGTTGAGTAACATCTTTAATTAACTCATGATATAATAAAATCTTATGAAATCCTCCTGAGAGTATTAGGGAGTAAGGAAAATTAATTCATCTCAAACTGGTTTGGGCTCGCGAAAAGCTCTAGCTGATGTGCTGCATTCCTGCAGAACTCGAAGCTCTCGCCTTCTACATGGCGATGAGGTTTTTAAGTTCTGATTTCTTAATCCATCCAATCTAGATCTAGATTAATCTAATGATTCTTTTATTTTTCTATCAGCTCGGAGTCAAACTCCGACACTGTGAGCATAGATACTACTTTTTTTTTTTTTTTAATTATTGATGCACTCAAACTTTTAATATTGTCTCCTCATGAATAACTAGAAATTTTTTTTTTTTTTTTTATCATGAATTATTTGTAATATTTCAATGAAAAAAAAGAAGTTATTTTACTCGATAGAGAATGATATATTTAATACTACCAACTATCTATTCAAAGAAAAAGAATATAATTGAAATAGATAATTTAAAAAAAAAAATTCAATTTTGGAAGCAAAAATTGTTAATTGGAAAGTTGGCAGTTGTTGATGTTGAACGTGGACTGGGTCTCAACCATTGTAGCGGTCATACTTCCTTCATGAGAACTTAATTTCGCGGTTCATTGCAGAGATATGTTAACATAAATACCGGTTTACACATGAAAAATATCGTTCCACCTAAAATACTTGTCCATTAATGAGTATTATCGGTAGCAAAATTGTATAGAAGCTATAATTGATCTTTATCCTTTAAGTCATCTTGGTTGCCTTTATAAAGCCTTGATTGAAACTTTGTACATAAACAAGAAGGAGAAAAGAAAACATTAGAATAGCTTTGAAATTTGAATGAAAGCTTACAACCTCAATATTAATTTGATCCTTGTGTTCTATAGTCTCTCACTCTTACCCTTCTAACACATCTCTTATTACTACATCTCGTACATGTTAAATTATTGTATGTCACGTACTTTCAACAAGAAAATAGATTTTTTTGGCAAGGGGTTTTCCTCAAATTCTTTTAATAATATGATACAAATTATTGTTGAATGGTCACATTTTATTCAATTTCAAATATGATTCATACTTCCATGAATTCAATGACTTCTCTGACTCTTCATCTCCACTTTGAACCAGAAAATTTTAAAATAAAATCATGGCTTCGTTTGGTTGGATTTGGGAATACTACTTTTAGTATTCCCAAAAAGTTAAACAGTAAAATACCAAAAAACTCACAATATTATTCAACTTTATTCACATTTTAAACCCCCTAATTTGTTATTCAATTAAATACCCCTAAATATTTTTTTAATGTTTTTGTTACGGCGACTCCGGCCACCCTCCGCGGTGGTGGCCGGCTGTCCGTATTTGAGGGTGGATTGAGGGTGTTTTTGTTAACTTTTAATATTTTATTATAAGAGGTGTTTGTAAAAAACAAATATAGGGGGTATTTTCAATTGTAAATCCTACATCGTAATACCGCCCATTCAACTTTTTTTTAACTTTTTTCAAAAACTTTTTCCAAAAACACAAAATTGTGAACAAACGGAGCCATTAGTATTTATAATATCATTAATGAGCAAAAGGAGGATTTCCCCAAAAACACAAGTTACAATATTAAGAAATTCTCCCTATTTTTCATAAGAGGAAATTTACTTTCACTTTAATTTCGTACAGAACAAGAATAATATCAGTATGTGAATTTACAAGAAAAAACAAAACTTGCCTATACCAGACCGAGTGGCAATCCAATCAGTGATTGCAAAATCTGCCATTAAAGGAAGTTCTGACTTCTCATAGCTCATGCCTTCTGCAGCCCATAACATTGGGTATGACATGAATTTTGCAGTGCGTACCCATGAAATTTTTTTTGAAACTCGCCTATTTCTGGACACCGACGAGAAAGTTTTCCTACAAAATATTGCAATAGAATTGACTAATGAGTATATGTCACATCACAGCAAGAGCGGAATATAATTGCCCTCTTATTGGCAGGTCGTATTGCATCTCCTGTATCCCCCCCATTTATTATCCTCCCCCCCTATTAATAAAAAATTCATATTATTTATAATTAATTAATGATTTATCTATATAATTTATTTAAGTTATTATTAAAAATATATAGAATAAAAATAATATACATATCTTATAATATAAATATAATTATAATATATATTTTTAAAATAATAACAAAAAAATAAAAAAAAAAAAAAAGAGTGAAATAGAAAAAATTATAATTTAAATATCTATAATTAATATTATATAAAATATAAATATTTAATTTATATACAAAAAACCACCCAAAATTTTTAATTTATTGATTAATTAATTAATAAATATAATATTTATAATATATTAAAAAATATATTATAAAAATAAAATTTTATATGATTTATATTTAAATATTAAATTTAAAATATTAATTTTATCATTTATAATAAAAAGAGTTTAAAAAAAAAAAGAAAAAAAAGAAAAAAAACAAAAAAAAAAAAAAAAATATATTTTATATTATTATTTATTTATTATAATTTTTATTTATTATAATATAAAAAAAAAAAAAAAAAAAAAACAAAAAAAAAAAAAAAAAGAGTAAAGCAAAAAAAAAAAAAAAACTATTATTATATAAATAAAATATATAAATTATTAAAAAAAAAAAAAAAAAAAAAAAAAAAAAAGAGTAAAAAAAAAAATTAATTTATTTTATCTATAATATTACAATAAATTATATTTTAAATATAAATATGAACAATAAAAAAAAAAAAAAAAAAAAATAATTTATTATTTTTAATATTATTTTTATTTTTTTATAAATTTTATTACAAATATATATAATCTAATATAATTTAAAAAAAATTTATTAATTTGAAATATATAATAATAATTAATATTATATATTATTATAAATATTTTATAAAAAAAAAAAAAAAAAAAAAAAAAAACAAAAAAAAAACAAAAAAAAAAAAAAAAAAAAAATTTAATTTATTTATATTTGTATATATATTAATTTAATTAAATTAATATTTTTATATATATTTATATCAAAATATATATTAATAATAATATAATAATATTAAATTAATATATATTTAAAATTTATTATATGATATTATATATTGTGATTAAATAATATAATTATATTATTATAATTTAATCAAAAAATTATTATAATTTATATTTTAAAAAAAAAAAAAAAAAAAAAAAAAAAAAAAAAAAAAAAAAAAAAAAAAATAATTTTTAATAAAATGTAATAAATAATAAGAAAATATTATAATTATTATAATATATAATATTTATGTATAAATAATAGAAAATAAAAAATAAATTATATTATTATTAATAAAAAAAAAATTATTAAATATTTTAAATAAAAAATAATTATAAATGATGTTTTTTTTTTATTTGTATTATTTAATTATTTTAATATAATTTATAAAAAAAAAAAAAAAACTCACCCCCACCCCTAAATAAAATTTTAATTTATTATATTTTATTATTATTAAATATAAAATAAATAAATTAAAAAGTTTTCTTTATATTAAATTATATATAAAAAATATAAAAGAGTTTTTCACTACTGAAACAGTCATATTCCACAGTAATTACTTTATTATATGATTAAATCCTAAACTATGAGACTACATATATTTGAGCATGGAAAAGCTTACTATTCATGAGTGCAATTTTATAAATGGTATAGAGGTAGGCTCTAAAGCGTTCTCAATAGAAATCACTGATGCATCATTTTCATAGATCACCTCCAATCCGACCCCTGAGTTCAGAAAGACAATGCGACTAACAACATTCCATTCACAGCATAGCAGAGATGAGAATAAAAAATCACACAAAATTGCATCATGTGACAACAGTTCACAAAGAAACTGCTAAACCTTTGCTCTAACTGTGTGATTGCGCTGTTCAAATTCTTATAGTTGGTTGCTGATTCTCAAGTGAGTAGCTTCTGTCTTGAATTCCTCTAGTCAACTTAGAGTATCTCCATGGTACTCTTTATTTGAAGAGCATATTTCATATAAATAAAGGAGCTCTTCATTATTTTAAATATAAAGAACACAATTTTATTCAAATCCAATAGACTCTTTAAATTTAATGAAGATGCTCTTTATTTTTAAGAAATAGACTTATGAGAAAGATAATTAATAAATAAAATGCATAAAAACTTGTAGTTATTAATTAAAATTATGATAGAGAATGAAATTTGACTATCAAATCTGGAGAGTCAAACTCAATCTTTAATTTATATTTAAAGATAAAGAATCTGTTAGACTCTTATTTTATAGATAGACTCTTTATAATAAAGAGTTTGCGATATAAAGAGTCCTTTGGAGATGCTCTTACATTTTCCGAGTTTTAAATTTTATTCAGACAATTTTAGATACTGCTCCGGAAGAAGAAACAAGTGAGGACACCAATGAACAATTTTCAAGATTTTCTTTTGTCTCTGGTTTCTAACTAGAAACAAACAACAAAATGTAACCAAACTGCAAAAGAAATAGCAATGTATTATCCTTAATCAAGACCAAATCTTTATAAGAAGCAGGGATGATATTGAACATATATAATATGTAAAAGCAAACAATAGCTTCAACAAACTACAATAATATGAAAATTCTAGAAATAACGATCTTATTTTAACAATAGAAAAGAGGTGATTAGTTAAGGTGCACGCAAGTGGTCCGGACACCCGGTCATTAAAAAAAAAAAAAATAAAAAAGAGGGATTATGGTGACCCTGATCAGTAGCAGCCACTTTTGATATGTAGAGCCTGGTTTAATTTTAAGGCCGCAATATGATTAATATATATATAAATTATACGTATGATAATGATATTACTTCTAAATAATAGTAGCAAGCTATTTAGATAATTAAGAGTGTTATTTACCTCCAGCAATGTCTGAATACTTGGAAGCTATTTCATTAATATACGGTTCCAAGAATTTACAAGGTGGTACACACAAGGAGCTGTGAAATAAATCATCATCTACCACCAAAACCAAAACCAATTAATCATAATTAACAAATATTAATATCAACACTGAGTATAGAATAAAGAAAGGGTAGCTTCAGAATGTGAGGGCGAGCTACTGGCTATGTACCAGCTAGTTAATTTCTTGTTGTCATCAACCGAGCTTTCCCTTGGTCTTTGGAATTGCATTAAACTGAGCTCCATAAGCTGATCCACCGTTGGGAGGGTCAAATCCATGTGGGTTCTCAAACTCAAGACATGCTTGCTCCCATCTTTACTTCTAAGCAAAGCTGCTGCTCATTTCACAAAGCACAAACAAGTAAATTCTCTTACTCTATTAAAACTGAAAGCGATTGTTGCTCTGTCTACATACATATACCAACTATATGCAAAAACAAATGACAAGTAAAATGGAAAACAGTACCACAGAGAGAAGACAAAGAAGCAAGAAAGAAAGGTTCTCGTAACTAGTCCATAATAACAATACCCATAGAAGACAAAGAAGCAAGAAAGAAGATTCTCGTAACTAATCTATAATACATAAGAGAACAGGGAATGCCCAATTCATGATAAGAAGGGTTAATTAATTAGTGATATTTTCATGATATTTTTTTATGAATTTCCAATTTAGAGGGCTGTGGCTAAGGCTAAAGTAATTGAACTTATGCAAGAGGAATCCCCTCAGTTCTCTCGAACCAAGGTATAGCTAGTGATGAATGCCTAAGTTACTGTATTCAACCATACAACGAAATCAAATTACACACAAGAGCACTTAAACTTTCAGTACTTAAATCCGGTCACCCTAATACAAACAATCACACTCCAAATTATCGGCTTTCAAATCTCAAAAATGAGATCAGCTTTTCGAAACAATTATTCCACACCGTTTGATCTGCTAGAGCAACAAAAAAAAAAATATCAATGTTCAGAGAGATTACATGTTATATATATTTAAAAAAGAATAGTCACCATTTTAACACAAATAGATCTTCATGATTGTTTTTAATAACGCAAATTTGGTTCTAAGTTGAAATTTTTCGGTATTTCTAATATCAAAAATGAAATACATAGAATGAACAAAATGAACGACTGGGAGATATCTAGCTAGGAATTAACAGAAAGTGAAATTTCAGAATCAAATTTCACAATAGATAAATAATCAAGTAAAGCTTCACAGGAAACAAAACAAGTCATAAGTGCACAAACAAAAGGAGAACGTAAAATGCTACAAAGGCCTATTATAGAATCAAGCATCTCCGCATGAATATTATCAAACCAGTAATAACCACTTGATTATAAAGAATGCCAAGGACTCGAGATTGAAAGACTGAGAAGAAAAAAATAGCTTACTAAAAAATCTAGCTTACTAAGCCTGAGATAAAGGGATTAATGCTAGGGGTCGGTGATTCACGAGAGATCAATGCCAGAGATTCAGTGATTAGGGAGATCAAGCCAGAAATTGAGAGATTATTTGGAGTGAGCTAGGCTTTGGAGAGGGAGAGATTGGTGATAGAGATAGATGGTTTTTGCAGCAAAGAAATGGACTGAGTGAGATTTATTTTCCTTAGTCACTGTAATTCTTTCAAATATTATGTATCAGTAATTTTTTCCAAATTAGTTAAGTTCTTTAAACTCAAATATTACTAATTTTTGTGGCAGCATTTTGAGACAGCCACAAAATGGTGTCACATCAAATGTTTTCTAGTAGTGTTTTGTACACTGGCATAAATAAGATAAACATCTGACTAAGAAAAATGACAAGAAATAATAGAAAAATGAAAAAAGTAGTTCTTACCTTGGGCAAAATAGTTTTAGATAGACCAGAGGAAAAAGGGAAAGGGAAATGGAACCAATCCATCTGGAATACCAAGTTAAAAGAATCCTTTAGGCTCGCTTTGCTAGTGCTCTTGGTTCTGAGGTTGAATTTTTCCACGCCAACCAAATCGTAGCATAAGGTTATTCTGCCTCTTCTGACTTTCCTTCAAAGACTAGTCTCTTGCTCACCTTCTCACAAACTTCAATCAGGATCAGATTCCGATTAAACATAGACAAGGACTTTATATGCAGACAGAGAATTCCTTTCCTCAAATAACTTCCATAAGCACATGGCATGTGCTAGCATCAACTTTTGAAGCAGTTCTCAAGACCTTACTCAAGAGTTTATCGCCTCTTCCAAGTTTCCAAACTACATAGCTTCTCAATAACTTGATTATTAAGTGTTCTACACTTCTGTCTTAAAAGCATCTTCTCTAGCAAGCCTAACAAATCTTCCACTCTACCCATCTGACAAAATCGATGGATATTGTCCTGTATGTAACAGCTGTAGGAACCAAACCTTTTTGACAGCATTCGGTTACTAAGTTCGGTTGCCTCTTCTATTCTACTTTTTTCCCAAGCATCAATTATGTCGTATAAGTGACTACATCAGGGTGTTGTGTTGCTCAAATACAGTCATCAAGCAATGAAAGAGCAGCATCCAGTCATCTTTCTGACAAAATCCATGGATCACAGTAGTAAAGTTCACAACATTAACAGCACACCCTTGTTTAAGCACTCCTCCATGAACTTTTTAGCCCATTGATTCCATCTTGACAAAGAGACTGAATTAATAAGTTAATTTCAACTGGTGTTGGAAAAAAAGCCCTTTTAATCATCCCCTACCACATCACAAGCTCTGATAATTTTCTTTCCCTCCGCAGCCCATGCATCACAACACTATAAGTGATGGCATTAGGAGTCCACCACTCTTCCTCACACATGTTAATCATCTTCTAGCCTCTAATGATCTTCCATTATGACAAAGCCATTTAACAAGGCAGTATGTTGACACAGTGTTTGGTTTGCAGCCATGCTTGTACATCTGCTGAAGCATCTTTTTAGCTAAGTCCAATTTCCCAACCGACAAAATCCATTAACACACGTAGTGTAAGTAACTACATCAGGAATACAACCTTTCTGAAACATTTGATTTACCAGTTCTTTGCCTCTTGATTCTCCGTCTTACAAAAGGAGTGAATAATTGCACTATATGCTACTTTATCAACGTGAAATCCCTTATCTTCAGCCTCCTTCAGAAATTCAAGAGCCTCATCACCATGGCCATGCTTTGAGAGCATATGGATAAGAGTACCATAAGTAACCTGATCATAACAAATTACTATCATTCACCATCTTCTCCATTAAGTCCCTCACTTCTTATTTTTTCTGCTTGAGAAAAACCCATTACAGTAAAGTAACTAACTTTATCTGGAGAACATCCTTTAAATGGCATTTCAGTGATCAGCTCCATGGATCCTAATGCATTGTAAATCACAATATCCCTTGATCAAACTGTTATAAGTAACAACATTAGGTGTAATGCCAACAAGTTGCACTTTTCACAAACCTCAATGCCTCTCCAACTTATTCCCCCACCAAAAAAGAACTGCAGTGTTACTATCAATAAGTCAGTTTAACTCCAGCCTTTTGCATCATAGTCAATATCTGCATTGCATTCTCAACTTGCCTGCCCGACTGTAAGCCACCCATTACATAACTAAATGCTTAGGCCGACAGTTAATTCCCCTACGTGCCATAAGCCGAAGAACCCGCTTCGCACCCTGACACAATTTGTCTTACTGAGAACCAAGAATCACATAATAACTATTGTATCATGCCGATATCGCCATGCCTATCAGCCCAGTAGAAAAACTTCAAAGCAACACGTTCATCAGCCTGAGAGCGCAAAACAGCACAAACCTGCCAAGACTTGAGGCTTCGAACAGGTGTCTCAATTCCTCTTCATGCTTTGGGCTCCAAGCTGACCTAAGTTCAATCAACCTACAAACTTCTCTCACTAAAGGGTGTCTAAGTCATCTTCCTCCACTTCAACTCTCCTAATCTCATCTTTATTAAACAGTTTTTACAAAAGAATCCAAAACTGTGAAAGTATCATCACAATCACTATCATGCTCCCCATCTTCTAATTCTTCATCAGAATCCTCAACATTATCAAATCTATCAAATTTAGATTTTTTATTCTTTTAATGTCACCATGAGACTACCAAAGAAACTCAAATCTCCAGAATCTTTGTCATAACCATCAGTACTCTCATCAAAGTCATCTTTTCAACAAAACGGCACAAAGTTGGAGCCTGAACTAGAGGTAAAGTAAGGGTTCTTGAGAAAATTGCTGTGGTGCCGGTGAAATCGAGAACACATTGGTCAATGGTATGCTAGTCCCTGACAAGGGGAGTATTAAGCAGAAGGAAAGCCAGAAAGATATAAGAAAATGAAGTAGCACACACTATAAACTCCCTTTTGCTAAAGGGATTTTATGGAATATTGCAATTTCCATCAACTAGTTGGGGCTTGCAAATAATGGTATGAGGTAGTTGAACAAAAAGTAAGTTACACACACATTTAATCCTCTCTATACTTGACGCAGCATCTAGTAGCTGGCAACAAGAGAACCATTGCAATGTAAACCACTTAGCATACCGTGTTCTTCTTCAGCATAATTACATTTAACATATTAAAGTAACTGAGCAGAAAAGAAATGCCTTATGGAAAAAGCAAAGCAGAATGATCACGAGATTGTAATACCAAATTTGTCATTTTCAAGAACGATATTAACTATGGCTAACTTTTTACATTCACCATGGCAAGATCACAAGGGGTGGAAAGTTTCATGGTGAAATTTTCAAGTTCACTATGGTGTCTTTCTTCTCTTTTTAATTCATGCCCAAAAAATGCACCATAAAGCATTCACTGTTTGTTGATAAATTAAGACCATTAACGATTATTAAAAAAATAAAAATTGAGTGATGTACAAACCAGATTATTTCATACTCAAAAGCCAATATTGCAGCTTCTTCCATTGTCCAGCCCAAAGGCAATTGCCCTCTGGCCATTTGATATCAGTGACTCAGTGTTGTAGCATGTTTTTATATAATAATCAACACTGCATTTTTCAGAAATATTTCAATGTTAAGAAAAGACAAGTATGGTGAGGAAATGTGGGAGCTACTTTGGCCTATTGTCCTTATTAGGGATAAAATATAATATATAAACAATAAAGTACAAAGTTTTTATAAATTACCCCAAGTAATTAAAAATATAACTTACAATACAATAAACAATTAACAATGACACCTATTAGAAACTAATACCATCAAAAGTTACGTCTAGATTTTTTTATCTTATATTTTAAGTGTACTCATTAGTCATTATAGTTCTTATATTTTTCATTCTCTCTTGCATATTTTATAAATTGCTAAAATTTACCATTTAATTCCATCTGTTTTCTCCATTTCTATCTCCCTCCTAATATCAAAATATGAAAATTACATTTATCTTCTTTTTTTTTTTTATACAATATTAATCTGTAACATAGTTCGTGAAGAACTTAGAATTATTGAGATCCAATCCAACTTGAATCATTTTCAAGAAATTATGAATGTCATGTAACTGAATCTCAACCTTCGAAAATCAATTACTAAACTATTTTTATTATAACTGTGTTAGAAAATGATAACTTGTCAATGTATGAGATTGAAACAAAAAATTCTTTTAAATACTATTATAGTACATTTGTGACTTTGAACATATAGTGTGGGTATACAAACTTGTAATAATTGTAGTTAATTATAATATATGAACCAAAACTATAGAATACATAATATAAAATATCTATTCATCAATATTATTGAATGTTGTGAACAAGGCTCTAAATTTTTAATATGAGGATAAATTACTAGAAGTAGCTTACCAACAAGGTTGATGTGATAAAGCAGAGGCAGAAACAGACGCTCTAAAATGTTGCGAGTAATGATAAAACCTACACAAACACCAAATTATGTTAAAAGATAAAGCATCTAGAAAAAAAAAAAAAAAAAAAAAAAAAAAAATTAGATAGTGTATAGTTTTACCCTTACGGAAAGAGGAGGGTGAGGTGGAGAGAGAAGCCAACGGCGGCGAAGCTATTCGCAACATGTTTACAGAGGTTTAGGGTTTACACAGAGTTGCTGGGTGGCTTTCTGGGGTATAATAAGCCTAAAATCATAAAATGATGCCAAAAAATTTAAGAAAAAAAAAAAAAATAGAATAATTTTATTAAAAAAAAAATTAATTAACTAGAACTGTGATCTCTCCTCTTAAATTTTTCTCTACACTTCAATAATTCCGAAACCCAAATCTTCATTTCCTCTTAAATCTTTCTCTACAAATTCATAATTTTCAAACCCAAATATCTTCTCATTCCAAAACTTTCTATTATTTTCTCCCTTAAACACATGAAAAATCCAACCCAGAACATTCTTCAATTTCTTCTTTATTCAAAACCTCAATACCCACAAACAACCATTACCAGAGACACCGCTGCAAATACCATAAAAAAAGGAAAGAAAAAAATAAATTAAATTGAAAATTGTATAACATCTCCTATCTACCTCATTAGCGGGCCGCTGGATTGTCTGGGGGTGCAAGTGACAGTGGGGTTAGCCAAATCGCTTGTGGTGGGGGGAAACTGGATGTCAGTGCCATTAGCCCTAAAATTCAAATTTAATTAACGTCTGTAAAAGAAGGGGCTTATGTGTCATTTTACGAACCTGTGGGTCTTAAGATTTTCACTAAACCTAAGGACAGCGGTTATAAGGGTAAATCATCGTAGCGGTTTTGAAGATTAACCACCGTAGCGGTTTTGAGGGATTTTTAGTAGCGGTTTTTAAAACACCCAATCTATGCTTGAGAGTTTATTTTCCAACGGTACTGATAATTTTTTTAAATGATAAATTTACATAAATATCCATAAAGTTAAAACACTCTCGTTTTTGCTTAATTAACTTTTGGAGTTATAAATTTGACTTGCATGTTTTAATCTACTTAGTCTTGTGAAAAAGGTGTATTTACAAAGTTGTACTTATGTTTCTTATTTAACACCTGGTTTTGGGTTTTACTTTCATTATCATTAGTCTGTGTCATGGTTATCCGATTTAGTAAGAGTAGAAGACGTTATAATTATCAAATTGGAATGCTGGACATAGTTTTGACTCCTGTGATGAAGAATAATAGCAAGCAAATAAAATTTGAAAAGAAAGGAAAGATTGTAAATTAAGTTAAATGGGAGAAACAGATTGCGGTCAAATACTGGACACGGTCTGCTTGAGAGGCGTTGAAAATGGTGGTTTTTAAATAGCCGGTGAATTGACAGCTTTTTCTTTTCAGGTTTTGAGAAGATGTAATAGTTAATACATTATTATTATTGAAAGGATTTTTTGAGAAAGAAACTATTGGAGTTGTTTGTTTAATTGCCACTGAGAAGTACTGCATAAATTCCTTATTCTAATGTATCACCTATATTCCACTATTAGACGAAGAATCATTTCATACTTGCCATTCCTTCAAGTGCAAACAAAGGAAAAACGCGTTCTCCTACAAACATTCTAACACAAAATGCCTAATTTGGTTGACGCCTAATTTACTGAAAGTGAGGAGAATCTAATACAAACCCAAACGAGTTGTGTGCACAAAGGGATTTGTGTGCAGCAAATTAAAACCATTCCCTCATTTCGTGTGCAACAGCAAGAGATTTGTGTGCTAGAGAGAAGTCAACAGCAGCGAGAGATTTGTGTGCAGCAAAGGGAGTGGAAAGGGGTTTTTTTGGGATAAAAGTTTTAAACCAGCCAAAACACCCTGATTTGGGGTATTTTATAAACCCCTCGAAAATACACTACACTGGTTTTGGGGGGTTTTTAAACCAGTCAAAACTAGCCTATTAAAAATCTAGCAAGTGGGGGTTTTTAAACACCTCAAAACCATTTTAATTAAAAACCTCCTAAAACCAGTGAAAAAAAAACTCCCAAGCAAACCCTAAGGGAGTGACAGAACCCCACGGAACTGTTAATGGAAAATGGGTGGGTTTAGACCTGACCCATTTCAATTATGAAAACCCTACCCAAATTAACTAACCTAAATTTAAAGTTTGAAAAATTGGGTTAGCTTGGGTGGATTTTAAATAAAGTTTTGTATATAATAATTATTTATAAAACTATAAAAAATTATGAATTTAATTAACCTTTTTATTAAATAATTATTTGATCTTCTTATTAAGTATGAAAAAATTAGTAAAATTAATTGGTAAATCAATTATCCAATTTTCTTTTTTCTCTTTTTTTGTCTTCTATTTCCTATACAACCTTCTNAAGTTGATATATTCTCCAAGTAATAAATGATTTACTTTGCTGGGAATAGACTTCTTGAATTCAGATCTTGTGTTTTCCTACTTGCAGTCATGATATACCTCTGTCACAGTTATCAGATAACCCTTTCTTCCCCATTGTACCTTTACCCAAAAAAAAAACAAAAACAAAAACAAAAACAGAAGCTAGCGAGGCAAATTTTCTAAAAATTTTACCATGGTCCTTGTGATATCAGATTACTGATAGACTTTATTGGAGCCACTGTACTTTTTGACTGAATGCGGAACTCATATCAGTGTCATGAACTCGTGATTTGGTTACTAATAAGCTTTACTGGATCAGATCCTGTAGTTGTTGACTGTTTACTGAACTCATATTAATGGCATGTTTTTTCAGTATAATCTGTTGTTTAGTGCTTCTCTTAGTACATTTTTCTCTTATATGTGAAACTTAATTTTTGCAGAAAGGAGCTAAAGCTGCCAATCAATTTTGCAGCTCTTACTTTTTAAGCAGTTCAGTCATGTACATGATCAGGTGTAAATTTTATTTCTCGTCTGTTTGAAACATTTAATACGAATACTTTATACTGTCAAAAAGGAAGCAGCTTAATGCATTGGCAATTATTCTTGATACTATTTGGGGTACATGACTGTCAAATCATGTTAGCAGAATTATGTTAAGAATAGCATGACAAATATATCATGAGTAATTTGAGCAATATGCATATTCAATTAATATTTTTGGGTTTTCTGATATTTTTGTGAATGTCAGAGACATGAGGATACAGTTTGGAACATTGCTGGCAGACATTGGGCTCATTGATCTTCCAAAGAAATATCAGGTGCCATGCCTTTGTTTCATTGGTTTAAATATAAGTTTGTGATACTGATAGGAACCACTCCCAAATTGATAGGAATTAGGCTGGGTAATGGGCTTTTGATAGGAATTGGGTTGGGCAGTGGGCCTTTGATAGAAATTGGGCTGGACAGTAGTTCTTTTGTGGGCTTAGGTAGAACTCTCCTTAGAAAACCAGCTTGCCAAGAAAGGATGCCCAACTCCTTATAAACCTCATGCCCACCCATTTTTCCTCTCAATGTGGGATCCTAACAGATGCCATGTTTGAGTGTTCATTTATATTTTACAAAAATTTTGTCCAGTAATTTGCACTTTCTTATTTGAAATTGAGGATTTTAACAAGTATATGCTTTATTGGTTCAGGCTGAGGGAAAAAAGAAAGAAAAGCTTGACAGTTGGTTTTCTGATAAATCACAACCATTCAATATGTATGCTCATCATTCGTCAATTGTGAAGGTAAGACCCATATGGCTTTTGATGCTTTTGGTTCCTTGCACAATCTTCTGTCTCTTTCACAGTAAATTGTTCATGTTACACAACAACTCTTATGTTATACTGGAGGACAATTACTTTACAGAGCTAATTTCTTATTGCATGCTTTGATTATAACATGTCCTTGCACTCAACTTTAAATTTCTCAACCAAGCTTAAGATCAATTTGGAGGAGATCTGCCCATGGTTGTATATACTTAACAAAGTCTCCAACTTTAAAGTAGGAAGTTGTATTTTACGTCTAATTTCAGACTAATTTGGCATTGACACTTGTACTAGACATGGATTCTGAAGGCATTCTTGCAGGCAATATTATGTGCAGGTTTATATCCTAATGTAGCTGCCACTGAACAAGGCATTGCCGGAACGGCTCTCAATAATCTTAGGAAGTCCAGTACTTCAGTAAAGGGTCATCCAGTCTGGTATGATGGAAGAAGAGAGGTTCACATACATCCTTCTTCAATCAACAATAATTTAAAAGCATTTCAGCATCCATTCTTGGTCTTCCTTGAAAAGGTATGTGCACTTTCAGCTAGTGGATGCAGTTTATCTCTCTCTCTCTTCTTTTTGGTCATTTAATGTTTCTGCTTTTGTTAATTGAGCATTAATGCATTATGAATTATGATCCCGTTGTGATGTAACTGTCTGGGCTTTGCCCAAACAATCACAACAGACATGGGCCAAGAGACCCCATTATGTTTAAGAGATAGAATTCGGACTCACTTGAAGAAAGTTTCCCTTTAATGATTGATTTGATATTCTCAGGTTGAAACCAATAAAGTATTTCTGCGAGATACTACGATCATCTCTCCCTTCTCTATTTTATTGTTTGGTGGCTCCATCAGTGTTCAGCACCAGGTAACTATTCTTCCTATCTTTTGCAACATATAAAGCATGTGTATTTGGATGCTATATGCTGTCAATTGTAAACATATTTAGACGGTTTAACAACTAGGAATATTACCACATAAAGTATCTGATGCCTGGTTTAACAACTAGGGATGTCAATCTATCATCGGATAAATGTATAGCGCCTAGCAAACCAGAGAAAGTTTATATATATATCTTATTTTTTATTAAGCTTTCCTGTTCTATCTTTTTGAAGTCTGTGTTGGTGTTTCGTGTTACAGACTGGACAGGTCAATATAGATGGATGGTTAAACCTTAATGCCCCGGCCCAAACTGCTGTTTTGTTTAAGGAACTGCGAGTAACTCTTCATTATATTTTGAAGAAGATGATTAGAAATCCTGAGGTACCATTTTCGTACCCTTTACAGGAGTATTACATAGCTGTATCGCCAACCAATACAAACCTACTGCATAATTTTTCAATTAAATAACTAACAATCACATAATTGTAAAGATAGATGAGAGAAAAAATTCATTGGTGGGATTAATTTATTGGTTTGTGGTATGGGTGACATGGTATTCTGGTGGTATTTTAGCTTTTTGCTTTTAAACAATATTTATATTCATTTCCTTCCAAGTTTATTTTGATATTTGTCCATTATCTTGTTCCAGTCCAGTCTTTGTATTACGTGTATTTTGGTTCATTCTCTTGATTATGCTATGTTAATATCCGGCACTAACTATTTCCTTTTCTCATTTGTTTTTCGTTTTGCATAACATGAATTGCATCTGGAGTTGTTCGTAACTTCTTTCTTTGTTTGTTATTCAGAATTCAACGATTGTAAATAATGACGTTGTCAAGTCTATGATCCATTTGTTGTTAGAAGAAGACAAACCCCAGAAGTAATTTATCAGCACCAGGTATGCATTCAAGTCTTTATTTCAAATTTAAGCTAATATGCCAGAACTTATTAATGCAGCACATTATTCCCGTTCATGAGTTCATGACTGATTTTATTTCAGATTCACAGTAGTATGTTTTGTTTTTTAATTCACCTATTAAAGTATTTCCCTTAGTGGATTACATTTAACTTGGTGATTGATGCAATATAAACTTGTTCACTGGCACGGCACAGGTTATCTATGTAAAATTTGCCGAAGTGATCACTGTAACCCCTTGTTGGGTATGCAGATGTAATGGGTATACTTACATTCTACAGCCGCTTTTTATTAAAGAGCCAACCTCTTCAAGTACACTGGAAGCACCGGCAGGAGAGATTTGGTAGCAGCTTTAACAAAATGCAAGATCTTGCTGGAATTATCCGCTTATTATGTGACACAAGGCTTCCAACTATAATACAAGGTTTTTATCTCTGTAAGCTGAGGATATTTTCTTATATGATTACAATTTTGATGCACAGGCTGATGTGGATCTGGCCTCGATTTTTTAGAGAAACCCAAACATTATCCTAATTTTTGAGAGGAACCCACTTTTGTATGTTAGATTATATTGACAAACCGAAACACAACATGGAGCAAACATCAAAGGCCATTTAGCTGAGCTTGGAGGAGAATTATGATAAACACGACTTGTAGAAATCAGCAATGAAAAATTGGTGAACTTGGAGGTTGTTCATAAGTGTATGCAGTTATTATTAAAGATCATCAATAGGGCCTTTTGAAAGATTAGTTATTTGAACATGCATACATAAGAGTACAGATGACAAATAACTCCACTACTTAACACCATGGTACAAAGACTAAATAATAAAATAACCCATCTACTAACATGAATATATAAGAGTATAAAGACTATACACACAAGTTCATTGTTCTAAAAACCGGATCGGAGGACAACCTGCTCTGTTGGTCAGGTCACTGTTCAACTGATCCAATCTGTTGGATTGTCGGTTGGATCGGTGACATCATCACACATCATGATGACGTCAGCACATTTTTAAGAAAAATTTTTTTTTTTTTTTAGATTTCTATTTTTTAATAAGACAATAACAATTTAATTACTGTCCAACATGATTCAAAGTTCAAATTCAATAACAATCTTAACAAAATTTAAGTATTTAACAACAATTCAAAGACTAAATCCAAACATAATGTTGTATTTACATATTAAATGACAAAATACATAATAATTAATAACAAAATATTTTATGCAAGTGTTTTTTCTTTGATCCGTCTCCATGTTGATTGAGCTTCACACACTATGCATGCAAAATTCATCACCATCATTATCATCATAACCCATCACCCTACCTTCACCTACGCTTGTGTCACAAATACCCCAAATTGTCCATCACCTTGTTTCATTGTCTATTTTTAATCTTTATTTCCTATCACACAGAAAGACAACAATTATCACTCAACCAATTGCAGGTTCACCGCTATGTAATCTCAAGATAAATGCAAAGACTAATGTCCTTTGTAAAGAAATATTGATCTTGAATTACTAGCCCAAACGACGAGGTCAACTCTGACAAGCTACTAGACAGATCACAAATCACTCTTATGTGTTAAATGGGGTAATGTGTAAAGAACCAAACAGTTGCAAACAACAATACTATCTCCTCATCTGAATTCTAGGTGGTTCGCCCGCCGCCTCCTTTGGCTTCATGTCCGCTCTGTATTTTAAAAAAAAACCCGGACCGGCCCCGGCGTGGATCGAGACATTGGACGATGACCTGGCCTCTCCGGTCGCTCACATCTCGTTTTAACTATTTAAAGTTTATAAACCACAACACACTCCAGGCTGGAGTGTATGCCTATATCAGTCGTCCTGATGTAGGTTGTCAAATCTGGCCAACCACCCTCTGCCAAATGCAAATCGGCAATGACTCCCCCTTTTCGCGTGACCTTCCACCTCCCTTACTGTCGAAAACCACCTTTTGAGTTCTGACTTTCTGGCGCTTCAGCTTCATTCTCCACTGTCCGCGTGACTTTCGTCGTTCCCCTTCGCCCGCGAGATATTTCTTCCATTTCCGGGGTCGATCGACCTTCTCGGCATCGACGCTTCCCAGCACCGATCTACCTTCTCCAAGCTCCCTTGCCGTCGTTCACGAAGATCATCTCTCACCAAAAAGCAACCGCGACCAGTGACTTCCACATCTCCATTTTCCTTGCCCCGGATGCCCTCACGTGCAGCTGCCGATTCGCCCTCCACATCATCCGATCTACCCTGCCGTGTGTGTCCGACCGGCTCTCGCATCGATCGATCGATTTGCACGTTAGCCGTGTTTTGTGTTGCCTATTATTACTCGCAAACCCTTTAGGGTTTGATGGTAAGGTTTTGTTGAGCGGCTGTTATTGTTAGATTTTAAACTTGTCAAAGCCATCGGGTCACAGCGGTCCACACCGACTTGGATCGTTGAACCTTGACCCTGCCTCAGAGCGGTTTGGTGCCCTCCGTCTGGTTTTTACCAAACACACCTGGTTCTTTATACAGAATCTATAGCCCTCATTTACCCTTCTTTTTGATAGAATATAAAGAAAAATCCTAAAGGCATGCGTGCTTTCTAGAAACTAGCCACATATCAGCTTCTTTTTACGTATTTTAGTTCCTTATTTACTATCGTGTTCCCTCCAAACATAACATCATATCATCAAGTGCTTTAATATATTGTTGAAAGACGAACACTCTCTCTATGGCGATCTTGCCGTACACTGCATCCAAGAACTAAAGAACACACACCTCAGCTACTTAATCTGGCAACCCTAAATCATCAGAACAAAATATGACAGATCAAGGCTCAATGAACACAAACCAGATCTTGATCACAAAATCACGCTTCTGACCAGACCAAGCCGATCCACAAGCACAACGTACACCCATATACGCAAAGCAAGATCACAAGGTAAAAGAGTGAGAACCCATCCAGAAAAACCCAAGGGAAAACCTAAAGAAAAAGGGACCCGATTCAAGGATCAAACTGCAAGAGCCTTGCCTTTTCAATTTATTTGCTTTTCTAGTGAAAAAGAGAGCTCTTTGTATCCAAAATTGTATATAGGTTCAGTATAATAAAATAACCATTTAGGTCAATACCATTAATTGACAAAATTGCTACATCCACAAATTATATAGCTAATTCACCCACCACTTTCTGCCAATTGAAACATATCTTCCTAAGATATATATACACGGTAATTCAAAAAATACATGCACTTACCATTGCTCTAGGATAAAGTTTGCACCGAAATCATTTATTGAAGCTGGATCGAGGAATGGAGTTTGTCGTCAACGATATGGAGCGCTTCTTGCCGTCGATTTCCCTCGAGGACGGAGCGGTCATCGTTGAGTTTTGACGAGAGAGGAGACGTCCGTCAATGATTTTCGCGAGCGAGTTTGTTGTGATTTGGTGAATGCCGAATGGTTGATGATTTCAGACTTAGTGAGTCGAGTTGATTTGCGATTTGAGTTGGATTTCAGAGAGACTGAGTTTAGAACTTGTAGTGGAGAAACTGAGAAAGAGAGAGCTAAGAACCAAGAAAGGAAATCAATGGAATGGACTGCGATAGTGCGATGCGTCGGTTAGGGGTTTTTGAAAGTAGACCGTTTATCCACATCCCGGTTTAGACTGGCTGTTTCAATTGACGTAGCCAGCTTTTGACAGCGGTAGCTTTACATGCATAATCGAGTTTAATGTTACTTAACCGGACACATAACGATAAATACCCTCTACAATCTTTGTCGACAGGACTATCGAATCGTCACAACAAGTTTTAAACTACGCAAAAAAGGGGGATGGAATCTGAGATAATAAAATCATCTGTGGAGAGTTTTAATTCAAGGTCCATCCGACAATTTATCCGAATAGAATTTATAAAATTATCTTTTTAGAAAATTATAAGTTTTTTGTAAGAAAAAATGTAAAAAAGTATTTTATATATAAATTACCTAAAAAAAACTTTGTTATACAAAGAAATCTAATCAATTATAAAAAAACCAGTACAAGAATATTTTTGAAATTCTAATACTTTAAATAAGCTAAAATACTTATGAAAGAAACCCAATTTGAGATAAAATAGTTTATTTAAAATCTCTTCAACATAAAAGAGTTCTAAAAATATTTCAAACGTGTTTATTTCAAAATTGTTTGTAACTTTTTTGTTGGGTGTAATGGTATATTTTTTATCCAAATTTACTTGAGACGCAACGTGATTGTTGCTACGGGATAGCTTCCAGAGAAATACATGTAAGTTGCTCGGACATCTCAGTTACTAAAAAAAAAAAAAAAAAAAAAAAAAAAAATGTTTGTAACTCTAAATAAGTTCTTTTAGTCCATAGATAAATTCAACCAAATACACTTTAAACTCTTTTAGTTGTTAGATAAACTCAACCCAACACGCTCTCGTGTATCAGTTATTACCACCATGACCCGTATAAAAAATGAACCATTATATGATTTCCTCCCTCGTATTCAAATACAAATACACAAACTTGAAAGTTATGATACTAATTAGTAATAGGTGTTTGTGCGTGTTGTGATTAGGGTTGAAAATCGAGTTGAGTTCGATCACAGTAGAACTCGACTCAATATGTTCACGAATATTTCCAAACTCGATGGTCAAGTTGATAGTTTTTAAAATAATAGGGGTCATATGTAATTTAAAAGTTATAAAATCTGCAAATCCACCCCTGTTAGATAAGCTTGAAATCGAGTTCAAACTCGAACTCGATTATACAAACTCGATTTCCATTTTCAAATATCGAGTTTGAGTTCGAACTTGATTACTTAGGCTCAATCAAGCTCGAACTCAAACTCAATATTGTAGCGATTAAGTTGAGTTCGATTTACTAGATACTCGACTTGACTCAACTCGATTTCACCCCTAGTTGTGATAACCGTATTACAAAATTATAAAAGTTCTTACATATGTTTACATCTTGCAACATATGGGCTGTGCATAACTCAACGATATTAAACATAGTTGAAGGATTTACTTGTTTATTTCAAAACTGTCAATTGCTCCAAAACTATTTTTCCTTCCATTAATTCAAATCATTTTATATAAAATAGTGGTACAAAAGTTACTAGAGTTTGTAAAGGAGATATCTCTTATAATCACTGTTTTAAAAACCGGATCAGACCCTGTTGGACCGGGACTCGGGGCCTTCTCTGGGTCGAGTCACTCTTTTTAACTATTTAAAGTTTAAAATATAACAAACACACCCCTGATTATTCCATCAGTCCCTGAAGGTTTCAAATCTGGCAAACACACCCTCTGGCCAAATGCAAATCGGCAATGACCTCCCCTTTTTCGGTGACCTTCCACCTCCCTTACTGTCGGAAACCACCTTTTGAGTTCTGACTTTCTTTAGCGCTGTCAAGCTTCATCTCCAGCTGTCGCGTGACGTTTCGTCGTCCACCTTCGCCGCGAGATTTTTCTTCCATTTCCTGGCATCGATCGACCTTCTCGGACATCGACAGGCTTCCTCAGCCACCGATCTACCTTCTCCCAAGCTCCCTTGCCGTCGTTCACGAAGATCCAATCATCTCACCAAAAAAAGCAACCGCGACCAGTGACTTCCACCACCAATCTGCCATTTTCCGACGATGCCTTTACTTGCTAGCTGCCGATTCGCCCTCCCCATCATCCGATCTACCCTCCCTGGTGTGTCGCTGCTGCTCTCCCAATCGATCGCTGATTTGCATTTAGCCAGGGTTGTGTTTGCTAGATTTCAAACCTATAGGGTCTGATGATAATTATTAGGGGTGTTTTTGTTAGATTTTAAACCTGTCAAACCATCGGTTCAACCGACGGTCCAACCGATTGGACTCGTTGAACCGCGACCCGGCCATCAGAGCGGTTTGCCCTCCGGTCTGGTTTTTAAAACAATGCTTATAATACAGTTAAAGTGCTTACTGCTTATAATCCTTTGAGCTCTTTTTGGTAATTTTATTTAAGGACCAAATTGTAATAAAAACTAATTGCTAATAAGAGTTTATAATTAGATAATAGGTGGGAGTCAATAACATCACTCGTAACAAAATTTAGAAAATATACAAATTACTTTCTGATTTTTTCCAATAAAATTACCTAATTTTGTTTTTTGTTTTTTTTTTTTTTTTTTTGTAGAATTTAATTTTGAAAATAACATTGTGAAAGAATTATTTTTTTAGGTAAAAGGTAATTATATAAATGAATAAAAGAATACAACGTAAGAGGAATCAAGAAAAAACTGCACAAAGCCAGCACTAGAAAAAAAAAAAAAAAAAGGCCAAGTAACCCAAATGGAGCAAGAAAAAAAAACTGTACAAGCAACCAGCAACAACAGGACACCAGTTCCCCACTGCGCGAGCAACACAAACTGCAGAAAATACCCGCATCTGCACTCACATCAGCAAGCAAAAAAGAAAAACACCATGGCCAGCGGCCCAGCAACACCAGAAAACATGCCTACACCGGAAGAAAAAACCCTGTCCAATCTACAGGAATCAAGCTAAAATGATTTGTCAACATGCCCGTCTGCTGCCCCCCTTTTAAATCATCAATATCTCCGGGTCCACGGGAGCCGTTAATAGGAACGGAAGCGGGCATTAGGACTACTGCAGCCCCAATTACCACTAATCTGCAAAGCCAGTATCCTCCACAAGCACAGCAAAATAAAACTCACCCAAAACTCCACTGCAAACTCATTTGTCTCAGTATCCATAGATCACATAGAGTTAGATGTGGCAGCTATAATGCAGCTCATGGGTAAATCCCATTCCTCCATATCCTTGCGAACTCGAGAATTGTCTTTAAAGAAAAGACTGTAAAGTCGGAGTCTTACTGCTATAACCATCTGTCTCTCCACGACATCTCGGTTCCGCCATTCGCCCTTGAAGAGCCTAAGATTTCTTTCTTGCCATACAACATAGATGATTGCCCCGAGGATCAAGCACCTAATAACCATCCTAATATTTTTACCCTTGAATCGATTGCACCCCATGAGATAATGTTGTCTCATCCAACTATAGGCACCCGAAACTTTCCCTTAGCCTGGGCTGAATTCCAAAGAGCATTAGTAAATCGACACATGAAGAAGAGGTGATCATAAGCGTCCATCGGGCCTTGACACAATACACATTCCAACCGAGTAGGTTCCGACCAGGCCCGTATCCTATCTTGGGTAAGCAATTTGTGCTTGATGGCTAACCACAAAATGGACGAGTGGCGAGGTATGCAGAAATTTTATTATTTCGTCAAACAAGTTTATAAGTGTTGTGTGCGGTTTTCCCGTCAAGCTCAGGTTAACGCGAGGATATAGTTTGACCCAGAATGAGCTTAGCAATAATGATTGATCGATCCAGCATAAGCTCGTCGAGCCGAAACTCGACCCAGCACAAGCTAGTCGCGGACAGTTCAAGAAATCATTCAATAAATCTCCAGATTATTCAGATAACAGATATTACGGGAATAACTAGATGAACCACGATCACTGTATAATCACAGCGTCCAATCGCGAGAATATTGGAATTGCGATTCAAATCAATTGTAGTCCCCTTAATTTCTTTATTTTATTTGTATAAATCTTGTATATAAACCCCCTCAAACGATGAGAAGGGGGTTACGAATTTCACATAAAAACTTTATTGTAAGCTCTCATAGCAAATACAAAAATAGTGGACGTAGACTTTAGAGTTAATTGTAGTGAAAAAATAATGAAAATGTTTAAGATTGAAAAGAGAAATGAGTAAAAGTCTTACAAACAGGAAAAATTCATTAAGTAAAATGAAGCAAGTGTACATTCTATTTATATACAACTCAAGTGACAATCTGGCAATAGGTCACAAAAAACACAAATCTAAGAGCTCAAAAAATTTCAAACTGGATCTTCATTGAGCTTCAGTTACCAGAGTGATGAAGAACAGCAGCATTTTAGTCTTGAAACGCAGAACTCTTGATGTTAAAACGTAGGAACCTTGGGTAAGACCAAAACGCTGAGTTCTGGTTTTGACAACTAACGGCCACACAACGATTTCTCAATCTCTGGTTAGTTTTGGTTGAAAGCAAGGAACAATGAAAAACAGTTGATGCTACAACGTATAATGAGTTTATCTTGCTTGTCTTTTTTTTTTTTTTTTTTTTTTTCTCTATTATAACAACTCATTGAAGATCATTGCTCCTTGCTTTCAACTGTTTTTCAAACACTTAGTTGAAATCCTAGTTCCTCTTCTAGCTTTTGCTTAACATGCCTCCTTAAGCTAAACTCCCTTCCTTCCATTTAACTTTTCTTCTTTTTCTTCTTGTATTTCATCAATATCCACCTGGAAAATGGACTGTGGTGATGTAATGGTTAGCTTGTCTCGCAATTCTTGGAACCTGGCAACTGACAGTGGCTTATTGAGTTCACTTGCTAGTAAATAGTGATACAAATCATAACAACCCAATTATAAGATTTTTCATTTCTTAGAGTAGTGATTTTTAAACCCCACATATTTTTTTACTTTTGTCAACTAACATTGGTTTTTTTTAGTTTCCCCAAGGCTTTTAGACTAATACCACCAGTCAAGAATTGAATTGTATGTAATGCACTAAAGAAGTCAAGGCTATTTTACAGTTCTCTAGAGAAGTTAATCACTTGAGAGACAAAGAAATCATTGGCACGCAAAGGAACCGAACTGAAAGGAAAGTCCAGATCATAAATTTAAAATAGCAAGTGGGGTTATAGCTAAATTAGATGGGGTCTAAACATATTAGCCCATGTTGATGTAGTGATATTTTGCTGGAAATGCAACAGAATTTCAGTTCGGAGTTTTAAAACTTTTGGCGCCAAAAATCCTCTGTTTTTGCATTGCAACCTGACGTGTGTGAGCTGCTGAAGATGATATGTTTTGGTGATGTGTTTAGGTGTACTAAGCTGAGATTAAGACATGTATTAGTTATAAGCTTTGGTTTAAATTTCAAATTTGTAAATATCCCTGCAAAGTTGGTGTAACAGTGGGTTGTTTTGTTGTATAAATTTTCAATGTTAATGTAATGTAAGATAGAACCTTTCTCTCAATTCAGTTTCTCTCTTTCTTTTCCTTAGTATTCTCCGACCTAAAACACCGTATGGTATCAGAGTTAGCTTAAGAAACTAAGAACTCTCCCTCACATGATCAACTCTTTACCTTGCCTCCAAGAACTCCTCTGTTTTATACCTCTCACCTGAACCGATGACTGCTTAATCAGCCTTGATGTCACCTCCAGTTTTCAATGGTGAACAATATCACATGTGGGCTATCAAAATGAAGGCTTTCCTCCGAGGCCAAGGCTTGTGGCAGTATGTAGAAGAGAATAGGCAACCAACACAGTTGGGACCAAATCCAACTCTCAATCAAATTGGAATTTTTGAAGAAGCAGTTGCTAAGTCTCCGAGAGCCTTGTCCCGTATTCATGCTACTATAATAGACCTTGTATTCCCAAGGATAATGGCATGTGAAACTGCAAAAAAGGCTTGGGACAAGTTGAGGGAGGAATTCATGGGAAGTGACACTACAAAGAATATGTAGGTGTTGAACTTAAGAAGGGAGATTGAGATGTTGAGGATGCAAGAATCTAAGAAGGTGAAGGAGTATATTGACAGGCTAATGAGTGTAGTCAACAAATTCAGGTTGCTTGGAGTGGAGATGACAGAAAAGAGACTTATGAAGAAGGTTTTCGTGAGCTTGCCTGAAGGGTTTGAGTCCAAAATTTCTTCTCTTGAGGACTCAAAGGACATGTCTCAGATTACACTTACTGAGTTAGTCCATGCCCTACAAGCTCAAGAGCAAAGAAGACTCTTGAGGCAAGAAGATACAAGTGAGGATGCAATGATGGCAACTCGCAAAGGCAAGCCTGCACAAGGAAATAATAGGAGGTATGTTGGAGATAAAAAAGGGGAAAGAAAGAAGTAATGGTCAATGGGGAAAACCAAGTGGGATGAAGGAGTATCCACCATGCTCTCACTGCAAAAAGAAAGACCATTCCGAGAAGAAATGCTGGTTCAGGCCAGGGATACATTATAGGGCCTGCAAGCAGTATGGGCACATAAAAAAGGTTTGCAAGAACAAGAGAAGTCAGCCACCACAGCAAGCACAAGTTGGGAAGATCAAGTGCAAAGTCAAGAGGTTGAACAACTCTTTGTGGCCTTTTGCTATGCAACTCATATTAGCAATGAAGCTTGGTTGATTGACAGTGGCTGGCTACAGACCTACAAAATTCATCAACCTAGACAAGTCATATAGCTCCAGAGTTAAGATAGGGAATTGTGACTTTGTGGAGGTCAAAGGCATAAGAGATGTTGTTGTCTAAACACAATCAAGTACTAAAATCATCCCTAATGTCTTGTATGTACCTAAAATTAGCCAAAACTTCCTTAGTGTTGGACAAATGTTAAAGAAGGATTATTCTCTGCATTTTCAAAATCAGTCTTGTGTTATATTAGATGGTGAGGTAAATGAATTGATGAGTGTGAAAATGATGGGAAAAAGCTTCCTAATTGAGTGGAAGAAACCTGATGATCTAGCATTAACAACTAGGTTGGAAGAATCAGAACTTTG